>NC_136263.1:168303148-168585648 GCF_964187855.1 Myxine glutinosa
TTCTGGAATGGCCAAGTCAAAGCCCCGATCTAAATCCCATCGAGATGTTGTGGGGGGATTTGAAACGAGCTGTGCATGCAAGAAACCCCTGAAACATCGCACAGCTGAAAGAATTCTGCATGGAGGAGTGGGCAAATATTTCTCCTTGTCGATGTCAGAGACTGGTAGACAGTTATAAGAAACGCCTACTTGAGGTTGTTTCTGCCAAAGGGGGCAATACCACCTATGAGAGCCAAGGGTGTACTTACTTTTTCCACATGCGAAATTTGCATTTATGTTTATTTAAATTATACAATAGACTACAAAATGTAAATGTTTCATGATATTTGTTATATTATATCACCGTTATCTATCAATATTGTTGAAATGAAGATCAAATAGCTGTATATTGAAATATGTTGAAAAAGTCAAAACTTTACATGGGGCGTGATTACTTTTTTATGTGAGTGTATATATATATATATATATATATATATATATATATATATATATATATATATATATATATATATATATATATATATATATATATATCTATATATATAAAGGAGGAGTGTCTGTGTGTGTGTCTGTCTGTCTGGATGTCCGCTTATAACTCAAGAACTACACATCGGAGAAAAGTTTTAGACACAGATTCGGAATCAGCATAAAATCCCGGTGGTTTTAGGCTACGTTTTATTTTAATATCTATTGTTTAAAAAAACCGCGCCAGCTGCAATTCCATGGTGTAGTTTGTGGCGGCGCTAGACGTTCGGGGTGTATTGCAATGGTTTGTCGGGTTTGGCTGTGGGTCCAGAATAGCTCCCATTTCCTTATGTTCTTCCACTTTTATTTTTATTCTTCTGTTACAACGCCTTCCTTATCTACCTTATATCCCCCCGACGAGGCCTCTACATAATTTCATGCGGCAGAATTTCATGCATTTTGAGTGAAAGAAGTGACGAAGGTCTTGCAGGAGGAAGAGGCGCGGTAACTGTGGAGGCCACGCCACGATCGTGAGTGGAAATGGCGGGAATTGCGTTTGTATCGCAAAGTAAAGGATCTGCATTCATTTCTGAACTTGCATTGGTGGATTGTTATACATCTGCATTATTTTTCATAAAAAAAACTTTATGTTGAACTTGAAGGCTCCAAGCACAGACTATATATATAGCCCTCATTGAGGTAAAAATAAAAGTAAAAAGCCTGCTATCGCTTGCCAAGCTAGCCGTTCCCCCCTCCCCCTCCCCTCCCCCTTCCCCTCCCCAACCTCCTCCCCTCCCCCCTCTCCATCCCCTCCCCCCCTCCCCCCTCCCCTCCCTTCCGACCCTACCTCCTCCCCTCCCCCCTCCACCCTACCCCTTCCCCCCTCCACCCTACCCCCTCCCCTCGACCCTACCCCTCCCCTCCCCCTCCCACTCCCCCTCCCCCTCCCCCCTTCCCCTCCACTCCCCCCTTCCCCTCCACTCCCCCCTCCCCCTCCGCCTCCACTCCCCCCTCCCCTCCCCCTCACCCCCCTCCCCCTCCCCCTCCCCTCACCCCCTCCCCTCCACTCCACCCTCCCCCCTCCCCTCTCCTCCTCCCCCTCCCCCTCCCTCCTCTTCTCCCCTCTCCTCCACCCCTCCCTCCTCTTCTCCCCTCCCCCCTCTTCTCCCCCCCTCTTCTCCCCTCCCCACCCTCTCCTCCCCTCCCCACCCCCTCCCCCTCCATTCCCACACTACCTCCTCCCCTCCCCCCTCCCCCCTCCACCCTACCCCTTCCCCCCTCCACCCTACCCCTCCCCCTCCCACTCCCCTCTCCCCCTCCCTCCCCCCTGCCCCCTCCCCCCTCCCCCTTCCCCCCTCCCCCCTCCCCCTTCCCCCCTCCCCCCTCCCCCTTCCCCTCCACTCCCCCCTCCCCCTTCCCCTCCACTCCCCCCTCCCCCTTCCCCTCCACTCCCCCCTCCCCCTTCCCCTCCACTTCCCCCTCCCCCTCCCCTCCCCCTCCTCCTTGCCTCCCCCTCCTCCCCCCTCCCCTCCCCCCCTCTTCTCCCCTCCCCCCCCTCTTCTCCCCTCCCCACCCTCTCCTCCCCCCCGTGCCCCTCCCCTTCCCTTCCCCCTCCCCTCCCCTCCCTTCCCCCGTCCGGCAATGCCGGGTACTTCCCATGGCCAGCTGTACGTGGGCTGCTCGAGGGTTGGAAAACCAAGCAATCTTTATGTCTTGGCACCAAGTAAGAAAACCAGAAATGTTGTATACCAAGAGGTTTTGAGAAATTGACAATTGACAAAACGTCATGTAGGAAATGTACTGTGATATTGCTCTAAAATATACATGTTCTTTTCATCATATATTTGTCTTATTCTTATTCAACCCGGGCAAAGCCGGGTACCTCAGCTAGTATATCTATATATATATATATTTGCTGTATACATATATGGACAAATGATGAAATAATTAAATCATGACCTCTTCTACGAGTTGTCAGTGTTTCTGGTTTGACATTAGTTTACCTTTTAATGACGATTAATACTAATGCTATGTATGCTAACTATTCAAGTCAGCAAAAACATTTTATAATGAGAATGGTTGTTTTTTGGTTTTTTTGGCATTTCAATTTACCATGTGAGTTTTGTCATTAAATTTTCAACAAACATTTATTATGACAATATGGAGAAGGCAAATTAATAATTTTTTCAAAATGTTCAAAGGTCAAAGGTCAGCATCGCATAAAATCATCAATTTTCATCTGATTGACCAGAAATTTAAATTTATCATTTGAGTTTTGTCATGAAATTTTAAACAAAGCTATATTATGATGATATGGAGAAGGCAAATTAATAATTTGGTCAAAAAGTCAAAGGTCAAGGCTGCATAAAATAATCGATTTTCATCCAATTGAACTGAAAGTAAATAATTTTCATATTAGGTCACTGAATTGGTTCACTAATCAAAAGGTAGGAGGAGTTCATTGTTCTTTTTAGATTAGAAGCGCAAAGGTCAAGGCTGCATAAAATCATCAATTTTCATTTTGTACTTTTTTTGAAACTGTTTTCGTTATTTTGAGCATACGGAAGAAGAAGGCGTCTATATACAAACGGATGCGGATGAGTTTTGCATTTTTAGATGCTTTATATTTTTACTATTGTTTTTTTATTATTATTTAATTCATATTATTTTTGTTTGTATGCTGGGTTTTTTTGCTTTTTTTCATGTCTTTTTCCAGCTGCCATCAGGCCTTGTCTCTCACCTCTACAGTTTTGACGTATTTTCCACAACCTGAGTTGACACATTAAACTTTCCTGCCGAAATATTCTGATTAGTTTAAATTGACTGAACATCATTTTCACGGCTTTTGTATTGAGCAGTCACCCATAACTATTCATCACCTGATTGCTAAAAACTTTATTTGTAGGTGCATGGTCCATGTGCGGTGTGTTTGCGAACCAGTCTTACATCACCCTCCCTTCTCACATCAGGCCTGAGAGAGCTCCTATCCACCTACAAGGCCTTCATCCATGCCTCATTGGAATACTGCTCTCCTCTCTGGGTTTGAGCTCCAGCCTCACACCTTCCTCTGCTTGATGCTGACACCCCAAAGGAGCAGATTTTTTTTAATGCCGTGAACAAACGTTGGTACATCATGGGTGATGAAGGTTGTGGTTAAGTTTCATCAGAATTGCATGTGTAGTGTTTCTGAGAAGAAAGCAAACATCTATTTTGGGGGCAGCACCCCTGTAGATCCCCAAAGGGGCAGATTTTTTTTTAATGCGTGAACAAACTTTGGTACATTACCGGTGGTGAAGGTTCTGGTCAGGTTTCATCGAAATAGTGTGTGTAGTTTCAAAGAAGAAAGCACATACCTATTTTGGAGGGGGGGGGGGGGGTCAAACCTGGACCCACTTTGACCCCCAGTAAATCCCCTTAGACCCCAATTTTTTCAATGCCGTGAACAAACTTTAGTCACAACATAACAAATATAATTTGTTCCAAATTTGGTCGCAATCCCATTAGCAGTTTCTGAGAAGAAGTTTCAAGTGTTTACGGACAGACGGACAGACGGCCTGACGGCCTGACGGCCTGACGGACTGACGGACGGATGACGCGCCATTGCATAAGCTCCCCTGAACTTCGTTCCAGGTGAGCTAAAAAAAAAACCGTAAAAATCCACAGGGAGCAACCACAAACCGGGGAAACTAATCTTAACCCTACCTAGTTAACACAAGCTCCACCCCCAATGTGGTGACACGTAAACAATCTTTAGCTCACAGTTTCTCCACTTAAATACATCGAGATTGGCTTCCTACTCACACGTGGTCCATACTACACAGTTCTATCTCCACTATGGTATTTCATCCCCTACCCACACAAACATAACAATATTGTGTCCCCAACTCCTTGCTCTCTGGACCCACCCTACCCAGTCATACCCAATTTATCCTGTATCTGTGTCTTTTGCACCTGAGAAGGTAGAGATATTACTGGCAACCCTCGACTGGACCAGAACACATCAGCTCATGTGTCCTAAAAACATGCTCTGCTACTCTTGCACATCCTCTCTCTGCACTCTTCACCCTATAATTTGCCCGAACTCATATTCCATCTGCCTGGAAATCCCCCAAACATCACCTCATTACATAAAAGTTGTAAAAAACCAATATCCTTAACTACAGTCCTGTTTGACCTGTTTCCAATTAATCAGCATTGTCATGGATTCCATGATCACAGGTGATATGAAATCTTTCCTTTTCTCCAACAGCCTCATCTCAGATCAACATTTTGGATTCAGACCAGGTCACTACCCAGGACATGCTGCTTCTACTCTCCCAACAAAAAATGGGATTTCACTCTCAATATCAGATATGAGATCAAGGCCGTCTCTCAAAACATGTCTCAAGGTTTTTTTTTTTTTTTTTTTTTTTTTTTTTTTGTATACAAGGTCGAGGCTCGTGAAAGAGCGAACATTAATCACACAGAAAGACAAACCGACACATAAAACATATAACATAGGGAGCGGTAGACAAGATGGGGAGAGAGGGGGAAGGACACAAACACAACATTTGAGAGCAGGGACCGAGAGACATGGAGACATCGAGAGATCTGAGAGAGGGCGAGGGCTTGGGGGGGGGGGCGTGGGAAGGGGGCGGTGGGAGAGGTATAAAACATATGGACACTGCCAGGACTTCCAGGAAAGAAGTTGGAATTTCAAACAAGGTGGATCTGGGGTGAATTAGCGGGGGTAGAAAAGATCAAGGTTTTGGATGGGGGAAGATAAGAGATGGTGGTGAACAGCTGTTTTAAAGACCTGGAGGGAGGAGTGGGATTGAAGGGAGTGAGGGAGTTTGTTCCAGAGGCGGGAGAAAAGAGGAATGAAAGAGTGAAGGTGAGCAGAGAGCCGAGATTTCGGCAGTTTAACCATCAGAGGGTTGCTGGCAGATCTTGTGCGACCTGTAGGAATATTTGGGGGACAGAGCACAGAGAGAGCTGGGGGTGCAAGGCCGGAGAGGAGTCGGTAGAAGACAGAAAGACCACCTACCTGCCTGCGGTGAGTGAGTGAAAGGCCCTCAGAGATAGCTTCATCGCGGGAGATTCCAATAATTCTGAAAGCTTTGGTTTCAACAGCGTGAAGCCGAGCTAGGTGTGAGGCAGGAGCACCGGCCCATAGGGGAGAACAGTATTCCATTGAGCTGCGGATGAAAGCCTTGTATGTGGTGAGGAGCTCAGGTGTGCCGAGGAAGGACTTCGCACGACGGAGGATGCCCAGTCGGCGACTGGCTTTGGAGGCCAGCTTGGAAATGTGCATTATGGTTTCAATGCATTATGGCATCCTTCCTTGCTTTTCTTTTGTACAGAGTACAGAGTCAAGGATCATGAATGAGCTAGAACTCTGAATGCATCAGGATGTAACAGAACAGTATAAAGATGGAACAACAGAACAGCAGAAAGAGGGAAACAGAACAAGCTGATCAAACACTTGGGAAAGGTCTTTCAATCCTAACAAATCTCACACTCTCACTATCTCTCTCTGGAAGGACCGTCTGGCAAACCCTCCCATATATTTTCTTAACAATCCTCTTCAGGAAGTTCAGTCACTCAAACTCCTGGGTCTCATTAATCAGTCATGATGTTATCATGGGCAAACCACATTTCAAAGTTGGTCTGTAAAGACAGTCTAGGCATCCTCCATCATGCAAAGTCCTTCCTTGAAAGACCTCAACTCCTATCCACCTACATGGCCTTCATCCATGCCTCAATGGAGCACTGCTCTCCTCTCTCGGTTGGAACTCCTGCCTCAAACCTTCCTCTGCATGATGCTGTCAATACCAAAGCCTTCAATATTATTGGAATCTCCCACAATGTAGCTGAGTCTATGGGCCTATCACTCTCCCATCGGTGAAATGTCGGTGGTCTCGCTGTCTTCTACGACCTCCTTTCTGGTGTTGTGCCCTTTGCTCTTTCTGTGTTTTGTTCCTCTAAGGTTTCTGCAAGGTGCACAAGGTCCATCATCAACCCCATTATGGTGAAACTTCCAAAATCCAGAATTACTGCTCACTTCCACTCATTTGTTTCTCTTTTTCTCGCCTATTGAAGCAACTTTCTTGCTGTTCACTGCCATCTTAGATCACACTCTTACCCCATTTGAGACTACGATATTTTCTACCCCCGTTAACCAACCATGTCCACCTCAAACCTAAGTCATTCCAAATTCCTAGCTTTTCCCTCCTGAGAGTTTGCTTCCTCATCCATCTTGTCCACTCCATGGATCCTCCCTTTTCCCTCATCCCTCCCCTCATCCCTCATCTGTTGAAGTCTCGTTCTATTTTGTCCTTCAACCCTGCTGTTGGTGTTTCCACCCCCCCTTTCAACTGTTCCTTGTTCTGTTGCATCCTGATTTGTTCAGTGTTCCAGCTCTTCCATGAGCCATGACTTTGCATACAAAAAAAAAAGAAGAAGAAGGCGAAGACAGAATGTTACTCCAACAAGTAAGATAAGGAGGAAAAATAGTTTTTTGAGGAAATGTATTTATGGCCTCCTAATGATGATTTGGAATGGAGAGGATTTGTATTCCAAGACTAGCCACCTCCTCTTCCATCCTCTTCCGCCCTTTGCTTGATCCATAAGAAATACATTTCCCCCAAATTTCATGCCCACAAATTGCAACGCATGTGCTTGTCGGCATTTGGTGATGAACACATCTTCACCTGTACTGTCAAAATAACATCTTATGGTTATCTGGCTCCATTCCTTAGCTCTTCATCCACTGCCAAGATAATTTCTTGGCCTGCCAATTTACTTGGTCAAAGTCATTTCTCTCCCCAGCAGGGGAGTACAAATCGAGCTCGACAAACTGTAAGCTTTTGAAATGCGAGGTAGAGGCATAACCCAGCACTGAGCTAAAACACATCCTCGCCATGATGCGGCTTCAACACCAAGCCTCCAATTTGTCTTTACCCACCTTAACATAGCAACACATTATCTGCTGTTTAACTACTCAGGTTGTGCTGCAAACATTTCACTTTTTTGTGGATGTGCCCTATCACATTTCATTACAATATTTCACAATTTAAAATGTCACCCTTATGTACATATACAACAACAACAACATGCATTTTAAAAGCCATTTTCCCTGTTGGAGCGGGGGTTAGCCTTGCGGTCCCCATGACGATCTTCTCCATTTTGCCCTATTGTCTGCATCTCTGCATCTCTCCTTGTTAACCCCCTTGCCCGCATTTCCTTGCCTTATGTACATATGATGGATATTAATATTTCGGGCAAGATATTTGTGTTGCAACATTCTTCTATTTGAGGGTATGTAAAAGTTACAAAGTCAATGTGTTCGGTTTGGGCGTATTCCAGGGAATTGAGATGATAAAGGCCATTTTGTACATCTAGCCTGTCACATCTATGTAAAAGGCAGCCCTCTTACTTACTCCTAGTTATCTCAATGGCAAGCACAATACTATTCAAACTAGAACGGCACACTGTAGAGCGCAAACCTCCACCAGGTTGAACAGTTTATGTTTTGTATCCCACTGATAGGCCGGATCTGGATTCAGACCTGAACCAAAATCTAATCGACTTGTTCTTGCCACCTAACAAACTCATCCACCAAGTTCATTCAGAACTCGTCCATTACCTTTTCAAATATCATGTTATACAGTGCGTATCAAAAAAAAGGTAATCCGAATTCAAGGGGTTAATATGCAAAGGTTATTAATTTTGACAATTTACATGTGCTTCACTAATTAAGAGGAGATCCTCAGCTTTCCATTGATACCTTCCATGCATCACTGCTGTCACACATGACCGAGTACATGTTCATTGAAAATGACAAGTACAAATCGCATTTTTACAAGTTTGGCTAATCGATGCAAGTCAGGATAATTGGTGCAAAATGAACGTCAGATGTGAACTTTTCTCAGGAATGATTGGCCTTTATGCACCCACACCTTCAACATGTCCACCTCCCCTTTCAACACAAAGCTCACAGTGGCGGAGCATGCCCTGAACTGCTCGTCTCACCATAGCCGGGTCATTGTGCAAAGCATCCACTTCGAACATTGTGCAAAGCATGTCGAACACGGCCCTGCAATTCGTCAAGATCATGGGGAGGAGTTACAAACACCTTGTTCTTTAAATGCCCCCAAAGGAAATAATCACATGGTGTGAGGTCAGGTGATCTTGGTGGCCATTCCACTGCATGGATGAGGGCGATGACTCGGTCTCCAAAGAGTTCCCTCAGTCGATCTCGGACAGCGATAAGACGATGTGCTGGGGCACCGTCTTGGGCCCACCAGAGATATCTGAAGACGCCACGAACCCGTCGCTCAAAGTTCTCCTCCAGCTGCGGTAAAACTTCATCATTGATCATCTGCAGATACCTGTTACCATTGACATTCCTTTGAAAGAAAAATAGTCCAAACACCTGACCACTTCCACAAAGTCCCAACCAAACAGTCCACTTTTGTCGATTCATGTTGGTGTCAAAATTAAATTCCGGGGATTGTCCTGTCGGACGTGGGTGTCGGTGCATATTCAAGAACATTATGGGTATTGACCTTGCTGTCCATGGCGAAAGCAGCTTCATCGCCGATAACGAGATACCGCAGGAAATTGACATCTGCTTCGCAACGTGCTATCAACCATCTGGCAAGCACCAGCCTCCTGGCAAAATCCCATGGTGTAAGTTGATGCCGGTTGTGAATCTGATATGGATGTTGGTGGAGGTCCAATCTTGTGATTTGGTTGAATGTTGCCAAAGGCAATCCCATCCCATTTCGTCTTGCGCTGGTATCCCTAGGATGCTCCAAAACTTGCTGCCTTACTGCTGCAATGTTCATTTCCGATTGCCCAGTGCGCCTCCTACCAGAATTCTCCTTGTTGCGGTTGAGGCTAGTGCCATGCTCTTGGTATTTTCTAACATTCGCCCAGATGGTTTTGGCTGCTGGAGGCTCCCGTTCTGGGAAACGTTCCCTGAACGCATCACTATTTCGCTGCAAACTTCCAGTTTGGTGAAAGGTTGTAACCACGAAGGTCCGCTGTTCAGTCATAAGTTGAACCATCTTTTCAATGACTCAGACTGTCTCTAAACCCATTCACTGTAGGCCCATCTTAAATACCCATCTTAAACAAAAGATGATGCAATCGACGATTACCAGACCAGCTTAACAATTTTACATAATCAACTTGGCAGTCGACAAGTAATGCGTCCATTTCAAACCGACTTGAACTGATTAGCCAAACTTGTAAAAATGCGATTTGAACTTGTCATTTTCAATGAACATGTACTCGGTCATGTGTGACAACAATGATGCATGAAAGGCATCAATGGAAAGCTGAGGATCTCCTCATAATTGGTAAACCACATGTAAATTGTCAAACTAAATAACCTTTGCATATTAACCCCTTGAATTCGGATTACCTTTTTTTTGATACGCACTGTATATCACTTTTCACCCAGCTCTCAATGGTGAAGAATCATTAAAAGTTAAATAATCCTCCTATCCGAATCCATATTCAGATCTTCACCAAAATCGAATAGAATCGTCCTTGTCAAAAACACAACTGGTCCACCAAGGTTCGTCCAAATCCGTCCATAACTTTTTGAGATATCCTGCTATGTGTCGGTTTTAGACAAATCACTCAATGGTGAAGATTCACCTAATAATTAAATAACTCTCGTATCCGAATCCATATTCAGATCTTTACCAAAACTGAATCGATTAGTCCTTATCACACACACACAACATGTCCATCAAGTCTTGTCCAAATCCGTCCACAACCTTTTGAGATATCCTGCTATGTGTCGGTTTTAGCCGTATCACTCAATGGTGAAGAATCACTTGATAATTAAATAATTCTCGTATCCGAATCCATATTCAGATCTTCACCAAAATCTAATCGATTCGTTCGTATCATACACGCAATTTCTCCACCAAGTTTCGTCCAAATCCGTCCACAACTTTTTGGAACATCCTGCTATTTATCGTTTTTGGCTCTATCTCCCAGTGGTGAGGAAACACTTAAAAAAATTATACGAGCCGGATCCGAATCTGGATCTTCACCAAAATCTAATTAGTCTAGTAGGAAGACTAGGTCCCCCTGCACTCCCCCGGAGATATACTTCTAATCAGTGTTTCTAGATTGGAAAAAATGTGTAGAAAATGACTAGCTATGGCCCCAAGCTGAAAAAATGTCCCACATACCATTTTTATGCAAATTACTGCTGCCATTATCAAAAAAACGATTTTTGACATATCTCAGCCAATATTGCAGATAATTGAAAAATGAAGGTGTCTAGACCCATGTTTTGAAGGGCATAGATCATGATAGAACTATTCATAACATGATTACATGTGTCTATGGTATACTAGTATGCATATTAATGCTGTAATTACAAAATAATCAGTTTTACAAATGATAAGGATACGTTAATACTGCAGATAACTTAACATGGTACATAAGGGGTCTAAACCCAGGTATTTTCAAGGTTAAATGTCAACAAGATGCTCCTGAGTCTTGCATAGGGGCGGGACATTGGCAGTAACATTGGTACCACTCAACTTTTCTTCCCACCATTGACTTTGTATTGCGAGAGATTTTCACTTGCTTATTTAAAGGTTTCTCACCCAGCCCACGTAAAATCTACCAACTCCTGCTGTTAACTCCCAAACATATTTTTTTATGTTATCCAATCACAGTGCAGAAATGACAGACTAGAGATCCAAATTAGTGCTGCTATAGCTGCCATTTTACATTTCCATCCATGTAACATGCGCGCTCGCGCGCTCGTATCAATTGGTAATGTCGCGCGCTCGTATCAATTGGTAACGTTGATGTTATTGAATACCTCAGTTGAAAGTTCAGTCTTCCATTCCATCTGTGTGTTGTTCTTGGTATTCATCCTCCAATCTAGCCAGGTAAGATGCTAACTATAATGTTACTCACACTCTTGACTTCAGTTTCTGCATGAAATCATAAACAGGCAGAATAACAGCTGAGCCAGCTAGCACCATGTTAGCTAACGTTAAAGCTAGCCTCATCTATGTACAGTATGTTCCTAATGTCGGTGTAACTTAAACTTTTGTTAATGCCAAACATGAGACATATCTGTTGACTTCTGTATATGAATTGAACCAGAAAGAGGCACGACAGCTGAGCTAGCTACAGTAACTTAGCACAATGTTTCATTGGCCTAGATAGCTAACGTTAGTGTGGAAGAATTTAGATGTTTTAGCTATTAGCACTTTTGATGCCACTAAACATGGTTTAGTCAGCTAAAAAGTACCCTAGTGTAGAACATGACTCAGAACCTCTGTTACCTCACTGAAAACTCAGAGCCTCCTTTCACAGGCACTTTTAACATCATTCGTGATTTCTTATTTGTCATTTAACAGTGATGGTAGACATCGACAGCAAGCATGCCCAAAAGAAAACGGAGTGTAGAACCTGCAGCCCAAAGCTCTCCTCCTACATGCATCCTTCATGTACCATCCATGTCTGATCATGGGGATTTCACGCCCCTCCGTAAAATTAAAGGATCTGCTTCAGAAAAACTGCAACTGCTTCAAAAGATCCGGGATAGACGTCTCAACCAACCGCATGACTCCCCATGTCGTATGCAATCAGTATGTGATCAGATCCCGGCAACTCTTCCTGATGACCTAGAAAGAGTAGGATATCACAGCAAGTGTTATAAGCACTTTGTCCGCCACTTTCATCGTCTGGGAGATGATACAGAACCAGGGCCATCAACCTCATCATGGCATCACTCTCCTCGTAAACCAGGAGGTTCTGCTGAACCCATCTTCCCGCCAGAGTGTATATTTTGTGAGAAAGTTGAGACCAAAGATGCTCATCGCCAAAGATGTTCTCCACTGACAGTTACCATCCTGAGTCAATCAAAGCGCAGGAAAGGCTGAGGCGGGGCAGCTCAGAGAAGATCATTCTGGCTGGACCAGCAACCAGGAAGCCATATGACTTCAAAATGTTCCTTGCAAATGACGACAACAAAAAGCAGATGTGCCAGCTTCTTCTGAAAGTGTGGAGTGGACAAGAGGCAGCTACCAGGCTGGAGAGAACAGAGATGGCTGTGCTGATCGTGGAGGGGAAGGCCCACCAACTTGCCTCAACGAATGGCAAGGTAAAATTGAAAGCCCTTCGTGAATGGCGATTCAATTTGTAATTTTTCCTGAAAAAAAGGTGATTACCTGTGATGTTTGTCTAGATCTGAAACTGGCAGTGACTGGTGATTGAAATGCGGTGCCTTTTTGTGTTTCAGGTCGAGGTACGTGAACTCCCCACGATCTACAGCAACCAGGAAGAGACTGATACCAGGGTGGTTCTGTACCTCCATCATGCTGCTACCATCGGATACAAGAACGCTGTAGTCAGAACACCGGACACAGACATCCTCCTGATCCTGCTCCACCATGCCCACAACATCAAGCTGACGGTGTACCTGGATACAGGGTCAGGGAAGCATCGCCAACTTGTCAACGTCTCTGAGCTGGCAGAATCCCTGGGAGAGGACTACTGTGCCACTCTCCTGGGGTACTATGTGTTCAGCGGAGAAGACTGCACCAGTGCCTTCAAAGGGAAGGGAAAAGTCGGGCCCTTGAAAAAGCTGGAGAAGAATCCCAGGTTTCACAGGGCATTCGGTGAACTGGGTGACAACTGGGATGCCAACCCTGAGGTGGAGAGGCAGTTAGAAAAATTCACCTGTGTGATGTACGGCCAGAGTCGCGAGTCATCAGTGGACATTGTCCGTGCCAAGCTGCTACGAAAAATGGTGGGAGAGGACAAGACCCTCACATCCAAGTCCAAGGTTGATCTGGCTCGCCTTCCTCCATGCCAGTCTGCCCTGAAGCCGCACATCCAGCGTGTGAACCACCGCGTAGCATTGTACAAAAGAGCCGATCAACCTATCATCGAAAAGCCAAAACCTTATGAGGAGCAAGGATGGATAAGGACTGATGAAGGACTGTTGAAACCAATGTGGTCCAGTGGTCCCATCCTACCAACCTCACTGGTGGATCTTCTGAACACAGGAGAGCACGAAGAGGAGGAGGAAGAGGAAGGAGAAGAAGAGTTTGACTCTGACGATTTCGATGAAAATGATGATGACTGACTCAGTGTAGAATCACTAATGCTAATGATGTTTATCTAAAACAAGCAAGAGAAGAGTGGTCACATTGAGTGCTAGGACTATTTTGACAGTTGTAATATTTAGAAAAATAAAACTTTGTGTTAACGTCTGTGTAGACGGACCTTAATATGAGTCTATTATTTCGTAAAACTGTGATTATTTTGTAAATAAAGCACTAATTAGCATACTAGTATACCATAGACACATGTAATCATGTTATGAATAGTTCTATCATGATCTATGCCCTTCAAAACATGGGTCTAGACACCTTCATTTTTCAATTATCTGCAATATTGGCTGAGATATGTCAAAAATCGTTTTTTTGATAATGGCAGCAGTAATTTGCATAAAAATGGTATGTGGGACATTTTTTCAGCTTGGGGCCATAGCTAGTCATTTTCTACACATTTTTTCCAATCTAGAAACACTGATTAGAAGTATATCTCCGGGGGGTGCAGGGGGACCTAGTCTTCCTACTAGACTAAATCATTTTGTTCTTGTCACATACACTACATCACTGCCAAATTTCGTCTGAATACGTCCACAAACTTTTGAGATATCTTGCTCTCAGACAAACAGACAAACAAAGAGACAGGGGTGAAAACATAACCTCCATCCACCTTTGGTGGTGGAGGTAATAACTGACCAAATACAGCACTGGAGTATCAGGAGGAACCCAAAAAACAAAGATGAAGTCATCTGGAGGAACCTGTATAGGATTCGGGTTTAAAATGCTACTTCTCTACCCCCAAACCTATCCAGACGCTGTTAGGTGAACTCTACAAAAACGTTTTGCAAGATTCACCCCATTGCTGACAGAGGTCTTTAGCCCTGTAGACCCCTTTAGACCCTGAGACCCCAACATAACTGAGTTCTCCTACCATCTATTCATGTTATGTTTGATTTTAGCCCAAAATATGGCAAAAGTTACTTGGCCAAATAAAAGAGTCTAACCTGTGGGTTTTTTTTTGCAACTAATGATCGATATTTTAAAAGTACTGCAGTACAAAGTTTTGAAATACATCACATCCAGAAGCTTGTGGCGTGGCTGAACACAGGCATTGTTTCGCAGTGTGTTTTCTAAGCAACGCACCTAAACTCGAGGACAATCTTTGCGTGTAAATGTAAAGCACAAACAAATCATCCCGTTCTTAGTGAAGCTCCCCAACACGGCGTGGGCCATTATTGTAGGGAATTGCATGGGTCATTGATGCAAGAGATGACATCTAACATAGACGGAACGGCTCAGTGGAGAGTGGATACAGCAGAGAAATCATTCGCTACAAACAAACACAGAAAGGTATTTTAGCCTTAAGCTCAAAGCCATAAGATATATCAGTTGCTTTGTTTTACGCATCTTGTTTAAAGTCCTTTGCAGACAGAATGACTGCCCCCACGATTCTTATTGGTCTCGGAACACCCAGACAACCAATTGCATTAAATCAGAGCTGGTGCACTAAGTAACACTTCTTGGAAGTCTATATTTTCTATTTCCGGAAGACATTGCACATTCGCATTTTCCAGTAACCTCCACAATGTTCTGCAATGTACATTTACATGAATGGAGAGAAGTAATGAGGGCATGCTCATCCAAATAACCATTCTGGGTCATGCTAATAGTGTCGTCCGCTTGTTTTAGTACCACAAGTGATTTAAACACCTAATTATTTTCACGGTGAATGAAATTCTAAAACTTGCCTCAAACACGTGCTCGGTAATGTTATTGCTCGGAACCTGCAGTCCCAAGACACGATTGTATCAGAAGGTGGAAATACAGGACATATTTACAGGTATATGTTCTCGCATTGTGGCTTTCCAGAATCATACTAAAATACGCCATTTCTGTCTGTCTGTCTGTCTGATGAATTTTTGACGCCAATACATTCTGTCGTTACTTATCCAATCTCAACCAAACTTGACATTATGACCAAGGGTTACACAATGAAGGTTGTAGCGCATTCATTTGCCCCCCCTGCCCCAAGGGGTTTTCTCCCCCCGAACGAGTTTGCCTGCCATTGCCATCAATGGGGTTGCACGTTAAGGTGTATATAAATGTTAAATTAGCTTTATCGTGGCGTATTTCCAAAGAAGATTTATCGTGGTGTTTTTCCAGAGACACTGTTCATAACAAAATTAATGATAATCGCATATTATTACTAGAATGCCACTCAGTAGAGTGCATACTCCCGCCGTGGGTTTAGTTGGAATGATATGTTTTGTTTAACATCCCCTCCCCCCAAAACAATAAATGAAAAAGAAAGTAAGCCCTAACTGTCAGAGAATTTATTTTGATATATCTCAGAATTAGAGGAGAAAAACATCATTTAAGAATAAGAATAAAAGCTTTAATGCAGTAAAACAAAAAAAATCTTTCCCAAAAAAAATTCCCCAAAAAATTCCTGGATCTGGAATAATATCCTGAGCTTCACCAAAAACTAATCAATTCTTCCTTATCCCAAGGGCAATCATCCCACCAACTTTCATCCAAATCCGTTCAGAACTTTTCCAGATACCTTGTTCACAAACACACGAACATACACACACACACACACACACACGATCGAATGCATTACTCCCTGGCAGGAGTAATAATGCCCCACTTCCCCAAGGCGTTTTTCCTGCAGTGATAACGTGTATAAATAACTTATCTAACTATAATTCACCAAATGTCCGTCCATCCGTCTGTTCGAAGGTACCGCAAAAACGGCTGAACCGATCGCAACGATATTTTTGGTGGGTAATCCTGGGATCCCCTGGAGTAAAATAGGCTATATTGTTTTTCCAATTTCAGCTTTGGCCTCCAGCATTTTCAGGTTTGGAGTCCTGCATAACGTCATTTTCCTGGGTACCGCACAAACGGCTGCACCGATCGGCTGCACCGATCGGACTCGGTGACCTGGCACAAAGACCTTTTATAAGGACATGGGTTGAATCCCTGCTTGAGAGAATGCCAACCCCCTCCCCGCCATCACACAATCCCACGAGATATGCGGAAAGAATGACCCAAAACCAATTATCTTGTTTTTGATTCGTATATGAACATCATTTAAAGTAAATAATGACCTCGGGCAAAGTTCAAACGACGTGAGTTTAATCTCTCCATGAGAGAATTCCAATGAGGGAAAAGACTAAAACGACGAATGCAAAGAGGAAGACGAAGGCAAAGAAAGGTTTGGAAATACTACTAAATTTATTTACTATTTACACACATAAGCAAAAAGAAAGCAGTCACGTTTATTTACAGCACATAAGACGCAGGTGACACAGTGCAAATACTAGCTTACCTACAGTCTTAATTAACCCAGGACAGAACAAACAAAAGACAGACTCATGCGGGGAATGATGACAGGAATCGCAGGAGGTGGATGGCTGGAGGTGAACGCTTGGTGGAGCCAACGCGGAGCTTGGTGGAGCTTTGGGGGAGCTGAACGCTTGGTGGAGGTGAATGCTTGGTGGAGCCAACGCGGAGCTTGGTGGAGCCTTGGTGGAGGTGAACGCTTGGTGGAGCCAATGCGGAGCTTGGTGGAGCCTTGGTGGAGGTGAACGCTTGGTGGAGCCAACGCGGCTGGTGGGGGGTTGGTGTGACGGGTTCTCTCTCCTTCCCTCACAAGCTTCAGGACTCTTTCTCTCTCTTTCTTAGTCCCACCCAGTCCAACAACTTCCTCTCTTGCTTAGTCCAACTCAAGGCCTTTCTGTCTTCTGATCTCCTCCCTCCTCGACTCTCTCCGGGGGCCTCTGCCTCGGGTTATATAAGCCCCACCCTTGACCCTTTGCGAACCTCCCCAAAACGTTCTCTCTCCGCCCTCTAAAGCCAACCCCTCGTTCTGGGTTGGTCGGCAAGGGCTGGTTCACTCCTCCCCTCTATGACGAGGTGGGGACCCGCCTTTCTTCCCCAACCCTGCCTCGTGGTCAATGGTGGTTGAAGTGAAAACCGCCCAAAATGCAGTTGGCAATTGACGAAAAGGGGGAATGGAGGTTTTGGGAATGGGAATGAAGGGAATCTATCTCTTTCACTTGGTGCAATGGAGTACTTCTATTAATGGGAGACACAGCCTTACTCTAAAACACAGAATAAGATATAACTATCGAACAGGGGTATTCTATGATTGGCTGACGTGTATGCTTGTGGACTAATTATGGGACGCCCTTTTGACCTTTACACAGCTCCGGAGGCAGGAGGCGCAGAATAACCAATAATAATAATAATAAAGCACACAATCAAAAAAAACAGTCCTCATATCCACAACAATATTAATTGTAAACTACAGAAAAACATTAAGGTGGGGGCATTCCCTCCTCCCCTGTCACCCCCCAAACTCTGCCGGTGCCTTTAGACCTTTAGCCCCCTTCGTCCTCACTGACCTTAAAACCATTATGACCCTTTAAAGCCAGGTAGACCCAATACACACCTTACACCTGTACACTTTTAGACTGTTTACTCATTAGACCCCTTTAGACCTTTTAAGACTGTTTCAACACTTTCACCACTTTAGATCCTTACACCTTTTAGACCCTATAAACCCCTTAGATATTTTACACCCATGAGACCGTTAATCCCCTAAATACTATTGACATGTACGCTTTAGACACCTTAGATCCCAAAGACGCTTTCGACCTTTATATCTCTTATGACACTTTAACCCCTATAGACCCTTTATCCCATACAGTCATGTGAAAAAGTAAGGACACCCCATGTAAAGTTTTGACTTTTTCAACATACAGCTATTTGATCTTCATTTCAACAATATTGATAGATAAAGGTGATATAATATAACAAATATCATGAAACATTTACATTTTGTAGTCCATTGTATAATTTAAATAAACATAAATGCAAATTTCGCATGTAGAAAAAGTAAGTACACCCTTGGCTCTTATAGGTGGTATTGCCCCCTTTGGCAGAAACAACCTCAAGTAGGCGTTTCTTATAACTGCCTACCAGTCTCTGACATCGACTGGGAGAAATTTTTGCCCACTCCTCCATGCAGAACTCTTTCAGCTGTGCGTTGCTTGAGGGGTTTCTTGCATGCGCAGCTCGTTTCAAATCCCCCCACAACATCTCGATGGGATTTAGATCCGGGCTTTGACTTGGCCATTCCAGAGCCCTCCATTTCTTTCTTTTCAGCCATTCCTTGGTGGATTTACTGGTATGTTTAGGGTCAATGTCATGTTGCAAGGTCCACCTTCGGTTGAGCTTCAACTTTCCGACAGATGCCCTCACATTATCCTCAAGCACCCTCTGGTACAATGAAGAATTCATAGTGGATTATATGATAGTGAGCTGCCCAGGCCCTGATGCAGCAAAGCTGCCCCAAACCATAATATTTCCACCACCATGCTTTACAGTTGGTATCAGGTTCTTGTGGTCAAATGCTGTCTTTGGTTTTCGCTAAACATGTCTTCTGGTACTGTGGCCAAATAGCTCTACCTTTGACTCATCTGTCCAGAGCACATTGTTCCAGAAGTGCTGGTCTTTGCCTACGTGTTCATTGGCAAACTTTAGTGTTGCCCTGATGTTCTTTCTGGACAGCAACGGTTTCCTCCTGGCACACCTCCCATGTAGATCAAATTTGTGCAGCCTCTTTCTAATGGTAGACTCATACACTTTGACATCAACAGTGGCAAGAGCTTCGTGTAGGTCCCGTGATGACATTCTGGGGTTCTTAGAGACTTCTTTCAGCATCTTGTGGTCTGCTCTCGGGCTGAACTTGCTGGGGCGGCCTGGCCTGAACAAGTTGGCAGTTGTTTGGAATCTTCTCTACTTGTAGATGATCTTCCAGACAGTCGAATGATTGATTTCAAATTGTTTGCAGATCTTTTTAAACCCCTTCCCAGACTTGCAGGCATCTATAACCTTCTTTCTGAAGGCCTCAGAGAGCTCTTTTGATCTAGGCATGGTGACGCCACACACTTCAACAACAAAGAGCAAACCAAACGAAATGTCTGAGGTTTAAATAAGACAGGTTCCTCCAAGATCCTCTCTAACGATGTTCTAATCATTTGCACCTGAGCTGGTGCACCTGATTCTAATTTTAGATATTTGAAGTAGTGATAAATGTAGGGGTGTACTTACTTTTTCCACATGCGACATTTGCATTTATGTTTATTTAAATTATACAATAGACTACAAAATGTAAATGTTTCATTATATTTGTTATATTATATCACCTTTATCTATCAATATTGTTGAAATGAAGATCAAATAGCTGTATGTTGAAATATGTTGAAAAAGTCAAAACTTTACATGGGGTACTTACTTTTTCACGTGACTGTATATACCTTTACATTCTTTAGACCCCTTAGACCCTCTAGTTCCTTATACCCTCGACACCCCTTTAGGGTCTGAAAGGGCTAAATGTCCTTTTACTGGAGAAAACTAATATAACGTTTTTCATCAATTCAGTACCCACTCATTCGACATAGTTTTCACTTGCCAAATACATTCGTGTTCATTACTCAAATCCACTAAAATGTAATTTCACTAAAATTTAAATCCACCTCATGTTAAATTTAAACTAAAAAAATTTAATTTAAAAATAAAATGTACTAAATTTAAATCCACTAAAACTTAAATTTGGCTTAGGCCAAATCAGGCCTTTAAACCACCATAGGCTCCTAATTTTCCATCTAATCAAACTGAAAATCAACTTCATCACCTTATGCACCCAAAATATGACCGATTTCCATCAGGAAACTTCTGGTCCACTTGGGACTATTAATATTGTTTTACTGTGTCGTTCTTTGTGCATAAATTGCTTGTATTGTCTAATTATGGGATGTTATAGTTCTGTGTAATTAATTTCATTTTAACTGCACATTTAAAGATATTTGAGTTTTTAACTAAAGATGGTTATCATCACGCTGAAGCCGTGGCTTCAAGGATAGCCGGACTATCACTGTTTTCCATACATCAATGACGAGCGGTTTATGTCGGCTTGTGATCCAGTGGGGTTTATTATTTAAGAAGCTTATTACAAATTTAGCCTTTCAGGGATCCCAAATTAACCCGATCGTTGGCACATGCAAATGGAAGCAAAACAAGGCAAAACGTTATTTAGAGAGTTTAAGTAATAAATGACTTATTAAACACAATACATGATAGCAATGGATCTCGTCGTCCCCTCCCCCCCCCCCCCTGGAAAAATGTCCCCCATAAAAAATAAGGTTAGGAAAATAAAAGTGACAAAATTGCCAGTGAAGCAAATCACATCTTTGAAATGTGACATTCTTGCCAAAAAGTCGAAAACTCAATATTCCCTTTTGTCTTTTAATCTAACTGAATTCCTGTTTAGAAAATACGATTTGATTCTAAGCTTGGCTTACAATGTCTAACTGTTATACAATTACTACTGGGTCCACCATCGTTATAAATTTATTGTAAATATTGCACACGCTTACGAAAGCCGAGTCCTCTGGACATGCCTCACTCCCTTTCGACCAAGTTCTAGTCCTTTGGGACCTGTGACTGTGACGATCCAGAGTTGCACAGGCGGCGTGTGCGTTCTGATCGGTGATATTAATATTGTTTTCAAGTTTGAATGTTCATGCTGTGTACACAAGCAGCGCACATGCCGCCTGATGGCGTCACTGAAAATAATATTGAGCAACTGTCTGTGCAATGATTTTAATTAAGTTTTGAGAAATTTAAACCCCTTTTTGCATGAATAAAAGTTTTTGGATAAAAAATTGGCCCCTTTTTCATAAAATTCAGGTTAAATATTGACCATCTTTTTTTGGGGGGGGGGGAAATAATAAGGCACGGCTTCCGATCTTGGTTTGTGTGTCACAATAATACATCCTCGGGATGCTTCAGGTCATGATTGAGCTATAGCTATTTCTATTCTATTCACATGGGATGGGGACATGGCTTGGAGTGATCACCTGCTATTTATCCAATACAAAGGCCCATCCTTAAAAAAAAATGTTGTGTAGTTGACTCTCAAAAAACACTCTTTTCATTGATTCTTTTTCTACGATAATGTGTACAGATAAACCCAAAAAAAAAAAATTTTATCCAGGAAAATGGAGACATGGATGCATACCCGATCTTGTATTGAGTGACAACACCAGGACATGCCGTTATTCGTTGGGCACGTTGGCCATAAACATGGATCTGTTTGTGACAAGAAACAAGGATAAACAAACATGAGAAAGCCAATTATGCACTCAGTACATCAACAAGCGCTCAGACGGAAACCAAGTTGGGGAAACAAAAGAAAAAAATGTGAAAGAAAAACTGCAGCTTAAAGGAAGGACTGGCTGGTCTGTGAGAAAGGCAACCGCCGTGAGAAGGCACGAATCATGTGTGAAGTGTTGCAAAGATGGACCCTTTTGTGAACTGCTCAACAAACATACTTGGAGAAATTTGCCACTGATTGGAATGAAAAAAATGGCGGCATGCAACACAAAAGTAAATTAGAGCAAAGTCGATAACGCACCATTGCAAATACCCACGCTTTCCACCTAAAGCAAAGTTGAAAGATGGCATAAAGTTCCACCAGGAATGACCCAATATCAGATTTTGAGTTTAAAAATATCTTCCCGTTCTGACCCCCATGACCTGAGGAGGTCCTCACCCCTAGGATATGAGCAGGGTGGCTAGAGGGGGGGTTGAAATTTAAAAATTCATTAAATATTTTATGCGTCCCACAATGTTTATTGCATATATACAAAGCTTCATTAAAAATGTTTGAAAATGTGCCCCTAATTGCATTTTTTGATATTTGACCTTTTGATCTCACCCTAGGAGACGGGGGGGGGGGGGGCGAAATGATACTGATTTTTCACCTTCTTTCCATGTGGTGTTCATAACTACCAAGTTTGGTGAATTCTGGCCAACAGTTTAGGAGGAGATAACGTGACGGATGGACAGACAGACGGAGCCGATTACAATATTCCCCCGTTTTTTTTCAAAACGCATGGGGATAACTAGAACGGCACGCGGTAGAGCGCATATCTCCGCAGGCTGAATAGTTTGTTTTGTATCTGACTGATAGGTCGGATCTGCATCTGGACCATTGGTCCTCTAAAGTCACACTCTCATCCACCAGGTTTATTCATAATCCATCCATAACTTTTTGAGATATGTTGTATATAGTTTTTGGTCCTATCTCTCAATGGTGAAGAATCACTTAAAGGATTCTACTATCCGTCACCATATCCGGATATTTACCAAAATCGAATCAATTTGTCCTTCTCCCACACCCAACCAGTCCACCAAATTTAAAACATAACGTCTGTCCACCTTTGGTGGTGGCCACAATAAAATGTCATCCCTGAACCTAAAAGTCGCCAGCATAAGCTATTTCCCAGGGTCAACTTTAATATATGTATTTGTATTTATTAATTTTTTTAAAACTTCAGAAGAGTCCTGCAAAAAAACAACAGTACTTTTTGAAACCAGTCTCATGGGAAGTAGTAAAGACACCTTATCCTAAACACACACCTAATACAGGACAGGAGCGGATTGACGGTATTTTGGGCCTTCGGGCAAAAGGGGTCTTTGTGCCCCCGAGATAAAAATTTCCATTCAAACTCTAAACAAACCAAACATTCGTGCATAAATATGCAGAATAATAACGAGACCTTGGATTAAAAAACAAATACACTCTAATTTACGAATGCTGAATATGTTAAGTATATAAAATGGCAAACGTTATGGAATGTTGAATATGTTACATATATAATATGGCAAACGCTATGGAATGTTGAATATGTTACATATATAATATGGCAAACGCTATGGAATGTTGAATATGTTAAGTATATAATATGGCAAACGTTGTGGAATGTTGAATATGTTAAGTATATAATATGGCAAACGTTGTGGAATGTTGAATATGTTTAGTATATAATATGGCATACGTTATGGAATGTTGAATATGTTTCGTATATAAAAAGGCAAACGTTACGGAATATTGAATATGTTACATATACTAGGGCATGCCCGTACTATATCTATATCTAAAATTATATCCCCCCCTCTATTTACATGAAATGGTTTGGTCCATGAAATGTTTTGGTCCATTCGCAACGCCAAAGCGAACGGCGAACGCTTTACATGAAATGGTTTGGTGCATGAAATGTTTTGGTCCATTCGCAACGCCAAAGCGAACGGCGAACGGCTTGCGAGTACAGTGACAATCCCCCCGGGGTTTTTATTAGTTTTAAAACATAGTTTAACGCCAACATAGCGCCAACATAGTTTGCAAACGTGAAATAAATGAATACGCTCTCAAATGTGCCATCCGAGGCAGAGTGTGTCCGCCACGTTCGGCACACGCGATAGCTCGCTGCTCTCTGATTGGTTGAATCGTTTTTTGGACATAGCTCGGTAAGTAATTGTCCGATTAATATGAAACCTTGAAAAGGCACATCCTCGGGTCCCCAGCAATATACCTGGCAAGTTTAAAGTATATCGGACCCGTGGTTGTCGAGAAACAGCGGTCACAGACAAACAAACGTACAAACGTACAAACAAACACACAGAGATTACTGGAATTATAGATAGATAATATGGCAAACGCTATGGAATGTTGAATATGTTACATATATAATATGGCAAACGCTATGGAATGTTGAATATGTTAAGTATATAATATGGCAAACGTTGTGGAATGTTGAATATGTTAAGTATATAATATGGCAAACGTTGTGGAATGTTGAATATGTTTAGTATATAATATGGCAAACACTATGGAATGTTGAATATGTTAAGTATATAAAATGGCAAACACTATGGAATGTTGAATATGTTAAGTATATAATATGGCAAACGCTATGGAATGTTGAATATGTTACATATATAATATGGCAAACGTTGTGGAATGTTGAATATGTTTAGTATATAATATGGCATACGTTATGGATTGTTGAATATGATTTGTATATAAAAAGGCAAATGTTATGGAATGTTGAATATGTTTAGTATATAATATGGCATACGTTATGGAATGTTGAATATGTTACATATATAATATGGCAAACGCTATGGAATGTTGAATATGTTACATATATAATATGGCAAACACTATGGAATGTTGAATATGTTAAGTATATAAAATGGCAAACGTTATGGAATGTTGAATATGTTAAGTATATAATATGGCAAACGTTGTGGAATGTTGAATATGTTAAGTATATAATATGGCAAACGTTGTGGAATGTTGAATATGTTTAGTATATAATATGGCATACATTATGGAATGTTGAATATGTTTCGTACATAAAAAGGCAAACGTTATGGAATGTTGAATATGTTTAGTATATAATATGGCATACATTATGGAATGTTGAATATGTTACCTATATAATATGGCAAACGTTATGGAATGTTGAATATGTTACATATATAATATGGCAAACGCTATGGAATGTTGAATATGTTACATATATAATATGGCAAACACTATGGAATGTTGAATATGTTAAGAATATAAAATGGCAAACGTTATGGAATGTTGAATATGTTAAGTATATAATATGGCAAACGTTGTGGAATGTTGAATATGTTAAGTATATAATATGGCAAACGTTGTGGAATGTTGAATATGTTTAGTATATAATATGGCATACGTTATGGAATGTTGAATATGTTTCGTATATAAAAAGGCAAACGTTATGGAATGTTGAATATTGTTACTGATCGCGGATTAAGATGTTATTTACCGAGCAGTGGTATTGCCGCGACCTAACAGGATCCCTGACTCACCCGATTCACCCAGGACTTTGGCCGGATCGCACCGCAGCTGCTCAATGAGGGGAAAAGACGAAAACGACGAATGCAAAGAGGAAAAGGAATAAAACGAATAGACGGACAGAAGAGTAATTGAATTTATTATTTACACAAGCAAAAAGGAGCAATCAAGTTTTATTTACAACACAAGACGCAGGTGACACAGTGCAAATTTTAGCTTACCTACAGACTTAATTAAATACCCAGGGACAGAACAAACAAAACAAACTCACGTATACAAGAAGGGTGGAAAGGCAGGAGGTGGATGGCTGGAGGGAGAGGAAAGGTCCAAGGGGGTCCTGCAGCTCAACCGGCGTGTTTAGCAGCCGCCGTTCCTTTACGGTCCTGCTCCAAACCGCCGTTCAGGCCCCCTTTGGCTGTTGGGTGTTCTTGCTGCCGCGGCCTCCGCTGCGTTCCCAGGACTTGTCTGACTCGTTGGTCCACACCCTCAACTCTTTCTTGGTCCCTCACTTTTTACCACCGACTCCTCACCGCAACCAACGCAACCACTTGACCACCACCTCTACTGACTGACTCTTCACCACTCTCCACTTGACGACCGACTCTCAACCAACTCAGACCAACTCTCCACTCACTTCCGTTCGCGCCTTTCATAGCGCCTCCAGCGATTACGCCGCCGGCATTCTAGACACGCCCATCGGGGTGCTCACCTCGGCCCTGGTTGGTCGCGCGACCCCCGGGCTCCGCCCTCGATGACGACGGGCGGGTATGCCCCTCCTCCCCTCTATGACGAGGTGGAGACACGCCTTTCTCCTCCGACTCGAGCCTCGTGGTCAATGGCGGTTATTGGAGGGGAGGTAATATGGTAATCGAGGGCTCAGCAATGACGAGAGGGGATGTGAAGGAAATGGGGATTTTCGGGATGGGGATGAAAGGGGATCTATTCTCTTTCACTGGTGCAATGGAGTACTTCAATTAATGGGAGACACAGCCTTACCCTAGAACACAGAATAAGAGATAACTATCAACAGGGGTATTCTATTACTTGGCTGACGTGTATGCTTGTGGACTAATTATGGGATGCCCTTTCACCTTTACACAGCTCCGGAGGTAGGGGGGCGCAGAATAAACAATAATAATAATAGTACAGCACACAATCAAAAAATATACAGTCCTCATCTCCGCAACACTGCACCCTCCTCCTCTTAGGCACGTCCCGGGCCTACAACTTTTACTTTTAGTGTGACACGTAGGTGTAGTTCCCTCTACTTTTAACCTGACCCTGAGTGCGACAGTTTTAAAACATAAATAAATGTGTCCCGCTGCTCCATTGCACCCTGCCTAACAGACTTACGCCCACAGTTAACTGAATTGCGGAATGGTCTTCAAACTATACCCTGACGGTGGGAAGCATTATTTACACTTGACGCTACTTTTATTTACAAGACTAACCCAGGACCTGTGATTGTTCTTTCTGGGGGGGAGACAGTCTGCTCTGCATCAATGCACCATTAAAGCACCCAAAAACGCACCAATACACACCCAAGCACCAATCGGTGCAGTCACCATTGTTCATCAATAAAAATAAACCAACAACCCCTAACCCTGCAGGTGATCTCTTGCTCTTCGGCTCCCTCTGCTGGTTATTATTATTTTCCTGGTGTTGTCATCTTCCCTTGCTGGCGGCCTATTTGCAATAAAAGAATGCACCTAACGTGTCCGTTTTTATTTTATTTATGGCCCACAGGGGCCGACTACGTGTGGTTCACCTGTGGGGCATCGGTGCCCTGTGGCCAAGGTCCGCCAGCAAGATTTCGGGCCCTCATGGCCGGTGCCAGTAGAGGGGCCATGCCCCAACCCATGGGGTCCATCAGTGGTGCTCGGCCACAGACATGTGGTCCATAATGTGGTGCATCGATGCAGACAGCTGGTTCTGGGAATTTCGGGCGCACAATGGCCGACCCACGCACGCTCCCCTCGGCACCCAATGGCACACAGGTCATGTGGGAGACAAAAGGGGAAAGACAATTTAGCGAGGGGTAAGGTCACAAGGGTACACATCAATAAGGCAATGCAAGGCGAAATGCGTACGGAGGGCGAAGTGAGAAAGCTCGTCCCTACCGTACGTCACCCCCCTGTCACCTACCCTACCCTTGCCCTTACCCCATATGTACAAAAATCTACACATTTACAAATTCGTCACTACTGTCACGTCTTCCCCATATTTCCCCTATACCAAATTCGTCTCCACAATCCCTGTACTTCAAAATTTGCCATCACCAAATTCATCATCAATCCTCATAAGGAGGCAGAGATGGAACATCAAAGCACAATGTCACACCCACGTCATGATGCGTCTCACAATCCAAACATTTGCACAGTAAAAATAATTAAACATGGCATGGTGCGGAGTACCTGTCACCTCAGGTGAGTGGATGCAGATGGTGCGAGGAGACTTCATCCTAACTACCCTCTAAATGACTTTAACACACTTTACACTACCCGGGGTCTCTCCCTGCCAATCCATTGGCCAACTTACACTATGGGTTCTAAAAACCAATTCCCATTGACCAAACTGTGGTGCTTCTCAATTTGGGGTCTCACTCCCCCGATTCATCTCCCGGTGCCCTTGCACAATTTCTGGGCCGCAACGTGTAGCTCTCCCAGCAGGTCTACCCACCTGCACACCTCCACCACTGCAGTTGCCACCCGAGCTTACCTAGCTCCTCACCCTAACCTAACTAACTGGGGAAGGCCCCTCCTGGCTCTGTCACCCCACTCGGTGCCCTCTGGCACTGGGCTACCCGGGTCCGTCCTCCGGATCCTCGGGCCCCATCCACAACAACTACTACCGGCTCCCAGAGCCCACCTGCGGCCTCACCTGGCCGACATCCTCACAGTGGTGGAGCGCCCAACCAACTACACACACTAACAGGCTACACGCCCAGCCATTTCCACGACACTAATGCACCCATCCAAAGACCATTCTTTCACCCGCACCACAGATGCCAATATCCCACCACAATTTACCTATACCCTCTACCTAACACTTACACTACCCGCCCCGGGTATCCGTGATGGGGGTCCACTCTTCCCCCATTCACACCTTCGCACCATCCACTCCACTCCACAATTTCCACCATACTCACTCCACGACCATCCATTCCAATACTCCATACCATTTATTCCATACACCTGTCCTCCATTCACCTGTCGTTGCACACCTGTGCAATCACACCTGGTGCCACCTGCACCCTCCTCCTCTTTCTGGACCATCTGGTCAACACAACACGCAATCACCTTCACTCACTCATACACTGCTCCACACACCTGTTCAGTTGCACACCTGTGCAATCACACCTGTTCAATTCTCAACCACACGGAATCATCTCAGCTAACTACTCCCCTCTGAAACTTGCGCTTCCCAGTCGTCCCTTTAAACTATTGCGCTCCGTCGTCATTATCATCCACGCTAATCTACCTGCGTCCCCACTACAGGTATCCTTGTCACTAACTAACCTTAACGTTACCTAATGTCCTCTTCGCTAGATCCCTACACATGATATATCCTAACCCACCCGGGCTAGTTTTCACTGCCATACACCCCATAAACTATAGCGCATTTGCCCCACCCTGTGAGGGATGGTGGATTTGCCATCCCACCACATCGGGGAGGTCCTACTATCAATTTCGCTCGTCCCAATCCAACAAATCAAAAATTTTCCATTTACTGCCAATTCTACTCACTTTTCTAAATCTCGTATCAAATCACTATCACTATCACCATCACCCGTCTACTTATTAGGTCCTCTCGGTGCGCCAATTCACATCTACAGCCCGGCTTCGTACAGCCGAGCAATGAACGCGGGTTCTTTTGTGCCAGCGGCTGGATACGTCCCACATTCGGTGCAGGGACGGGGGCTTACCCGTGCCGAGATCCCACGCACCACCTCGGCGTGGAGCCATCCAATGTCCCGATCTCGACCTGCCGGCACGTCTCAATAGAAAGTGGTCGCCATGACGACCCTTCCTATCGGGCTGCCCGCTCCGCCTAGTGGAGCCCGGATGCGGCCGTTCCACATGAGGCCCAGCGTGGATCGCGCACGGCGGTCCTTTCGAACCCGCCGTGGCTCGGATCCCCGCTGGTTCTCGCGGCACGCGAAGCTGCCCGACGCGCACCGAGGGCCCGATTCGGCTATAAGTCGTTCTAACCTCTAACCTGGTTACCGTCGATGCCTCACCTGGATGCTTACATGCATACGCTACCCCTTTCTTGCTCATACCTCCAGCTGTTTCCATGCTCCTCGTCGTACCTTCTCTTACACACCCAGGTACACTCATTCCGCTCACCGACTTGGTCACACACCTGACCACCGAACACCTTGGCACACATTCGTCGCTCGCACACCTCACCAACACACCTCTTCGCGCCCCCTCCTCGGTCACCTCCTCTGTGACAATCACAGGTGTGCTCTCACTCGCACACCCAACCACGTGCCTCACTACCAATTCCAGCGTGCATTCCCACTCACGCTCTACCATTCCAGGTGTGCATCCTTCCATTCCAGGTGTACATCCTCGCTCACCGGTCACAACCAACTCACGCTCCTTGTCACTCTCACTACTTCCACCTCCATTCTTGACAGCGCACTCACCCTTACTCTCGACGGCACACTCTTTCCTCATGCACCCGTCCGTTACACACCTTTCTTGCGCACACTCTTGCGCACACTCTTTCGTTACTTCCTCCGTAACACTCGCCACACCGCGCTTCCATGTACCCCCTCGCACACGCGCTTCGACCAACTCACTCTTGACAGCACACTCTCTAGTCGGCGCGCACTTTTTCCTCACACACCCCATGGTCGGACATTCTCGCACACCTCTTTTTTCGCACACCAGACCTGTCGCACACTTCACCAACGGCCTTTCACGAACACCCGGATCCAAACCAATCCCCAAGCCGACTGAAGCTTTCCTCACATCATATACATTGCCACTCACCTCCGTACCTCGTCTCCGCACCTCCTTCGCCACCTGCAAACTCTTTATTTGGTTAGTGAGCACCTCATTATGAGTTGAGCACCGACCTTGTACATATTCCATTACCTCCTCCTGGATTTCTCTCTTAGTTTCTGTCCGTCCCTTCTTAATTTCACTCACCTCTTCTTCCACTTCCTCTAGTTTTTGTTTAACCTCTTTTATTTCTCGGTGCGTCTCCTCAAGTTCGTCCTCTAGGGCTACCGTAACCGTCTCTATGTGCATCCTCACCTCTCGGTCCTTCGTCTCCATTATCTCTGTCACCTCGTCCACCCTCATTGTCAGTTCCTCACGTACCATCTGACATTGCCTCTGTGTCGCTATCAAGTCATTTTTAATTTCTTTTTGTGTCGCCTTTAACCCTCCGAGTACTGCAGTGTTCCTTTGAACCTGCTCCACCAACTTCGTTTGTCCCTCTGTCAGCTGTTCCACCTCCTCCGTCAGATCTTCTATTCCCCCTTGTAACTTTGCCGTATTATTTCTCACCTCTTTCTCCATACGCTTCTCACCTCGCTTTACCTCCTCGCGTAGCCCCGAAACCTCCTCACCCACACCTCGTCGTATCTCCTCCTTCATCTCCTCCCTTTCTTTGGTAGATGCCGCCCTCATCTGTCCCAATTCATCCCTCTGAGCATCCAGTTTGGTTTCTACCCCGATTTTTACCTCCTCTATCTGCTCTCCCATTTGTTTAATTTCTCGGGCGGATTGCTCCCCTATCTCCCGCAATTTGCCTTCCATCCTATTTTCTAGCCCCATTAACCCACGTCTCACCTCTTTTATCCCGTTGTCTAACCCCTCAAAATTATTGTCTAACTTCCCAAATTTCTTGTCTAACTCCTCAAAATTATTGTCTAACTTCCCAAATTTCTTGTCTAACCCCTCACCGGTACCCCTCGCTTCGTCCCTCATTACCCCCAATTGCTCACTCTGAGCATCCATCCGGTTCCCCATTACCCCCATTTTTGCTTCTAGCCTCTCCATAAGGGCCCTCATTTGTATCATCATAAAAAGGTCCGAATCCACCAGCGGCGCTGCTACGGTCGCGGGTGCGGCAAAATTTGGTGCCGCTACACCCACATGCGCGAGGACGCCATTTTGTGCGTCTGATACTCCCTCAACCGCCTCCTCATTGCTCCCCTCCATTTGATCCTGGGTTACTCCTAACCCCTCTATCTCCCCCACCGACATCCCGTCGCCTTGACCAGCCATGGCGCGATTTCAAAGTTCAGGTTTTGTAAAACAAAACAAATTTCGGCCGCTCCAAATTTTGACCAAATTTTTTTTTAGATGTTTTAAAAATTTGGTTCGGGCCCCGAATTCCACTCCCAGACACCAATTGTTACTGATCGCGGATTAAGATGTTATTTACCGAGCGGTGGTATTGCCGCGACCTAACAGGATCCCTGACTCACCCGATTCACCCAGGACTTTGGCCGGATCGCACCGCAGCTGCTCAATGAGGGGAAAAGACGAAAACGACGAATGCAAAGAGGAAAAGGAATAAAACGAATAGACGGACAGAAGAGTAATTGAATTTATTATTTACACAAGCAAAAAGGAGCAATCAAGTTTTATTTACAACACAAGACGCAGGTGACACAGTGCAAATTTTAGCTTACCTACAGACTTAATTAAATACCCAGGGACAGAACAAACAAAACAAACTCACGTATACAAGAAGGGTGGAAAGGCAGGAGGTGGATGGCTGGAGGGAGAGGAAAGGTCCAAGGGGGTCCTGCAGCTCAACCGGCGCGTTTAGCAGCCGCCGTTCCTTTACGGTCCTGCTCCAAACCGCCGTTCAGGCCCCCTTTGGCTGTTGGGTGTTCTTGCTGCCGCGGCCTCCGCTGCGTTTCCAGGACTTGTCTGACTCGTTGGTCCACACCCTCAACTCTTTCTTGGTCCCTCACTCTTTACCACCGACTCCTCACCGCAACCAACGCAACCACTTGACCACCACCTCTACTGACTGACTCTTCACCACTCTCCACTTGACGACCGACTCTCAACCAACTCAGACCAACTCTCCACTCACTTCCGTTCGCGCCTTTCATAGCGCCTCCAGCGATTACGCCGCCGGCGTTCTAGACACGCCCATCGGGGTGCTCACCTCGGCCCTGGTTGGTCGCGCGACCCCCGGGCTCCGCCCTCGATGACGACGGGCGGGTATGGCCCTCCTCCCCTCTATGACGAGGTGGAGACACGCCTTTCTCCTCCGACTCGAGCCTCGTGGTCAATGGCGGTTATTGGAGGGGAGGTAATATGGTAATCGAGGGCTCAGCAATGATGAGAGGGGATGTGAAGGAAATGGGGATTTTGGGGATGGGGATGAAAGGGGATCTATTCTCTTTCACTGGTGCAATGGAGTACTTCAATTAATGGGAGACACAGCCTTACCCTAGAACACAGAATAAGAGATAACTATCAACAGGGGTATTCTATTACTTGGCTGACGTGTATGCTTGTGGACTAATTATGGGATGCCCTTTCACCTTTACACAGCTCCGGAGGTAGGGGGGCGCAGAATAAACAATAATAATAATAGTACAGCACACAATCAAAAAATATACAGTCCTCATCTCCGCACCAATATGTTTAGTATATAATATGGCATACGTTATGGAATGTTGAATATGTTTCGTATATAAAAAGGCAAACGTTATGGAATGTTGAATATGTTTAGTATATAATATGGCATACGTTATGGAATGTTGAATATGTTACATATATAATATGGCAAACGTTATGGAATGTTGAATATGTTAAGTATATAATATGGCAAACGTTGTGGAATGTTGAATATGTTTAGTATATAATATGGCAAACATTATGGAATGTTGAATATGTTTCGTATATAAAAAGGCAAACGTTATAGAATGTTGAATATGTTTAGTATATAATATGGCATATTTTATGGAATGTTGAATATGTTAAGTAGGCAATATGGCAAACGTTATGGAATGTTGAATATGTTTAGTATATAATATGGCAAACGTTATGGAATGTTGAATGCTGTATTATCTAAAAACAGGAGTGAGATTTGAAAAGCGAGAGCAAACATGTCCCCTGCCGATGTGATATTTTCGATGTCCAAAGAGGGCATAACTCTATGAAAAATTGACGAAACGCCCTGAAACTCGAACTTGTCCTGTCACATCATAACAAAGTAATGTACCAAGTTTCAGTGGAATATATTAAAGGTTATGGGATAAAAGTCTGAAAAGCCACAGATGTGACGGACAGACGGAGAGCAAACCTACAGTCCCCTCCAGATAGCGGACTCATAAAGGAGATAGCGGGACATTCGGACCGACTGAGTCAATTCACACCCTCATCTATTGAACGCTATTTCTCTCAAAGGTTCACAAAAAATATGTGTGAGGTTTGTTCAATATTTTTTGTACGAAGGGAAACAAACCCAGTGTTTTGGAACGCACATTTATGGTTAAAAAACATTTTTTGTAAAGTTTGAAACTGTAGCTTCAACAGAAATGTTTGTCTAAAACAGGTAAATTTGTTTAACAGCAATAAATACCTTTGCTGCATGCTTTTCGGGAATCGATTGAAATCGACTTTCAACCCTCAACAATTAATATACTATGTTTAAATATACATTCTAAAATCGCCATCCTCGTCTATTTCTGAGAACATAAACCTTTTTTCCCCATGAGCACGGGCCCCTTGATGGCCTGGACACTCGGTCGGTGCCCACATGCCCAACGGCTCAGTCAGCCCTTGATACAGGGATAGGTTTGATAGCCATGCAAACATGCTTGGCATCTCAGGCCTTAATCTATCACCAATTCCCCATAAACGTAACAATTCTATAACCCTTGACTACTTTATGTGTAATTATTGCGTACAAAGAAACATGCAAATGCTTCCAATTCCTGACAACTGCATACAGTGTAAATGTTAAAATCCCACAACAGATCCTGGCACTACCTGATGTATCTTACATCCTGACCATCAAACTGCTTGACGTATAAATCTCACATCCTGACACTTCCATTGCCCAATGTATCAATCTGGGATCACAACCCTCACACCACCTGATGTATCCATCCAAAATCCTCATCCTCACACCGCCTGATGTATTAATCTCACATACCGACCGTTACACTACTCAACGAATCAATCTCACATCCCGACCTTTACACTGGCTGATGTATCAATTCGAATTCCAAACCTCACACTGCCTGATGTATCAATCTCACATCCCGACCTTCACACTGCCTGTTGTACAAACACAAGTTTTTTTTTTTGTATACAAGATCGAGGCTCGTGTAAGAGCTAAAAAGTTCAAGTTATTGTGGTTGCCTAATATTGTTCAATTTCCAATTCTTAATTGTACTTTATTGTGCCATCAGTTGTGGAGGAAAGAAGGAAGTAATTTGGATCAAATCACTAAATAACTATCCTGATTACAGCTTTCCCTTTGCTAGATTGAATATGTTTATCAACGCCTTATTACTCTACATTGTCATACTCATGATTCGATCTGATCCGATGTACCATACTCTGTGTGTTATAGAACGTTAGTTCTGCCGAAGCAGTTTCGCGGCCTCGGGGCATGCTGGGCAGTTTGCCATCACTCTCCCAGCAGTAGTTAGGGTAGGAATTTGTAATTTGTTCAGGGTGCTGGCAATAGGTCACCACTCTTCATAAAGGACACAGTGGGATCTTCAATGTCCACCAACTAATGCCAGCAGATTTAACGTCCATCTGAAGGACGGCACACAAATTGATGAATCACACTGTCTGAAATTTTTAGCTGGTTCTGGATTCAAACCCAGGCTAGACATCTTAGAGACGAGTGTGCATACCTCAAGGCCATTCTGTCAGCCTACTCATGATTCACGACACCCAATATGAAATGTCATAAAAATGCATGGCCAAAGATATATTTTACACTATCTTAGTAATGCCACAAATTAATCGGGGTCCAAGGTAGACATTATCCTATTAAATGGCAGTCTACATTTTAAAATTCAGGTTGTGCTTGTTAGATTTGATAATAACACACAAACTTTCCAAGCCAAGAGTACTAACACAATATTTCTTGTTTGGTATATTACATTTAGATGAGGTTTTGAGAGGCAACCAATCATAGATTGTGATACTCTGACAAGTCCCATTCACTCGCTCTTGACTTGCAAACCTAAGGCAGAAATATTTCCAAGACCAATGCTTAAAATGCAGGCTTCATCACTTCCTTTTATGGTTTATCGCCTTTGGTATTTGGAGGAAAGATCTCCTGCAGAATTCAATTTGGTTGAGGCTTTCTCTTGTCCGATTCATCTTTCTATCCATTGATCAATCCATTGTGACGTCACTGATGTTATGTTGGCTGATGTAAATGAGGCATTCTGCTGCAAAATAAATGCTTCATAATTGGGAGACTTTTTAAATTTTTGATTGCACCCAGATTAGACTAAGCGGGTTTATTTAACTAGCAACGGTACCTGCCCTATGGGCGGGGCTTCAATTGGGAGGCCCAAATGAAAAGGCTAAATATCAGAAATTGAAGGCTTTTTTCTTTTAAACGATTTATATAAACATCCATTAAATCTCGATCGGTGCAGCCGTTTGTGCGGCACCCGGGAAAATAACGTCATGCGGGAGCAAGTATCAGCAGGATGTGGCAGTGTGGGAGTCCATGTTTCTGATCCTCCTTCATGCCGAAGTAGCCCACCACTTCTCCAAGCATTCCGCTCTTCAGATCCACCATGAGAGATTTAAGCTTGATACTGAAGACGCGTGCAGTTTGTCCTCCCGATGTCGTATGTAGTCCCAATACGTGTTTCCTTCATTGTAAAAACTTCCAAATCAAAAGTTAAAAGGATTTTGAGCCGATCGGTGTTACGGCCTTGGCAAGATCGATGGAGACAGCGATCTGTTAGCGTATTCACCGCCCAAATAGCTATGTGGAATTCTCTCATGTAGAGATTAAACTCACGTCATTTGAACTTTGGCCGAGGTCATTATTTACTTTTAGTGATGTTTATATACGAATCAAAAAGAAGATAATCGGTCTTGGGTCATCCTTTCCACATATCTCGTGGGATTGTAAGTTGGAGAGATGGCAGTGATGGCGGGGAGGGGTTGGAATTCTTTCAAGCAGGGATTCAACCCGTGTCCTTATAAAAGGTCTTTGTCTGAGGTCACCGAGTCCAATCGGTGCAGCCGTGCAGCGATCGGTGCAGTCGTTTGTGCAGCACCCAGGAAAACAACATCGTCACAATGAACGTTATGCGAATGCGAATGTTATGCCGGAGTCCAAACCTGAGAATGCTGGAGACCAAAGCTGAAATTGGGAAAAGTAAATAGCCTATTTTACTCCTGGAGATCCCAGGATTATCCACCCAAAATATCGTTGCGATCGGTTCAGCAGTTTTTACGGTACCTTTGAAGGTACAGACAGACAGACAGATGGACGGACATTTGGTGAATTATAGTAAGATGCACATATTTGTCGGGCATGAATAAATCAAGGCAGCACGGGTGTTTGTTATGAAAGTTGCCAGAGTAAATTTGGCCATTCTGGTCATGGTTTGCTTAATATTGACAATACTGATTGTAATTGTGTGTAATTATATTCAGTTAATACCTTCTCCAACCGCAATTTAAAATTAAACATATAGCATGCTGCGCTGCAATCTTTGGGGCCTGTGCTCAAATATACATGCATCATTCAAAATTTCAGTTCACTTAGAATTAGTGTCTGTAAAGAGGGCACCCTGCAGCGGTTTACCCAGCCTAAAATCGAGAGCGTATCTGGAGAGGGATAATAAGGTCGTATGGGGTATGCACCGTGGACAATACCCTGCAAAGCATGGATGGATACCATGCAAGGTGTATAACATTCCTTTCCGCATGGACAGGGACGATTAAATCATGGGGATGTAATTTTGTGCTTTGTCCTTATTGCTTTACTGTCTTGATGAATTCTCATTGAAAAAGTGTTTGTGTTTTGGTCGTTGCAACTGAGCAATTTTGGTTGAATTACTCCCGAGTGTATGTTACTTGCCTATTAAAATGAATGAGATTGTAATATGAAAATTAGTCTTTAAAGACTTATTCATTGCTTTTCTCTTTACGACAAAGCCAAAAATGATTAGTGGAATGAGAAACTTCAGTTTTTTAGTTTTTGTTTTCCTTTTTTGCAAAAATCGGCGATTCATCGTATCACAGCGTAACGTGTGAATAGGATTCTTAAATTTAATGCACCTAGATTTGTCACCGGGGCTTTCCATTGAATCTCATTCCAGAAATATATCTAATGAGATTCCAAGATTGGTCGAAGCCACAGGGATTTGAAGAACTAACCCAATGTAAACCCAATAACCACCCATGAAAATAATAATGGAAATTTAGGTGAAGCTCTCCTTTGAATTTTGCTCAAATCCCCCCTTCCTCCTTTAAACCAGCCCACCCTAACCAGGATCCACTATCCCCTGTTGTTCATTTGCATTTGCCCTTGAATGCTGGCAGCTGATGGAGGGGACGTAGCCTGTAGCGTGACAGCAAGACGCCCGCCGTGTGCCGCACAGGGGTGCTTGTTCAACGCCCAGCTGTCACCTCGCCAGGCCCTACACTCTGCTGCCCTTCTCTTTCCCAACACCTCCCATTTCCATCCTCAAAGGGCCGGCCAGACTGTTAGTCCGCACAGCCAGCCCTGTTCTCGAGAGACAAACCCAAACCTTCCCTTTCACTCGGCACTCAGTGTCGGCACACCCCCAGCTGCAGCCGCTCGGCAGCTCCCGGCTTCCCAGCATACAATGCTGCAATTATGTCTTAGCAGACGTGGGACTCCAGCAAAAGAACTACCTTTGAGCTGTACAGTCTACACGCCAGAGCAGGCGTGACTAATCCGATGCGACCGCCTACTGATTGAATTTCAGAGCCACTCTGAGCTTTACAGTGCTGGCCATAGGAGTCACCGAGTGGCCTTTGGTTGAGGCCTCTCTCTCTCTCGAGGCAGGTTGTTTACACATTGCCATGGAGATAAAAGGAGAATGATGTTTCTCCTTTATCTAGTGTCTGGTAAACCATTTCCAGTGTTTTTTTTAAAATAAATATGATTGGATAGTGTGTGTGGTGCTGTCATACGTTCAGCCTTTTTGACGAGTTGAGAAATGGGTACCAAAAGTGAGCGTGAGGATTTATCTAACCGTATATGCGTGTCAGAAAGAAGAGGTTCACCTCATCTACAGAAATCCAACCTTCAATTGAAGCTTATTTTCAAGATAACTATAACTGAAGAAGAAGTCATCAAGTTGTTTCTCCAATCGTACATTGACATCACAAACAACAATTATTATTATCGACAGACAAAAATTTCCAAATTGCTGCCACCTTCAGTGCAACGTCAGTCCTGGCCAACCAGTTTTCCATAATAGATGTGGCCCCAAAACTTTCCCCGGCCTACTCCACAATAAAGTGGGAATAATTGGTGCCATTAAAAAGAAGTAGTGCTTTTTAAGAATTGAGTAAAGTTAGGGTTGTCTGCATGGTGTATTTTCTGAAGCTGTGGGTGCATGTCGTAATGTGTTACATCTGTGACGTCATTATGGCGTTGCGTCAGGAACGTCATGAAGGCATTACGTCTGGGATGTCATTACGGTGTTATGTCTGGGAAGTTAATAATACGGAGTTATGTATGTGACGCCATTATGGCGTTATGTCTGGTATGGTAATACTTAATACGGGGTTACGTCTGGGACGTCATTATTGTGTTATGTCTAGCACTAGACTAGGCCCTTATGGCACTGTATTATTCGTGATTCAATAGGAATTGCATTTTGCAACTTGAAAAACAAACAAACTACGTAACGTCTGATCCCTGAGGACATAAAACAAATCTTTATAATAATACGCTTGTTCGTGTGTGTGGAAGTGTGTCTGTCTGTCCATAACAACTAACAATCCTTCCCCACACGTTGCCGCAGAGGCACGGCCTTGTTTTCACTGAGGATAATGACCTGACTGAACTTGAGTTGCTGTATTGTCATGATTTACAACAATCATAATCCAAACATTTATTTTGTACGTATACATTTATTTCTAATATTGGTGATGATATTTATTTGTAATCAAAAAAGGTCCATGTGGTGTAAAACTCCAACGTCTAAATGGTCAAAGGTCCAAGCTGTCTCAACTGTCTGAAGGGTTAAGGGGTCAAAATGGTGTTAAGGTCTAAGGAGTCTAGCGGGACTGAAGTGGTGTGAAGGCTTAAAGGGTATAAAAGGTTGGAAGGGTGAAGGGATCTCAAGGTGTCTAAAGTATTGAAAGGATCTTAAAGATAAAAGTGGCCTTAAGGATCTTGAGGTTCCTCAGAATCTTGGGGTTTAATGGGTCTAAAGGGTCTTATGTGTCTTGCAGGTCTTCAGGGTCTTATGGGTCTTACAAGTCTTCAGGATATTCAGGGTCTTTTGGGTATTTTGTATCTTTTGTGTCTTTGGGGTATTTTGGTATTCGTGGTATTTTGGGTCTTTATGGGTCTTCAGGATATTTTGGGCATTTGAGGTATTTTGGGACTTCTGGGTATTTAAGGGTCTTAGGCATAGTTAGGGTCTTTTGGGTCTTCGGGATATTTTGGGTCTTTGAAGTCTTCATGGTCTTTTGGGTCGTCGTCATTGTATTTAAGGGTATTTTAGGTATTTTGGGTCTTTGGGGTCTTTATAGGCTTTGAGGTCTTTTGGATATTTGGGGTCTTCGAGGTCTTTTAGGTCCTCTGTGTCTTTAAGGGTTTCTGAGGTATTTTGGGTATTTGGGGTATTTTGTGTCCTCTGGGTCTTTGTGGTCTTTTGGGGTCTTGGTGGTCTTGAGGGTCTTGGGAGACTTAAAGGGTCTTCAAAGGTCTAAGGGATTTCAGCAGATTAAATGGTTGAAAGGTCTTCAGCATTTTAGTGCCCTGGTGTTGGGCTAGCGGCTAGGGTGCCGGCTTAGGATCCTAGGATCCTGGGTTCGAATCCCGGTCGATCGCTGAATTAACGCCAGGGGGGTTGACTCAGCCTGTCATAGGTCGATCGCTGAATTAACGCCAGGGGGGTTGACTCAGCCTGTCATACCTTCCGAGGTCGGCTAATTGAGCACCAGTTCACTGGTAATTCCCTGGTTGTCGTTAAAGGTGGCAAAAAGGGTTGGCGTCAGGAAGGGCATCCGGCCGTAAAACATTGCTTCACAAAGGGGACCAAAAAACAACAATAACCACGGTTCCCGAAAAAGGCCAACCCCCGCTTGCGGGGAAAAATGGCCTCTAAAGGTGGTTATTTTTTTTATTTTTTAAATGGTTGAAAGGTATATTCCAGCAATACGTAATTAATAGACATACCAAATTAATGGACAGATGCAACCGGTGTTGAAACAGAACATAATTAATCGACACATAATCACAGATTCACAGCTTTACTGGAGTCTTTGTGTCTTTGGGGTCTTCCAGTTATTTTGCGTCCTCTGGGTCTTTTGAGTCTGGGTCTTCGGGGTTTTCAGTGTGTTTTGTGTCTTCATGGTCTTTCGGGGTCTTGGTGGTCTTAAGGATCTTGGGGGACTTAAATGGTCTTCTCAGGTCTAAGGGATCTCAGCAGTCTAAAGGGTTGAAAGGGAAATTCCAACAATCCGTAATTAATAGACGTACATAATTAATAGACAGGAAGCAACCAGCGTTCAAACAGTGTGGTGCTAATAGACATAATCACAGCTGGATGCTTCCCGGATGGACGGACTTTGGGTATTTTGGGTCTTTGGACGGACGGACGGTCATGATTTGGACGGACGGACGAACGGCTTCCCGGACAGTGTTTTGTGGTATATATATATATATATATATATATATATATATATATATATATATATATATATATATATATATATATATATATATATATATATACACATATATATATATATACACATATATATAATATATATTATATAATATATATATACACATATATATATTAATATATATATACACATATATACACATATATATAATATATATATACACATATATATATATATATATATATATATATATATATATATATATTATATATATATATATATATATATATATATATATATATATATATATATATATATATATATATATATATATATATTGGGTATTTGGGTATTTGGGGTATTTTGTGTCCTCTGGGTCTTTGTGGTCTTTTGGGGTCTTGGTGGTCTTGAGGGTCTTGGGAGACTTAAAGGTCTTCAAAGGTCTAAGGGATTTCAGCAGATTAAATGGTTGAAAGGTCTTCAGCATCTTAGTGCCCTGGTGTTGGGCTATATATACTCAGAAACTCAAGACCTTATGCGCCTATTAGAACTGACACTCAAACTGAATAATTTCCAATTCAACGGACAACATTACATTCAAACTCAAGGTACCGCTATGGGTACCCCTGTTGCACCATCGTACGCTAACATCTTCATGGGAATGATAGAGGCCAAGATCAATGCACAACCTCATCACGGAATCTTGGAAAAATCCTGGGTACGTTATATTGATGACATCCAGTTCATCTGGTCAAAATCCCCCCGTAGTCTCACCCAATTCCAAAATGAATTAAATTTGATTCATCCGACCATCAAGTTCACATTCGACAGCTCACAGTCCGAAGTTCACTTATTTCTAGACACATCACTCACGCTTCAAAATAACAGACTCGAAACAGAACTATACACCAAACCAACAGACACCCACTCTTACCTTCTCCCTTCTTCATCTCATCCTAAACATACAATTGCAAGCATACCATACAGTCAAGCACTCAGAGTAAGACGCATTTGCTCAACAAAAATGGCAGAAGAAACTTCTCTCTGCCAATTAGAAACACACTTCATTGCAAGAAACTATGACCCTCACTCTGTGAAAGAAGCAATAACCCGAGCAAAACGCATACCGAGAGCAGACCTTCTGACTTACAAACCCAAACCTGCAACTAACCGTGTCCCACTGGTAACCACCTACTCTGCTACCTCATCCCAATTGCCAAGTATTCTGAATAAGGCCCTTCCTCTCCTCCATCAATCAGAAACACTCGGCACCACATTTCCTCAACCTCCACTAACATCATTTCGACGTGGTCGGACACTCAGGGACCTCTTGGTAAAAGCAAAGCACCCACAGCCCCACAACAAAGAAACTAGGATCCCTGGCTTCTATAAATGCACAGCAAACAAATGCATTATTCACAAACATTTACTAGAAGGAAACAAATTCTGTAGTTCTAGCACTGGACAAAAATTCCCCATCACCTCCTATATGAACTGCAAATCTACATGGGTCATATACCTAATCACTTGCCAAAAGTGCACCAAACAATATGTTGGAAAAACTGAAAATACACTCTACACACGATTTAATAACACCCGGTCAGAAATCAATAACTTCCACACCAGTCAGGGCAAATCTCTACCTTACACGATACACTTTAATCAACCGGATCACTCTATAAATGACATTCAGATCTCTGCCATTGAATCAATCACAAATCGATCACACACCACGATTCTGAAACGTGAGTCCTTTTGGATACACAAACTTCGGACAAAAGTCCCTCATGGCATAAATTTTGATGACTAAAGCATGTTCCCACATCAACCCAATCAAATTGTTAACCGTAACCCATTCATTCATTCATTCATTCATCATTCATTCATTCATTCATTCTACCTTTATATGTCATTTATATAAATATATAAATATATTATATGAATATAAATGGGATATGAATATATGCTTGTGTGTTTATGTATGTATATCTCTATATTTGTATATGCACGTGCACCCTAACAGAAGTGACCGTGACGCAAACGGTCACTTCCGTCGAACTTGGGGCTGGTGAGTGAACTTTGGCGTGGCTCTTCCTTCTGTATGCAATTTTTTACTCACATCACACATCTCACACACATCACCATACACACTTGACTGATATACATGCCTGCTGTTTTTGTAGACTCAGAAGAAGACCTTTGTTGGTCGAAAGCTTGTCGACAATTAAAGATCGACGTCCTGAAGCTACGTCCGCGTCTTATTTAATCTAACGATTATATATTCAATACAAATGAGACGCCCTGCTCGTACTTTGGAGTTTCTACTATTTCTTACAGTTATATATATATATATATATATATATATATATATATATATATATATATATATATATACACACACAACAAACAACAACATGCATTTTAAGGCCATTTTCACTGCAAGAGTGGGAATTGGGGTATAACAATTGGGGGTATAACAATATATATACTAGCTTGGTGAGGCGAGCGCGTCGTTGCTGAGGAACGGGCTTATTTTAGCTGAGGCTAATGACTGTACCTGAGTTGCTGTGTTGTCATGATTTACACAAATCATAATACAAACAATTACTTTGCACAAATGTATTTGTTGTGTTTGTGATATTACATTTTTATAGGCAATTTAGGTTGAAGATTTAGGTTGAATGTTTTTTTTTCAAGAAAGAACCCCTCAGCACACACATAGGGGTAGGGGGGTAGGTGCAGACTGGAAGTTTGGGACGATTACAGCTCACCACCACATAATTCAAAACACTCACCACCAAGTTATTCAAAACACCTCACCACCAAGTAATTTAAAACACCTCACAGCCATAAAAGACGAAATAAAAACACCTCACCACCACGAAATTTAAAACACCTCACAGCCATAAAACACGAAATAAAAACACCTCACCACCACGAAATTGAAAACACCACACAGCCATCAAACACGTAATAAAAACACTTCACAGCCATAAAACACGTAATTAAAAACACCTCACAGCCATAAAACACGTAATAAAAACACTTCACAGCCATAAAACACGTAATTAAAAACACCTCACAGCCATAAAACACGTAATAAAAACACTTCACAGCCATAAAACACGTAATTAAAAACACCTCACAGCCATAAAACACGTAATAAAAATACCTCACCACCACGAAATTAAAAACACCTCACAGCCATAAAACACGGAATAAAAACACCTCACAGCCATAAAACACGTAATAAAAACACCTCACAACCACAAAATTAAAAACACCTCACAGCAATAAAACACGGAATAAAAACACCTCACAGCCATAAAACACGTAAAAAAAACACCTCACAGCCACGAAATTAAAAACACCTCACCACCACGTCATTTAAAAACACCTCACCACCACGTAATTCAAAAGACCTCACCACCATGTGATTTAAAACAACCTCACCATCATGTGATTTAAAAACACCTCACCACCACGTCATCTAAAAACACCTCACCACCACATAATTCTAAATACCTCACCACCACGTGATTCAAAACCACCACAACGTTATTAAAAACACTTCACAACCACGGAAACAAAAGTTTGAGGGAGTCATTAAGTGACAACACAGACACTGCCCAGATGTGTAGATATATAGATAAATGACTGTACCCGAGTTGCCGTTTTGTCATGGTTTAAACCAATCATAATTCAAACAATTATTTTGCACAAATGTATTTGTAATATACGTGATATCACATTTTATAAACAATTGAAGTTGAAAAAAAAATTCCCCAAAAAATTCCAAAAAAAATAATATATATTCTAAACATTTTCAAAAAAAATACCCTTAGGACATACCGACAGGAGCGATGTGTGCATACCAGAAGTTTGGTACGATTTCACAAAAGTTTGAGAAAGTAGTTCAGTGACAACACAGGACAACACAGGACAGACGCTGCACAGATATACAGACTTGGCATTTAATATGGAATATATATTTTTTCTTGACTTGGGTTGACTTTCTGAACTCAGTATATCAATGTGGTGAGTTTCTTTATTCTTCGGTGATGTCTTTGTTGAAAGAACCATGTCACTGATTGTCTTTCGCAGCAAGAAGTCAATAACAGGATTATATCACAGGTGGCGTGACAAAATGTAAGGACAGGTACATTTGACGATCGGCTTCACAATCGGGTATATAAGGGTTGTTGCGTTCTGTATTAGTGGAAAACAACTGCTGCACGTCTACAAAAGTTATTGCCGCTTCCTTTGGTGATGGTCCGTCAACTTGACAATGCTGCTTGTCATGGAGTGGTGGCTTTACGAAATTCTGGCATGAAACAGCTTGTTATTGCTCGGCAGTATGGCATCACTCAAGGTCAGGTGTCAAAGATCCTGAAACAAAATGCTCAGAGGGGTGTCCCTACTCCAATACCGAGGCCAGAACGTCCGCGCAGAACCACAAGGAGAGATGATTGCCAGCTGCACCGGTTAGTCTGCAATGGCCGTACCAAGTCAGCTAATCGGCTTAGGGCTGAGTGGCAGCATCTGACAAATGTGCCTGTATCCAGAAGGCTAGTCAACCAACGACTGGTTCAAGCAGGCTATCGTGCCAGGTGTCCCCTGAGAAAGCCACGCCTGACCAGACAACACAGCCAGCGCCGATTGCAGTGGGCCAGAGAGCAACGTCAATGGCAGCCAGGACACTGGAATCACGTGACCTTCAGTGACGAGTCTAGATTTCTGGTCTATCGTCAAGATGGCCGCATCCGAGTGCGCAGACAAGTGCATGAAGCGCACAACAAAGATTGTATAGTGCCAAGAGTCCAAGCTGGAGGTGGTGGGGTGACCGTTTGGGCTGCTTTTCATGCAGGGGGCAAAACTGACCTGGTTGTTCTGAATGGAAACCTGAACCAGTTCAAGTACAGGGCCATTCTGGAAGAAACATTGCTTCCATTTGCTCGTGCAGACTTTCGAGGCAACTTTGTCTTCCAAGATGACAATGCACGGCCTCATTGTGCTCGCATGATCCAACACTTTCTTACTGACCGTGGTGTAGAGCATATGGAGTGGCCTGCCATGTCCCCGGATATGAATCCGATAGAGAACTTGTTGGCAGAATTAATGCGTCAAATCGACAACTTGGACCAGCATCCCACCTCTGTGCGTGAATTGCAGCAGACTATTGTCACTGCATGGCAAGCGATTCCTGTCCAAACCTTGGCAAATCTCGTGAACAGCATGCCTCAACGGGTACGTGCTCTCCTGAATGCTCGTGGGGGTTACACGAAGTACTGAACTGTAATTTTACTGTCCGTAATCCCAGTCATCATTTAGCTTTTGTTTTTGTTGAAATTTTTTTTGGCTAATGTGCAAAATAAAGAGATACTTCTGGAAAACGTACAGAAGTTTAACACAGTACTGTCCTTGAATTGAGTTCGATATCAGTTCACATCACTTTCAAGGATAAATATATTTGCTTCGAAATGTCAAATGTGGTTTTTGTTTCTTTTAAAGGTTACATTAACGAAATCTAGAATAATTTCAACATAATTCCAATGAACTTTTGGTTCTAAGTCATCTTGAAAAGTAAGTTCACCCCCACAAAAAAATATTCCATATTAAATGCCAAGTCTGTATAGATATACTAGCTTGGCTCGGCTCGCGGTCGATACTGAGGAACGGGCTTATTTTAGCTGAGGCTAATGACTGTACCTGAGTTGCTGTGTTGTCATGATTTTCACCAATCATAATACAAACAATTACTTTGCACAAATGTATTTGTTGTGTTTGTGATATTACATTTTTATAGGCAATTTAGGTTGAACATTTTGGTTGAATGTTTTTTTTCAAGAAAGAACCCCTCAGCACATACATAGGGGAGGGGTAGGTGCAGATTGGAAGTTTGGGACGATTACACCTCACCACCACGTAAATCAAAACACCTCACCATCATGTGTTTTAAAAACACCTCACCACCATGTGATTTAAAAACACCGCACCACCATGTAATTCAAAACACCTCCCCACCACGTAATTCAAAATACCACACCACCAAGTAATTCAAAACACCTCACCACCATAAAACACGTATTGAAAACACCTCACCGCCATAAAACACGTAATAAAAACACCTCACCACCACTAAATTAAAAACACCTCACCACCACGAAATTGAAAATACCTCACAGCCATGAAGCACGTAATAAAAACACCTCACAAGCCGTAAAACACGTAATAAAACACCGCACCACAACGAAATTAAAAACACCTCACAGCCATAAAACACGTAATAAAAACACCTCAAAGCCAGAAAACACGTAATAAAAACACCTCACAACCACGAAAATAAAAACACCTCACAGCCATAAAACACGGAATAAAAACACCTCACAGCCATAAAACACGTAATAAAAACACCTCACAACCACAAAATTAAAAACACCTCACAGCCATAAAACACGGAATAAAAACACCTCACAGCCATAAAACACGTAATAAAAACACCTCACAACCACAAAATTAAAAACACCTCACAGCCATAAAACACGTAATAAAAACACCTCAAAGCCATAAAACACGTAAAACACGTAATAAGACTGAGATATTTGCATACCTCACAACCACGAAAATAAAAACACCTCACAGCCATAAAACACGTAATAAAAACACCACACAGCCATAAAACACGTAATAAAAACACCTCACCACCACGTAAATCAAAACACCTCACCATCATGTGTTTTAGAAACACCTCACCACCATGTGATTTAAAAACACGTCACCACCATGTGATATTAAAACACCTCACCACCACATCATTTAAAAACACCTCACCACCACATAATTTAAAATACCTCACCACCACGTGATTCAAAACCACCACAACATTATGAAAAACACTTCACAACCACGGAAACAAAAGTTTGTGGGAGTCGTTAAGTGACAACACAGACACTGCCCAGATGTGTAGATAGAAAGATAAATGACTGTACCCGAGTTGCCGTTTTATCATGGTTTAAACCAATCATAATTCAAACAGTTATTTAGCACAAATGTATTTGTAATATACGTGATATCACATTTTATAAACAATTTAAGTTGGAAAAAAAAAATTTCCCCAAAAAATTCCAAAACAAAAAAACAAAAAATTTGGAAATTTTTCAAAAACATACCCTTGGGACATACCGACGGGAGAGATATTTGCATACCAGAAGTTTGGTACGATTTCACAAAAGTTTGAGAAAGTAGTTCTGTGACAACACAACACAGGACAGAACAGGACAGACGCTGCACAAATATATATATATATATATATATATATATATATATATATATATATATATATATATATATATATATATATACAGACTTGGCATTTAATATGGAATATTTTTTTTTTCTTGACTTGGGTTTTCTTTCTGAACTCAGAATATCAATCTGGTGAGTTTATTTTACGCTTCGGTGATTTCTTTGTTCAAAGAACCATGTCACTGATTGTCTGTCGCAGCAAGAAGTCAATAACAGGATTATATGACAGGTACATTTGACGATTGGCTTCACAATCGGGTATATAAGGGTTGTTGCATTCTGTATTAGTGGAAAACAACTGCTGCACATCTACAAAAGTTATTGCCGCTTCATCTGGAGATGGTCCGTCAACTTGACAATGCTGTTTGTCATGGAGTGGTGGCTTTACGAAATTCCAGCATGAAACAGTGTGCTATTGCTCGTCAGTGTGGCATCACTCAAGGTCAGGTGTCAAAGATCCCGAAACGAAATGCTCAGAGGGGTGTCCCTCCTCCAATATCGAGGCCAGGACGTTCCCGCAGAAGCACAAGGAGGGATGATCGCCAACTGCACCGGTTAGTCCGCAATGGCCGTACCAAGTCAGCTAATCGGCTTAGGGCTGTGTGGCAGCAACTGACAAATGTGCCTGCATCCAGAAGGCTAGTCAACCAACGACTGGTTCAAGCAGGCTATCATGCCAGGCGTCCCCTGAGAAAGCCACACCTGACAAGACAACACCACCAGCGCCGATTGCAGTGGGCCAGAGAGCACCGTCAATGGCAGCCAGGACACTGGAATCACGTGATCTTCAGTGACGAGTCTTGATTTCTGGTCTATCGTCAAGATGGCCATGTCCGAGTGCACAGACAAGTGCATGAAGCCTACAACGAAGATTGTATAGTGCCAAGAGTCCAAGCTGGAGGTGGTGGGGTGACCGTTTTGGCTGCTTTTCATGCAGGGGGCAAAACGGACCTGGTTGTTCTGAATGGAAACCTGAACCAGTTCAAGTACAGGGCCATTCTGGAAGAAACATTGCTTCCATTTGCTCGTGTAGCCTTTCGAGGAAACTTTGTCTTCCAAGATGACAATGCATGGCCTCATCGTGCTCGCATGATCCAACACTTTCTTGCTGACCATGGTGTAGAGCATATGGAGTGGCCTGACATGTCCCTGGCTATGAATCCGATAGAGAACTTGTGGGCAGAATTAACGCGTCAAATCGACAACTTGGACCAGCAGCCTACCTCTGTGCGTGAATTGCAGCAGGCTATTGTCACTGCATGGCAAACGATTCCTGTCCAAACCTTGGCAAATCTCGTGAACAGCATGCCTCAACGTGTACGTGCTCTCCTGAATGCTCGTGGGGGTTACACGACGTACTGAACTGTAATTTTACTGTCCGTAATCCCAGTTGTAATTTAACTTTTGTTTTTGTTTAAAAATTTTTTGGCTAATGTGCAAAATAAAGAAATACTTCTGGAAAACGTACAGAAGGTTAACACAGTACTGTCCGTGAATTGAGTTCAATATCAGTTTCCATCACTTTCAAGGATCAATTTATTTGCTTTGAAATGTCAAATGTGGTTTTTGTTTCTTTTAAAGGTCACATTAACAAAATCTAGAATAATTTCAACATAATTCCAATGAACTTTTGGTTCTAAGTCAATTTGAAAAGTAAGTTCACCCCCACAAAGAAAATATTCCATATTAAATGCCAAGTCTGTATATATATATATATATATATATATATATATATATATATATATATATATATATATATATATATATATATATATATATATATATATATATACATATATATATATATATATACATATATATATATATATATATATATATATGTATATATATATATATATATATATATACATACATACATACATACATATATATATATATATATATATATATATATATATATATATTGTTGTTATGCTTGTGGGGGGTAGGTAATACCATAGTCCAGGTAGAATTGCATCGGTAGTGTTCACCGACTATCGTAAAGAAGAAGAAACCCTCATGTATCATGAGTAGGGACCCGGTAGACCGTATGTCGTGGAAGTTCGTATCTTTGTTCCCATCACGAGGGTTGGTGTTATGTTAAGTAGTGAGGGATTAATGGTAAATCCCCTGTATGTCATGGCCTCTGTCATTTTTCCTCTGTTCCTTATGACACACACTGTGCACCCACATAGCCAGGAAATCGCGCATTTCCCATACTAAATAAAAAACCAACCGGAAGCAGGTCATTGAGCACTACCACTGATAACACCGATCTGGTGAGCACACAGGCACAGACAGGGCCGTGGGGCACGCCCCGAAGAGCAGTGATTGTTTTGGCATTGATTGGTGTAAGTACTGCTAAGATGGTACTCACTGATAGGAGCGGACACGGAGACGTCGGGAGATGACGTCAGAGCCTTGAGTATAAAATAACGCTCTGCCGACATTTTCTCCTCTTGGCTTTCCCTCACTCTCTCTTGGTTTCCGCTCTAATTTTTTGTCTCTCGAGTCCTGGTTTTGATGACTAACGGTCTTGTTCTGACATAACTCTTCTTCGTCTTCCAGTGACTGGCTCACATATTCTGGTGTTGATGAACGAGATTGTGAGGACAAGCATGGCTGGAGCGACCGAGTGGACGCGGCCTGTTCGCTTCGCGCACGGAGCCAGGAGTGAGCGGAATGCGCAGTGAGGCCTAGTTCGTGCCCACGGGGAGTGCAGCCTGCAGTTTCACATACAAAGATGTAGAGGCCTGTGACGATCTTTGACAATTCCTGACGAGGTTCGAGAGCAACTCGAATAATTATATATATACATATATATGTATATACATATACATGAGCTAAGTGCACACAATAAATAAGACATTTATTTTCGTTCTTTTATATTTCCCTTTGTCTGTATTTTGGCATGTGTGGGGATGTCCCATTTAGGATATTAGTCTTATCGCGCATTTTCTTGATTGCTGGCATTTATTTTCATTAAACCTGTTTATTTGTACATTTTAATTCCGTGTTGGTTTGAGTTGATTTATCCAGGTGCGAAGAAGTCGGGTGGAAGCCGTCCAGGTACGTTCGTCATCCTCCTTTCCCTAGCATGTAAAGCATACCATCATTTTTGGATTGAACGCCTTGGAGTAAAGCTCGTTTGGTCATCCATGTGGTTCACTACAGGGTAGTCACACGACAATATATGTATATATATATATATATATATATATATATATGTATATATATATATATATATATGTGTGTGTGTGTGTGTGTGGTGTGTATTTCCTTCATTGTAAAACTACCAAAGTGACAGTTAAAATAATTTTCAGCCGATTTAGGTGTTACGGTCTTGTGACGATCCGGCCTCGGCGAACGAAACAGCGGTCTGTTACCTTATGCACCGCCCAAATAGCTCTTTGACATTCTCTCAAGCACAGATTTAACCAATGTCGTTTGAAATTTGTCCAAGGTCATTATTTACTTTTAGCGACGTGTGTACGTTCGAATCAGGAAGAAGATCATCGGTTTTGGGTCGTTTATTGTGACATATCCTTTCCGCATATCTCGTGGGATTGTGAGTTTGACAGGCGACCTTGTTGACCCATGAGCTGCACATGGACACGTCTTTTCTGCATATCTCTTGGGATTGTAAGTTGGACAGGTGACTGTGATGGGTGGGGCGGGGGGTTGAAGGCTGAAGTGGGGAAGGAAATTGACACCTTCGGATTGAGAGGGGGAAGGTGAGGACTTGTTTTTGGGAGGTAGAGGTTCAGGACATGGGTTTGTGGGAGAGGGGTGCAGGGTGCGAGGGGGGGGGGGGGGGAATTGCAAATGTTGACCGTCAATAAACTGTATTACAGATCACAGATCTAGATCTTCACCAGAATCGAGACCAATTGGTCCTTGTCGGTTGTCGTACACCCAACCACTCAACCAAGTTTGTCATAATCCGTCCACAACTTTTTGAGATATTCTGCTGTCTGCAATATATAATTTCTGGCCCCATTTCTCCATGGTGAAGAATCACTTAAAAATTGTAGTATGTGGATCTTCACCAAAATCTAAACATTTTGTTGTTGTCACACACCCAACCTGTCCACAAACCTTCCGAATCTATCCTCGTCCATTTGAGATATCCTGCTCACAGACAAACAAACAGACAGATGGGGGTGAAAATATAACCTCTTGCCACCTTCGTTGGTGAACTCTTTTGGCTGATACACGAGGCTCGACTCCTCGAAAAAAACTGTGAAATACCAAAATTCTGTGTGGCAAAATCACAGACATCATAGAAGTGGGGGGTTTATCATACTGTAATATCATATGGTTTGTGTAGTTTTTTTTTTTTTTTTTTTACTTACCTGCACTCCTGTACCACGCTGTATGGAATTAGTTTAAAACTGGTGGTTGTACTAGGGTTGCACGAGATAATGTTTTAGGCAGTAAAAAAAAAATTCCCAGAAGTGGTCCATGTGGTCTTTGATGGTCTTTGATGGTCTCACGGTGGTCTTTCTATCCTCTACCGACTCCCCTCCAGCCTTGCTCCCCCAGCTCTGTTTCTACTCTGTCCCCCAAATATTCCTACAGGTCTCACAAGATCTGCCAGCAACCCTCTTCTGGTGAAACTGCCAAAATCAAGACTCTCTATTCACCTTCACTCTTTCATTCCTCTTTTCCTCCGCTTCTGGAACAAACTCCCTCACTCTCTTGAATCCCACTCCTCCCTCCAGGTCTTTAAAACAGTTGTTCACCACCATCTCTTATCTTCCCCCATCCAAAAACATGATATTTTCTAACCCTATTAATCCACCCCAAACCGACCTTCCCTGTTTTCTTTCCTGAAAATCCTTGTAGTGTTCATCTTGTTTATCTCGGGTACCCCCGGCCCAGCCCTCTCCCTTCCATAGATCTCCTGATGTCCCTGTTATCTAATGTTGTTGTGCTTCCCTCTCTCTCTCCCTCCTGTCTCCTGCTCCCACTTTATTGTGGGATTCGGATCCCCAAACTTCATAATAACCCGTACAAATATAGGTGTACAGCTGGTGCCAGGCAATGTACTACCAAACAGTTATCGGTTCTAGTTAACTCAGGCTTACAAGTTGTTGGGGAACAGTTCAGCAAATATTGTTTTTGCAATTGAGAAGAATTCTGGTATTAACACTTTCTGGAGTATTAATTATAGTTTGGAGTTCTTAGATAGGATTAGATGCCTCAATATCAAGTCAGTTGAAGTTTTTGGTTTTCAACTTTATGTACGAATTTGGATTTGGTACTAGTAAGGGATTCACTCTTCAAAGTAATTGACAAGGTTTTTAACTCTTTTAAAAAGTTTTTATGTGTCAGGTTTGATAGAGCATTCTTTTCGAAGAACAAATACTCAAGTTTTCATTGTTTCGATAAGCAGAAGTTTAAGGATGCTGTTAATTTTATTTTGTTTAATACTTTTGTGTCCTTTTGTGGGATAATATTTCAACAGGTTAAGGGTCTTCCCATGAGTGGGAATTGCAGCCCCCTACCAGGAGACATTTTTCTTATTTTATGTGAATTTTCATTTATGCAGAAACTGATGGAGAAAATTTTTGGGATTAGCTAAAATATTGTCTCATACGTGTCGTTACATAGATGATATTTGTGTGGTTAACTATAACTTTTTTGATGATATTTGTGTGGTTAACTATAACTTTTTTGATGATATTTGTGTGGTTAACTATAACTTTTTTGATGATATTTGTGTGGTTAACTATAACTTTGTTGATGATACTTGTGTGGTTAACTATAACTTTTTTGATGATATTTGTGTGGTTAACTATAACTTTTTTGATATTTATGTGGTTAACTATTACTTTTTTGATATTTGTGTGGTTAACTATAACTTTTTTGATATTTGTGTGGTTAACTATAACTTTTTTGATGATATTTGTGTGGTTAACTATAACTTTTTTGATATTTGTGTGGTTAACTATAACTTTTTTGATGATATTTGTGTGGTTAACTATAACTTTTTTGATGATATTTGTGTGGTTAACTATAACTTTTTTGATAATATTTGTGTGGTTAACTATAACTTTTTTGATGATATTTGTGTGGTTAACTATAACTTTTTTGATGATATTTGTGTGGTTAACTATAACTTTTTTGATATTTGTGTGGTTAACTATAACTTTTTTGATGATATTTGTGTGGTTAACTATAACTTTTTATGATATTTGTGTGGTTAACAATAACTTTTTAATGATATTTGTGTGGTTAACTATAACTTTTTAATGATATTTGTGTGGTTAACTATAACTTTTTTATGATATTTGTGTGGTTAACTATAACTTTTTGGATATTTGTGTGTTTAACTATAACTTTTTTGATGATATTTGTGTGGTTAACTATAACTTTTTTGATGATATTTGTGTGGTTAACTATCACTTTTTTATGATATTTGTGTGGTTAACTATAACTTTTTTGATGATATTTGTGTGGTTAACTATAACTTTTTTGATATTTGTGTGGTTAACTATAACTTTTTTGATGATATTTGTGTGGTTAACTATAACTTTTTATGATATTTGTGTGGTTAACAATAACTTTTTTATGATATTTGTGTGGTTAACTATAACTTTTTAATGATATTTGTGTGGTTAACTATAACTTTTTTATGATATTTGTGTGGTTAACTATAACTTTTTTGATGATATTTGTGTGGTTAACTATCACTTTTTTATGATATTTGTGTGGTTAACTATAACTTTTTTGTGGATATTTGTTTGGTTAACTATAACTTTTTTGATGATATTTCTGTGGTTAACTATAACTTTTTGGATATTTCTGTGGTTAACTATAACTTTTTTGATGATATTTGTGTGGTTAACTATAACTTTTTTGATGATATTTGTGTGGTTAACTATCACTTTTTTATGATATTTGTGTGGTTAACTATAACTTTTTTGATGATATTTGTTTGGTTAACTATAACTTTTTTGATGATATTTCTGTGGTTAACTATAACTTTTTGGATATTTGTGTGGTTAACTATAACTTTTTTGATGATATTTGTGTGGTTAACTATAACTTTTTTGATGATATTTGTGTGGTTAACTATCACTTTTTGATGATATTTGTGTGGTTAACTATAACTTTTTTGATGATATTTGTGTGGTTAACTATAACTTTTTTGATCGTCTGCTTTACAAGATTTGTCCAGATAGTCTGATTGCACAAGAGTGGTAATGATTGTACAGTTGCTGTATATCTGGATGTGTTGGTTAGAGTTGGTCAGAATGGTTTCAGTACGAATGCGTATCATAAAGTTGATTATTTCAATTTCCCTGTAGTCTTGTACACCTTTCCAGGTAGCAATGAACAAATTAAAATGGGTTACCATGTCTTCTCGTCTCAGCCACTTAGATTTTCAAGAATTTGAATCGAAAATCGAAACCTCGATGAAAAAGGGTGCCCAGCTGATGATCCGGGTAGTTGGAAAACGAGCCATTTGCTTATAGGTTGAGGTTATAACTTCAAATATAAAATAGCTTTTACAATTACTTACAAGTTCATAATATATCTGTGAATGTGTGTTTGTGTAGGTATGCTTATATGTACATCTGTATGTATATGTATTTAAAAAAACCACCGTTTAGAGGCCATTTTTCCCCGCAAAGCGGGGGTTGGCCTTTTCGGGGACCGTGGTAGTTGTTGTTTTTTTGGTCCCCTTTTTGAAGCAATGTTTTACGGCCGGATGCCCTTCCTGACGCCAACCCTTTTTGCCGCCTTCAACGACAAACAGGGAATTACCAGTGAACTGGTACTCAATTAGCCGACCTCGGAAGGATGACAGGCTGAGTCAACCCCCCTGGCATTAATTCGGCGATCGACCGAGATTCGAACCCAGGATCCTAGGTATCCTAAGCTGGCACCCTAGCCGCTAGCCCAACACCAGGGATTTCACCTGGTATGTATATGTATGTATGTCTTTATTTATATATATATATTGTTACAGTTTTTAGAACCTTCACTTTGTACATTTTGGTAAATGTTCCCTTATAAATAATCCCCTGTAAATATCCCCATTATTTGGCTAATATTAAAGATCGCACCCTAGTTAGTCTATGTACAACACGTAGAACACAATAGGACCTCTCTGTAGTTATCTCATTATTATGTGTTTTAGTTAAGGATCTGTTCCCAATAGTTGAATCTACGTTGCATTAATCAAATAAGATAGGCTCCTTCAATTATCCCCAATCATCTCTCCCTCTTCAAAGTGCAGTCGCGGTATGGCAGCGTTCGCTGCCCCTTGTTTTGGTTTGTTTGCTGGCCCCAAGCCGCCATTACGCACGCGGTAATCTGGAGGAAAAAGGGGGAGGAGTGGGTTTGAGCGCCAGGAAGGAGGCGTGGCCTGTCAATGTCTCCTCAAGAGGTGGAGCCAGCGAGCCCTCGCCGGCCAACCAGGGTCGATGTGAGCCGGCCGGTAGGCGTGTCCTAGGAGCCGGCGGCTGGATACAGCAATGCCCAATAAAAGCGGCTGGGGGGGCTTGCTTCAAGAGATGAGTGCGAAGGTCCGAGATACGAGGTACCAGATGAACATGACGAGTCGTAAGGCAGGAGTGTGGTTCCGTTGACGGCGACAATACCGCAATATATTCGTATTGTCCGACCTCGTGAAACCGATACGTGCAGCTGCCGCCGGGTTTTGCCTCAAGCCTGGAGGGTGGACCGGAGCGTGACCTGGAGCGGAACTCGACGCTGTGCCACCTGCTCGGACATTCCTGCCCTGCCATCTGCTTGGACCTTCTCCCCCTTCCAGCCATTCCTTCCAGCCATTCCCTATTCGTGTAAGTCTGTTTGTTCTGTCTGGGCGTATGGTAATACAAGACTGTTTTTAAGGCTGCCCTGTGTATCTGCTTCTTCCTCTCCTTGAATATTCCCTTATTTCGTTTCCTCTTGTAAGTCGTGAATAAACCTGTGTTCTTTCTTACCCTTTTGGTTTCTTCTTCCCCCGATCACTTTAGTCCTTTCCCAGTTGAGTACCTGTGGCACGATTCGGCCAACGCTCGGAATCGCGTTTAGTCTCTTGTTAACGGCCCGAGTCGCAGCTTGCTTCGCTCGGCGCATCCATTCACGCTGCGGCCCGGGTGGGAGTGTCTCCTCGCTTACAGCCGGTGGTAGTAATTAGGTAGTAGGACGGATTGGGCTTACAACCCTACTTACCACCGACCGGAAGTGACGTCATACTTCCAGGACCGGTGGACGGCCAGCTTAACAGGACAGGGGGATTAAACCCCCCCCCCCCCCTTGCTAACGGGAGTGCCGTCTCCTGGATCCGTAACAATATATATATATATATATATATATATATATATATATATATATATGTATATATATATATATATATATATATATATATGTGTGTGTGTGTGTGTGTGTGTGTATGTGTTGATATAAATATATTGTGTGTGTGTGTGTGTATGTGCGTGCATGTTTCTATGTGTGTGTGTATGTGTGTGCATGTTTCTATGTGTGTGTGTGTGTGTGTGTGTGTGTGTGTGTGTGTGTGTGTGTGTGTGTGTGTGTGTGTGTACTGTATGGTTTGTTAATGTCCGGCTTCCTTCTTGTAACTACAGTGCAGTAATTGGTCTTTATTTCGATTCTATGTGTTCGCTTTCATATGAGCCTAGACTAAGTGTACAAAAAAAGATAAAACGAGGCTGATTACATCATGCCGGTGGAACTAAGATGGCCTCAGAAGCAGGGTAGAAATGGTGGTGGTTGCGAGTGGTTAAAGAAGAGGAAATTTAACCCTCTATTACCATCTATTATCTTTGGTAATACTCAGTCACTGTGGAACCAATTGCATGAAGTGAGACATGTTCAAAATTTAGAGGTGAATATAGTGATAGTTGTTTTCATGTGTTTTTCGGAGACGTGGTTTAAATCTGATATAAATACTTCTCAGTTTAGTCATATTGACGGTTTTACATGTATACGGTTAATATAACCATAGAGTCGGGGAAAACTAGTGGTGGACGAGTTTGTATGTATTATGTGAATGAACGCTGATATTCTGACATCAGGATTACGTGTCAGTATTGCTCTCCACATATAGAGTTGTTGACAGTTGCTTTCCATCCGTTTTACTTGCCAAGGGAATTCACGCACTTATTTGTTACAGTTGTGTATATCAGTCCATCAGCTGATGTCAATGTTGCTGCTATGAAAATTCATGAGATCATTCTCGATTCAGAAACTGGTTCTCCTGGGGCTGTGAAGGTAATTATGAGGGATTTTAATCAATGTGAGTTAATATGTGGAAGAGACGAGGGGGGAGGTGGGAAGGGGGACGTACATCCTCGGTAAATGCTATGGAAGTATTCCAAGAGCTTATAAAACTATCAAGAAAGCCAGATTGAGTGCCTCAGATCACATTATGATTCAATTACTACCAATATATATTCAAAAATAAAACAAACCAATTCAATAGTTATAAGGACCGGGATTAGTCGGAGGATAACACGAAAATATTGACTTGACGGCTCATTTTGCATTTACAGATTGGAAGGTATTTTTTATATCAGCATCAGTAGGTGAGGCTACAGAGCTGGTTTTTGATTATATAAATTTTGAAAAACCATGCTTATACCGAAAAGGCTAACGTGAATGTATCCAAATAACCATAGGTGCAATACCCCTGGTGCTCACCTGGGAGAATAAACACTATACGATACTGACTAAAAGTATTTTGAACCAATTTCAATGGTTGATATAAGACAGAGCAGCATGAAGAATCATAGTAACATAATCATAAGACTTTAAACAAACTGACAAAAAAATACCAATTATGGGGGGGCAGCCCCCGACCCCCTCCCCCATCCCCACATTCCTAAGATCCCAATTTTTCTAATGCCTTGAACAAACATTGGTAAATCATGGATGATTAACGTTGTGGTGAAGTTTCATCGAAATTGTGTGTGTCGTTTCTGAGAAAAAAAGCAAATACCTATTTTTGTGGGCAACCGCCCCCCTCTCTTTGGGGTAAAACCCCAAAGGGGCAGATTTTTTTAAATACAGTGAACATACTTTGGTATATCACGGGTGCTGAAGGTTGCGGTGAAGGTTCATATAAATTGTGCGTGTAGTTTCTGAGAAGAAAGCAAATACCTATTTTGGGGAAAACCCCTATGTAGGCTCCCAAAGGGCCAGATTTTTTTTTTTTCCTGTGAATATACTTTGGTACATCATGGTTGGTGAAGGTTGTGGTCAAGTTTCATCAAAATTGTGTGTGTAGTTTCAGAGAAGAAAGCAGATACCTATTTTGGGGAAAACCCCTATGTAGGCTCCCAAAGGGCCAGATTTTTTTTTTTTTGCTGTGAATATACTTTGGTACATCATGGTTGGTGAAGGTTGTGGTCAAGTTTCATCAAAATTGTGTGTGTAGTTTCAGAGAAGAAAGCAAATACCTATTTTCGGGGGTCAAACCTGGACCACTTTGACCACCCTAGGACCCATTAGACTTCGATTTTCTTAGTGCCATGAACATACTTTGGTTCATCACGGGTGGTGAAGGTTGTGGTCAAGTTTCATCAAAATTGTTTGTGTAGTTTCAGAGAAGAAATCAAATACCTATTTAGGGGGGGTCAAACCTGGATCCACTTTGACCCTGGTAAACCCCCTTAGAACCCGATTTGTTTTTTAATGCCGTGAACAAACTTTAGTCACAACACAACAAATATATTTTGTGCCAAGTTTGGTCACATTCCCATCAGCCGTTTCGGAGAAGAAGTTGCAAGAGTTTACGGATGGACTGGCGGACTGATGGACTGACTGACGGACTGACGGACTGACGGACTGATGGACTGACGGACTGACGGACTGATGGACTGACGGACTGATGGACTGATGGACTGATGGACTGACAGACTGATGGACGTTCGACGCGCCATCGCATAAGCTCCCCTGAACTTCGTTCTAGGTGAGCTAATAAACCCTGGGTTAAAAGAGACCTTCAGATTATTTTGCATAAAAAACAAGTTGCTTTAAAAAAAGATGATTTGTTGAAAATTAACAAATTACAAAAGGAAACAAGAAAGAGCATTCAGATTGCAGACCCTCACCAGGCCATGTTTGCATGGTGTATTTTGTGTGGTGTTCATTAGCTGCTGTGTTTGTGTGGCTTATTTATGTTCAATCCAATATGGTTGCCGAACCACGTGATTGATGACGTCATCAATTTAATTCTCCCATCCAACTTTTGTGTAGATCACGCTCAATAAATTTCAAACTGATCGGATCAAGCATTAAATTTGTCTAATTATGATGTTTATAAAGAAGGTACCAATGACATCATGAATATTTGTTGTTCCCCATGGGGAGTACTTGACATTGAGCTATGTTTCAATCTTTTCCATGCAGTGGTTTCAGATATAGAGGTGTGAAGAGCCGGGCTCTTGCTTGAGACGGACGAAGTGACGGGCAAGACACAAACTCGTCCGAGAAGATGTTTATTGTAAAAACCAACTCGGGAACTCTCTAAAAGCCCGTTTATTGGGCTGCATATATATCCAAAACCCGAAAGCATAACCAAACCGAAAGCCACGCCTCTCAGGCGAGGCGTGTTTCGGTGGTCACGTGACCGACAGGTGCAAGGGATTATAACCGCATGTGCGGCACGCTTTGGTGGTCACGTGACCAGCCACTCCGGCGCCGAGGCTGTCCGCCGGTGACGTCACCGGCTGGAGCAAGGAGATTCTGCCGCTGGTCTCGCTTGGGGGACACATGGGTCGCTACAGGTGCAACGTTTTTTGGTTTTTCCAAGATGGCGCCTGTAACACGTGACCTAATACGTCATAATTATCACGTAAATTTTTTTTTGCAGAAGCCGCTCCAATGGTCAAAATTTTGTCAATCATATTTTATCAATTTGGTCAATCAGGACCACCTGTTGCAGAGAAAAGCTTACTCACGTTCTGTGAGGACAAACAGACAGACAGACAAACGGAACCAAATACAATAACCTCTCCTCTGGATAAAAATTTTTGTTTCTCACATTAAGAAAGAATACACATACAAGATTTCACAGAAATTTCGATTAGGGAAAGCTGAGGAAATGTGGAATGGTATGAATAAAATGAGAGGTTATGAAATGGAAAAACATCCTCGAATCAATTTCTGATCATGTGTTAACTATTGGCAATTGTTTGAATAAATTCTTTGCTCGATTTGACGAATATGATTTTACACCAGTTAGGGATAATTTATCGGGACATTTCAGAGACTCTGCGAGGAAAGAGGCAAGGATTGAAATTCGTCATTCTGTAGTTGAAAGATCTTTGAAGAATGTTACATATTTTAAGGCTGCTGGCCCAGATTTCCTGCCTGGATATATTTTAAAGAATATTAATAGGGAAATTGTTTTAGTTTTTCATTCACTGTTTCAGTGGTAGCTAGACTCTCCAGTAGTTCCAAAGTTGTTGGAGTCTTCTGTTATTTTACCTGGACCTAAAATACCCAAACTGGGGTATTTTAATGATTGTACACCGGTAGCATTAACTGCTAAACCCATTACATGCTTGGAAACGATTGTGAGAAAAAATATTTTAGAGCAAACAAAGGAATGTTCCGGTATGGATCTTTTTCAATTAAGTTATCGGGTGAAGAGATGTGTTGAAGATGCAGTTATAACCTTGTGACGCAAAGTGTATGAACACTTTGAGAAAGCAACACCTTATGCACGAGTTTTGTTTGTAGATTTTTCAGTGGCTTTTAATACTATTCAGATTCATTTATTGATGGAGAAGTTACAAGGAGTGAATTAAAATTTTAATCTATGGATAATGATTTTTTTAAACAGATAAACAACAGAAAGTTTGTTCGGATAATACCTTCTTTTTTTTTTATACAGAATCGAGGCTCGTGAAAGAGCTAACTAACATTTATCTCACAAACAAATCAAACAGACAAACAAAATATATAAAAAGACGGAGCGGAAGACAAGATGGGGAGAGAAGGGGAAGCACACAAACACAACATTTGAGAGCAGGGAGATGTGTGGGAGAAGAGGGCTTGGGGGGAGGAGGCGTGGGAAGGTTGGGGGGGGGGGGGTGGGAGAAGTATAAAACACAAGGACACCAAGGACTTCCAGGACAGAAGTTGATATTTCAAAAAAGTGGATTTGGAGTGAAATTAGCGGGGGTAGAAAAGATCAAAGGTTTGGATGGGGGAAGATAAGAGATAGTGGTGAACAGCTGTTTTAAAGACCTGGAGGATGGAGTGGGATTGAAGAGAGTGAAGGAGTTTGTTCCAGAGGCGGGAGAAAAAAGAAAAGAGGAATGAAGGAGTGAAGGTGAGCAGAGTGTCTTGATTTTATCAGTTTAACCATAAGAGGGTTGCAGGCAGATCTTGTGCGACCTGTAGGAATATTTGGGGGACAGAGCCCAGAGAGAGCTGGGGGGGGGGGCAAGGCCAGAGAGGAGTCGGAAGAAGACGGAAAGACCGCCAACCTGCCTGCGGTGAGTGAGTGAAAGGCCCTTGGATTTAGCTTCATCGTGGGAGATTCCAATGATTCTGAAGGCTTTGGTTTCAACAGCGTGAAGACGAGCTAGGTGTGAGGCAGGAACACCAGCCCAGAGGGGAGAGCAGTATTCCATTGAGGTACGGATGAAAGCCTTGTATGTGGCGAGCAGCTCAGGTGTGACAAGGAAGGACTTCGCACGATGGAGGATGCCCAGTCGGCGACTGGCTTTGGAGGCCAGATTTGAAATGTGGTTTTCCAAGAAAGATCATGGCAGATAGTGAGACCCAAAAGCTTGAGTGACAGAACTTCTTGGAGAGGATTATTCAGAAAGTGGATGGGAGGGTTGTTCAGTCGGTCTTTTCGGAGAGACATCATCAGAGTGTGAGATTTTTCAGGATTGAAAGATATGTTCCACTTGTTTGCCCAGTCTGTGATTTTGTCCAGGTCTGCAGAGAGTGAGGAGGCTGCAGACTGCCGATCTGAGGGATGAGGAATGGAGCAACAGAGAGTAGAGTCATCAGCAAAGAGATAGAGAGGATTTTCAAGAGAGTCAGAGAGATCATTGATGAAGACCAGAAAAAGCACAGGGCCCTGAACACTGTCTTGGGGAACTCCAGCCTGAACAGGAAGAGGAGATGAGAGAAACCCCTTCAGGGCCACACGTTGACTACGACTAGAGAGGAAGTCCGCCAGCCATGCGTGGAGATTTCCATGGATACCAAAGGAGGAGAGTTTGGTGAGCAGAGCGGGGTGCCAGACCGTATCGAAGGCATGTGACATGTCAAGGGAGACAGCTCTAATTTCCTGTTTGGCATTGAGGACCTCCATCCATTGTTGAGAAAGCAGAAGCAGCATATCCAGAGTAGAGTGACCAGGTCTGAAACCAAATTGATGATCAGAGATCAAGCCATTGGAGAAGAGGAAAGATTTCATATCCGAAGCAATGATGGATTCCATGACTTTGCTGATAATTGGGAGAAGGCTGATTGGTCTTTAGTTGCTAGATTCTGTTTTTGCACCTTTTTTGTGCAAAGCGGTGATGTTGGCTGATTTCCAAGCAGATGGCAGATGACCTTGAGCAAAAGAGAGGGTAAAGAGAACAGAGAGAGGGAGTGAAAGAGCGGAGGAAGAGGATTTTAGGACCCGTGGGCTGATGCTGTCAGGTCCAGTTGCAGAATCGGAGTCGAGGGTTGACAGAAACTTTTCCACCTTGTCAGGAGGAAAGGACACAGAGTCCAGGAGCAGCTGGGTACGACTGGGTATGGGGGTACAGAGAGGGATGAGTTTGGGACACAAGATTTAGAGGCAAACACAGAGTTGAGGCATTCAGCTTTTTCATGTGCGGAGTCAGCCATGTAGCCGTTTGAGGTGAGGGAGGGGATGGAGCAGGAACAAACACCAGAAACAGATTTGACCAGATGCCACCAGGATTTGGAAGAGGGAGACAGATAAGAGAGTTCGGTCTTGAGAATGGAGAGATATTGTTTCCTGGCTCTCCTGAGGGTGGACACACACTTGTTTCGGGCTTTGTGAAAGGAAATGAGATTTCCTTCTGTTGGATTTGCTTTCCAGGAGACGAAAGCAAGTTGTTTCTGGGCAACAGCCTCACCACAAGATTCCGTGTACCATGGACGGGAGGAAGGGTATGACAACTGAAGACGAGATGGGATAAATCTGTGCATGAGAGAGAGCAATTTACTTTGGAAGAATTCCCAGGATGAATTGATTTCAGAGGCAGTAGAGATGGGAGACCAGTCCAGATGATTGATGGCCGCTTGAAGACCGTGCCAGTTGGCCTGAGGGAAATGCCAGACTCGTCGCCACTGATTAGGCTCTCTGAGAATGGTCAGAGAGATGTCCACTTTAACAAGCACATGATCAGATGAGCCGATTGGAGCAGAAGAAGAGCAGCAGACATTTTCAGGGAAGTTAGTCATAACCAAGTCCAGAAGAGAAGATGCTCCGTTGACTGAGATCCGGGTCGGGAAATTGACAGATTGTGTCAGTCCCAGTGAGTCGCAGAAGTCCTTTGCTGAAGAGCCATGGCTGGTGAGAGAGGTACCCACACCCAGCCAACTGGCATGGTGACAATTGAAATCACCACATATGAGGAAGAGAGAGTTGGGATGGGTAGATAGAAGTTGGTCCATATTATCAGACAGCGAGTGTAGATGGAGTCATCACTGTTTGGTGGACGATACAACACATATATGAACAAAAGGTGGGAGCGAAGGGGAAGCCGTAGCCAAAGGTATTCCTGGGGGTGAGGTGGAGAGAGGGCAGTGCAGGGCGAGTGAGGAAGAGAGTTTTTTTATAAAGATAGCAACCCCACCTCCAGGACGAGGCTCAGATCTATCATACCGGAGGAGGGAGTAACCTGGGAGAGATACCAAGGAATCAGAGACATCATGAAGGAGGAAAGTTTCTGTTAAGCAGATCACGTCTGGTTTGTCAGAAGCAATCTGTCTGGAGAGATCAGTCAAGTTTGAGCAAAGGCCCCGGATGTTTGAGGTCCATACCGTTAATTAAGAGGAAGGGGTAGCATCGGATACAGAACGGGGGGGGGGGGGGGTAGGGTAAGATGTGGAAGAGGTAGGGAGAGCTGTTGAAGGTGTGTCAGTGATTTCAAAATAGCTTGGAGAAAGGGAAGAATGGGGCGGACAAAAGGTTTGATGGTGATTGGGTGAGGCACAGTGAGGTGTTATTTGAGGAGGGGGAAGAGCGAGGCAGAAGGTTGGGGGAGATGAAGGTGAAAGTTGGAAGGGGGAAGAAGCGGGGAGGACGCTTTGAGGAGGAGGAGTGAGAGGGGAGTCTAGGAGGGGAGGAGCGAGGGGGGAGATTTGAAAGGGATGGGTGATGGGGAAGATTTGGAGGGGAGGGGCAAGGGGGAAGATTTGAAAGAGATGGGTGATGGGGAAGATTTGGAGGGGAGGAGTGATGGGGAAATTTTGGAGGGAAGGGGTGATGGGGAATATTTGGAGGGGAGGAGCAAGGGGGAAGATTTGAAAGGGATGGGTGATGGGGAAGATTTGGAGGGGAGGGGCAAGGGGGAATATTTGAAAGAGATGGGTGATGGGGAAGATTTGGAGGGTAGGGGCAAGGGGGTAGATTTGGAGGGGAGGGGTGATGGGGAAGTTTTGGAGGGGAAGGGTGATGGGGAAGTTTTGGAGGGGAGGGGTGATGGGGAAGTTTTGGAGGGGAGGGGTGAGATTGGATTTTGAAAAGTGTACGATTAATGGGAAACGAACATTTATTGCAAAATGAGTTTCTTGTGACCTTCGAGTCACCTTCGAGTATCATCATTTTCTGATGATATCATGTGCAATACAGGTACTCTGCAAGGATGTGTTTTATTACCCACTTTGTTTAACCTCTTTACATTCGTGATTTCAAATGTACAAGAACTGGCTTATTAACATGTTTAATGGTAAAACATGTGGATGCTTTTTGTTTTGCTGGACTGACTTTAAAAAAATGATGACACAGGATACAAAAACAATGTTCATTCCTTTGTGAATTGGTGTCAGGGAAATCACCTTGTCATGAATGTAGGTAAAACAAAGGAAATTGCTATAGATTTCAGGAAGGGCAAGGAGAATGATCAAGCATTGGCTATTTTCAATGAAAATGTTGAGATTGTTTTGGAATACAAATATTTAGGAACTTTTATTGACAATAAATTAAACTGAAAGCACAGACCCATAAAACACACAATAAATAAAGGGAGCGGGAGACAAGAGGGGGAGAGAGAGAGAGGAAAGCACACAAGCACAACAACAGTAGAGAACAGGGACATCGGGAGATGTGTGGAAAAGAGAGGGCTGGGGAGGAGGGAGGAGTACACGGTATAAAGCAAATGAACACTACTGGTCGGGTCAATATACAAATAAAATTCACCTAACCCCCAAAAAATTGATACAAAAGGTTTTTCAATGGATGCTGGTACCACTGGCCATGCTAAATAACATACTAAAAATCTAGTAACATCTGACTTCCGGAAAGGGGTCATTTTCAAGATGGAGTCCAAGATGGCCGCCGGGAGCTTAAAATGGCCATATCTCAATTATTATTCAACCTAGAAAGGTGGTTTTGGTGTCTAACTCTAGGTTTTAGGGTCCAAGGAATCCAATTGAATCAATAAAATTACCATCAGTTAATTATTTATTGACAAGTCCAAGATGGCATCCCAAGGTGACATCCTGATCCACTAAAATGGCTCTGTCGAATAGTAGTCAACCTAGAGAGATATTTTCAGTGTGTATACCTAGGTTTAAGGCACCCAGAAAATCATCAAAATTACTTAAATAAGCACAAAGTAATCAGGTAATCCAGTAAGCCAGGTTTACCAGCCCATTAGGCATTTGTTGTCTTATACAGTTAGTCGCTATTCATCGTCATCCTCCGACTCCTCTGGAAGAAACTTGTTATGTGGATTGTCACATTCTTCAAGTTGGCACGGTCCACAGGCAGTAGTACATGGTAGTCCATATCGTCTACAAGAGCAGCGGAGTGTCTTGCAGGCAGTGGAGCAGTTACAATGAATGACCTTCAAGAGACTGTCTGGAGCAGCGTTCATTCTTGACATAAGTGGGACAAACTGATTATCCTGCAGGCTCCACCCCCATTTCATGGCATCCATACCCTCTTCTTTTCCCATCCACACCATGATCTGGTATTACGCTCTACGACAGTGAAGTTTGGTCGTAGATTTAGTTGGGGGCAGACGTTCGTGTGTTACAAAAGACGAAGCAGAGACAACCTTCTTCCTGAAGGTGTTATATCGCATTGTTGCAAGGGAATCTTTGCACTTGTCACCAAAGAGGATAGCCATTACTCGGCATCCAAGGTCATCGATCACCTCTGTGGTCTGGTTTGGGATGGTGAATGTGTTGGCACAAGACCGAAGGACAGGGTCTCCTTTTACAAGCTTCTGGAAAGCAGTCTTTTTGCCAACACCAAAAATCCGAGAAGTCGTGTCACAACCAGTCATGGCATGGATGAATATCAACTGAGAACACAAGGCATGTCCGAGGATTTCTTTTTGACGGTTGATGTCATACACTTTAAAACTGCCATCAGCTTTGGACTTGTCTGATCTGAAATAAAGGCTCTTACTGTCTCCCTGCGCATAGTAAAGGAGTAAGACAAGGAGATCAGTATCTTCTCCAATCAGTGTAGTGGTGTTTAGAAGAGATGCCTCCACTGCAGCCTTTACTATATCTACGTCAGCATCTCCAGGTGCATTGACCACAGTGCAATACCTTTCTCTCAGTTCATCACTTATCATCCCGATCAGTCTCTGTTTATTGATATCTCTTGACAGGACCTCCTCCTTCTTGCCTGAGAACTTTGTCTCAGCAGTGAAGCTGACAATGGGATGAATATTGTGTCCTCTTCTCTGATGCGTGTTGTCTTTAATGGATGGCCCTTCCTCATAGCCATCAAAGACAATGGTCGTAGCTGAACCATAATGCTGGATGGTGAAGTCAGCATACGACTGCGCTATTTCACCATAGCCTTCTCCACTCTTCCATGGTATTCTGTGAAGGAGTGAACCTCCATCAGTTCAGAAGAAATATATATGCAGTTCCCATACCGTTCCTTCAGCTGTCTTTTTAGGTATTGATTACCATAGGGGAGGGAATCGGCCTTAGACAAATACTCTTTCATTTTACACCTAAGGTCAGAAACATTCAGCTGTTCTTCATCATTCGCTGCAAGGTATGCACACATCTTTGAGAAGGCTTGTTCTTGGTCCTCATATTTTGGCCTTCCAGATTTCCTCCGCTTTGGATCAGGATCTGTCTGAAATGGCAGGGGTATATGACGACCACACCTGAAATGGCTGCTATAATCTTGATGATACACGCAGTCTGCAGCGTGTAGATCCCCATGATAGTATTCAATTCTACCTTTGACCTTGAAAGACCACTCATCTTGCCGGTCATCACAGCATAGCAATATTATCTTTGCAAAGATATCAGTTTTCACATAACTATAGTCTGCACTTCCTTCCTGAACACTAGTGCCGCAGAAAAGGCAATCACTTTTGATATTGAACGGACCTTCAGAAACCCTAGTACTCCTTTTAGTGGTACTGGATTCACCACTCTGTTTCCTCTTTAAATGAAGATCAATTTCTATACTGTTTGTGTACATTTTGCGACAGTTCAAATGCACTTTACAGCCAGCAGTCACAGCAATGGTGTCACCTCTCCGAACACTAGCTTCATTGATCCCATCAGCACCCTTTTGGCGAATCTTGCCTACATCACCTCCATCTTCCAATTTGCCTTGACAAATGGGACAGATCTGGTCACTGCAGGATGCACTGATCTTGTACCTTGAAGAAAAAAAGAAGAAATTAATACACGTATGATTAGTGCCTTTACAAAATCATAACGAAATGCAAATAGCCTCTAGAATGGTCAATATATGGAAAGTAACCACCGAACCCCCCAAAATTAGTACAAAACTCTGACTTCCAAATTCTTTTTGTTTCCTGAAGATGGCCACTGACAGTTAACTGAGAGTTAACTGTGACAAAATTTGAATATACAACAGATGGAATTTTCCACACCCTTGAATATACTCAAATTGCCAAAAAGCCACCCTTATGGGTGGCGCAGTCCTACTACCCTGAACACATGGAGTGCCTTCCCCCCCCCCCCCACCCTCCAGGCTATAGCTGGGAAAAGTTGTGTACATTTCTTTTGGAAATGTCTAAAAAATATGGATTTTGTTTATGCATACATGCACCAAATAATATACTTATTCCTTTTGAGATGAAAATAAATTGTTTGTCAGATTTTTCAGTCCCCCCCCCCCCCCTCCCCAATATAAAATAGTCTGTCCCTTGCCATAACCTCTCAAGCTTTGTACAAACCTTTGTCTGTAATGATCACTGAATACTATGGACTGGAGTCACAGGTGGCAGTGGTGTAGACACATTACACTCTTATCTCCAACCTGAAACACACACTTGGTTCATTAGCTGGTGAGTCGGAGGATGACGATGAATAGCGACTAACTGTATAAGACAACAAATGCCTAATGGGCTGGTAAACCTGGCTTACTGGATTACCTGATTACTTTGTGCTTATTTAAGTAATTTTGATGATTTCCTGGGTGCCTTAAACCTAGGTATACACACTGAAAAAATCTCTCTAGGCTGACTACTATTCGACAGAGCCATTTTAGTGGATCAGGATGTCACCTTGGGATGCCATCTTGGATTTGTCAATAAATAAATTAACTGATGGTAATTTTATTGATTCAGTTGGATTCCTTGGGCCCTAAAACCTAGGCTTAGACACCAAAACCACCTTTCTAGGTTGAATAATAATTGAGATATGGCCATTTTAAGCTCCCGGTGGCCATCTTGGACGCCATCTTGAAAATGACCCCTTTCCGGAAGTCAGATGTTATTAGATTTGTAGTATGTTATTTAGCATGCCCAATGGTACCAGAATCCATTGAAAAACCTTATGTATCAATTTTTGGGGGGTTCAACCATATATTGACCCCTCTATACTAGGAATTTCAGGAAAGAAGTTGGGGATTGAAAGAGGTGGATTAGGAGTGTTTTAACAGGGGTGGAAAATATCAAGGTTTTGGATGGGGGAAGACAAGAGATGGTGGTGAACAGCTGTTTTAAAGACCTGGAGGGAGGAGAGGGATTGAAGAGAGTGTGGGAGATTGTTCCAGAGGCCGGAGAAAAGAGGAATGAAAGAGTGAAGGTGAGCAGAGAGTCTTGATTTTGGCAGTTTCACCAGAAGAGGGTTGCTGGCAGCTCTTGTGTGTCCTGTAGGAAAATTTGGGGGACAGAGCACAGACAGAGCTGGGGGAGCTAGGCTGGAGAGTAGGGGGTAGAAGATAGAAAGATCACCTACCTGCCTGCGGTGAGCGAGTGAAAGGCCCTCAGAATCAGCTTCATCACGGGAGATTCCAATGATTCTGAAAGCTTTGGTTTCAACCGCGTGAATCCGAGCTAGGTGTGAGGCAGGAGCACCAACCCAGAGGGGAGAGCAGTATTCCATTGAGCTGCAGATGAAAGCTTTGTATGTGGTGAGGAGCTCAGGTGTGCCAAGGAAGGACTTCGCAAGACGGAGGATGCCCAGACGGCGACTGGCTTTGGAGACCAGCTTGGAAATGTGGTTTTTCCAGGAAAGATCATGGCAGATAGTGAGACCCAAAAGCTTGAGTGACAGAATTTCTTCAAGAGGATTGTTGAGAAAGTAGATGGGAGGGATGTCCAGTCGGTCTTAATGGAGAAACAAAGTGATAGTGTGAGATTTGTCAGGATTGAAAGACATGTTCCACTTGTTTGACTAGTTTGTGAATTTGTCCATGTCTGCAGAAAGTGAAGAGGCTGCTGCCTGCCGATCTGATGGTTGATATATGGAGCTGCAGAGAGTGGAGTCATTATCAAAGAGATAGAGAGGGTTTTCCAGAGTCAGAGAGATTATTAATGAAGAACAGAAAAAACACAGGGCCCAGAACACTGCCTTGGGGAACTCCAGCCTGAACCGGCAGTGGAGATGAGAGAAATCCATTGAGGGCCACACGTTGACTAAGACCAGAGAGGAAGCTGCAAGCCATGCGTGGAGGATTCCATGGATACCATAGGAGGAGACTTTGGTGAGCAGGGTGGGTGCCAGACTGTATCGAAGGCACGAGATATGTCAAGGGAGACAGCTGTGATTTCCTGTTTGGCATTGAGGGCCTCCATCCATTGTTCAGACAGCAGAAGCAGCATGTCCAGAGTAGAGTGAGTGAGTAGTAGAGTGACCTGGTCTTTGTTTGTTTGTTTATCTGTCTGTTTGTCTGTTTGTTTGTCCGCAAAGAATAAATATGATGTTCGATGCAACCGTTGGTCCGATTGACAGTAAATTTTCACAATAGTTGCGCCTCCTCCTGTATAAAATTTTAATGATAATTACGACGTCCTAGATCACGTGGTATGGGCGACATCTTGGAAAAACCGAAAAACTTTGCACCTCTATTTCTCCAACAGCGCTGAATATAAGAATATTTGCTCATTTGCTCATTGTAAAGAACTCTCTATGAGAAATAACATATATTAAAGATGATATCAGTGTTATTAAGGATGTCATGTCATTGCTCCATTATGACGTCAGAATTCGACAATTTTAAAATTTCATCTGATCAAGATGAAATTTATTGAGGGTGATCTAGGGATACATTGGTGGGGAAAAAAACATAATGATGATGTCATCAGTCACGTGGTTCGGCCACTATATTTGTTTTAACACAAAAGCCTTAAAAACGACTATAAACATGTCCTGGCAAGGGTCTGCAATCTCTGATTTCTGTTTCGTCTTGACTGTAAGTCGCCCTCTCCATTCTTGTCGAGTTTTTCATCGGTCAGGAAGAATTCGACTTCCACAGATTAGAAGCAATATATTTAGAAATTCCTTTTTGGCTTTGTGCTTTGAGGCAATGCAATGACCTCTTTTCTGGATTAGTCTAACGAAGGTGTTGCTGTTAGAGATCTGCTGTGTTTGAATTATTAATTTGTCGTTTCCATAGAATACATGTAATGTTGTTTTACGATGTATGTTTTTATGTCGAAGTTTATACTATTTTAAGTGACAGCTGCTTTGCAATGGATTCCTTAAATGGTTCATGGAAATTGATGTGAGTGTTAAAATCAAAGGTATTCAATTGCCACATGGAGTGGATTTATTACTTGTTGTTCATTTATTTATTGCACATTTATTGTATAAAATTACCGGCAAAATTAATTTAGTGTTTTTACATTATCAATAAAATTATTCAGTCAAAAGTCAAATTTATCAAAGTTATAATGATAGCAATACAGTTGTATTCGGTCATCATTTAATCTATCATTTCATCATTTAATCTATCATTTCATCATTTAATCTATCATTTAATTATTTAATCTATCATTTAATTTAAAGCATATTCTGCTTTGTCCTGGTAGAATATTTGTAATGTCCTGGTAGAATTTCTGAAATGATCTGAGAACAATTCCCATTAAATTTATATTAAATATGGTGTGACTTTCAATCATATAAATACATTTATTACTTTCCGAAAACTCAAGAACATTATAAAATATACAAGTACTTGAAATATATTGCATTATGTACTTTATAAAAAAGCAAAATCTTTTTTCTTTTTTTTTTTTTTCTTTTTTTTAATGTACTTTATACTTTTGTCTTCTAGGCCACGATATGTCTGGACATGGCCTCTTCCTCTCCACTACAGAACTGGGGATAACATAATTCCTTCACAATAATTACATTTCTATTCCAAAATCTTTATCCTGTAATCCAAAATAATCAAATATCTATTCCAAATATTGTGGTGAAAATTGTTCATAAATGGAAAATTGTTAATATGATTGCGGCTAAAAATATTCGAAATGTCAGTGAACTATATGTCTGTGAACTATATGTCTGTCTTCTACCGACTCCTCTCCGGCCTTGCTCCCCCAGCTCTCTCTGTGCTCTGTCCCCCCAAATATTTCTACAGGTCGCTCAAGATCCTTCTTATGGTTAAACTGCCAAAATCAAGACTCTCTGCTCACCTTCACTCTTTCATTCCCCTTTTCCCCCGCCTCTGGAACAAACTCCCCCACTCTCTTCAATCCCACTCCTCCCTCCAGGTCTTATAAACAGCGGTTCACCACCATCTCTTATCTTCCCCCATCCAAAACCATGATCTTTTCTACCCCCGCTAATTCACCCCAGATACACTATTTCGATATTCCAACTTCTTTCCTGGAAGTCCTTGCAGTGTCCATATGTTTTATACCTCTCCCACCTCCCCCCAAGCCCTCTCCCTCCCACAGATCTCTCGATGTCCATGCTCTCAAATGTTGTGTTTGTGTCCTTCCCCCTCTCTCCCCATCTTGTCTACCGCTCCCCTTATTTTTGTGTTTTATGTGTCGGTTTGACGTTTTGTGTGATTAATGTTAGCTCTTTCACGAGCCTCGATCTTGTATACAAAAAAAAAAAAAACTAATCTAATTCACATGACAAATTTGGTGAATCAACAAAAGCATTATAGAACATTGCTGTATAATGCCAGCTACTTAGCCTGATTGACCAATCACAAGTGGTGCTCAATTGGTCATGACCATCAATGAAAGCAATATGATGGCACACACGTCTATTGGCCTGCGTAAGAAAACTGTCGAGTTTTCGTCGACGTTTTCATTATAAAGGTTGTTTCTTCGACAAGGAGGAATTTATTTAGGTTTACAAACTAAACCTGGCTTAGATATGTCAGTTTTGCCACTGAATGGAAGGCATATGACTGCAAAAAGGGCGAGGTTGTCACAGACACCGCAGCCAATCGCTGTCTAGATTTTGACAATACACAATCGTGCATCAACGCTCAACAGACGAATGACTAAGTAGGCTACCATCTTGATTGTTATAAACATTTCTGTGATGTCTGTAAAGTCTGAAGGAAAGCCGAACATCATATTAGGAAATCTGATGCACAGGTGAGATGAACAATAAAATAGTACGTCTACGCTATGCTATATAAGCTTACATGTAATTTTAGTGACAAGTTCAATGACATTTTTTTCTACCCAAATGTTAGCTCAGTTTGGTATTGAGCCCAATAGCCTCGGAAACTGCTTTTACAGCCCTATTATGCATGTGAAGATGCAAAAAGGAGTGGTCTTCTTCAATGCTGTTGAAAGACAATCCAAAGCAGGATGAACCAACAATAAAAACTGGACTTTTGCAAATGGTAATAATGCAAATACCATCTCCAGTTACAATATCAACCACCCCCCCCCCCCCCACCCTTTATATTAATACATCTAAATGTACAGTGCCTTCAGAAAGTATTCACACCCCTTGATTTTTATTCACATTTTGTTGTGTTACAGTCTGAATATAAAATGTATTAAACTGACATTTATTTTCACTGATCTACATATAATACGTCATAATGACAAAGTGGAATTTTGTTTTTAGAAAATTTTACAAAATAATTAAAAATGAAATGCAGAAATATCTAATTGACATAAGTACTCATCCCCTGAGTCAACGCTTCGTAGAAGTGCCTTTGACAGTGATTACAGTTTCGAGTCTTTTTGGGTATGTCTATCAGCTTTGCACATCTGGATTTGGGGAGTTTCTCCCATTCTTCCTTGCAGATTTGCTCAAGCTCTATCAAGTTGGATGGGGATCATCGGTGAACAGCAATCTTCAAGTCTTTCCACAGATTGTCAATGGGATTCAAGCTTGGGCTTTGGCTGGACCATTCAAGGACTTTCACATTCTCGCTCTGAAACAATTCCAGTGTTGCTTTGGCTTTATGCTTGGGGTCATTGCCCTGTTGGAATGTGAATCTTTGCCAAAGTCTAACGTGTTTTGCACTCTGAAGCAGGTTCTCCTTAATGATTTGCCTGTATTTGGCTCCATTCGTTGTTGTTCCATCTATCCTTACAAATCTCCCAGTCCCTGCCACTGAAAAGCATCCCCATAGCATGATGCTGCAATCAACATACTTCAGGGTAGGGAAGGTGTTAGATGGGTGATAAACTGTGCTAGGTTTCCAGCAGACGTAGCACTTTGCATTCAGGCTAAAGAGTTCAATTTTCAAATATTGCTTGAACTAAAGAGTTCAAAGAGTAGATCACAGAATATTTTTCCTCATGCTCCCAGTCGTTCACATGCCTTTTTGCAAATTGAAATTGTACTGCCATGTGCCTTTTTCTCACGAGTGGCTTCCCATATGGCCACTCTCCCATAAAGCCTACATTTGTGAAGTGCTGCAGAGACTGTTGTCCTTTTGGCAGGTTCTCCCATCTCAGCCGAGGAACTCTGTAGTTTTTACAGAGTGATTATTGACTTCTTGTTCACCTCCCTGACCAAAGTCCTTCTTTCCCGGTTTCTCAGTTTTGTCAGATGGCCAGCTCTAGGAAGAGTTTGGGTTGTTTCATATTCTTTCCATTTCCTAATGATGGAGCTCACTGTGCTCTTGGGAACTTTCAACACTCTATAAATTGTTTTATATACTTCCCCAGATTTATGCTTCCTCACAATTTTATCTCGGAGTTCTACGAACAATTTCTCAGACTTATGGTAGAGTTAGAGTCTTTGCTCTGACATGCATTGTCAACTGAGCTGTGGGACCTTATTTCGAGAGGTGTGACCTTTCAAGTCTCACTCACACTGAAATAAATGTTTAGTAATTAATTATTAAGTGGTCTTGAAAGCTGGAATTTTGCATACTTATGTAAACTGAAGCCAACATTCCAGGAATAATGACAAAAATATCCGTAAATGAGGATACGTGTGAACAAACATCAGCCCGTTTTGCCTCACTCTCACTCATGGTCACATGATTTTGCATTGGTATGTATGCTCCCCAAGAGAGCTGGTGTTGATCGGTTTTATGGCGGTATGATTAGAGACATGTCTGTGGATTGTTGTCATTTGCAGATGATGTATAGTGAGTAAGTGGTAGGAAGTCAAAACATTTAAATGGTGCACAGAGGTAAGTATTATAGTACATATTGTTACTGTCGCGGTTAAGATGTTATTTTTTTGACCGAGCGGTTGGTATGACCGCGACCTAACAGTTCCCCCGATTCTTCCCCAACTCACCCGATTCACCCCCAACTTTGGCCGTATCGCACCGCAGCTGCCCAATCTGGAAAACTCTAAAACGACCGAATGCAAAGAGGAAAAGGAATAAGACGAGAAGACGGACAGAAGAGTAATTGGATTTATTATACACACAAGCAAAAAGAAAGCAGTCACGTTTATTTACAGACGAGATTAGATACACAGTGCAACGCTAGCTTACCTACAGTCTTAATTAACCCAGGGACAGAACAAACAAAAGACAGACTCACGCGGGGAATGATGACAGGAATTGGCTGGAAGGAGAGGATGGCTAGGAGTTGTATTGTGCAGCACGATCGGCGCGTTTAGCAGCGGCCGTTCCTTCGCGGCCCTGCTCAAAACCGCCGTCCAGGCCCCAAGCGGCTGTTGAGTGTGGTTGCTGCTGTGGCCGCCGCTGCTGCTGCTGCTGCTGTGGACGTCACGTGCTTTTCCAGGATTACAGCAGGCTTTGTGCTTTCTGGGATGTCCTCTCCTTGGATGTTCTCTATGTTCTCTTGGTCCAATCACTCCTCACCACCGACAACTCAACGCAACTAACGCAACCACTGACCACAACAACGCAACCACTGACGACCAAAACCACACAACTCAGCTCTGCTTCTTGGACCCTCTCTCTTCTCAACGGCTTGGCTCCCTTTTCTCTGCCGGTAAAAGCTCATCTCCCAAAGCTTGTCTCAGCTTCTCTTTTGGGAGCGTCGCGCTGCGGATTTTAGCTGCGGTCACGCCTGCTCATTCCCTCCTCTCAGCGCCTCTCTTTAAAAGTGCAGCCTCTTCTCATCTCAATGCTCAGTACTCATCTCTTTCTTCTTCAAAGCTCGACTGCTTGGGGAGCGTCGCGCTGCGGGTTATATAGGCCCCGCCCCTCAACCTTTGCAAACCTCCCCGATAGCTCTTCCTCCGCCCTCCCTAGCCAAACCCCTGGCTCATGGTTGGTCGAGTGGGGCTGGCTCACTCCTCCCCTCTATGACGAGGTGGAGACACGCCTTTCTTCTCCGACCCTGCCTCGTGGTCAATGGCGGTAATTGGAGCGGAGGTAGTTTCTAATCGGCGAAAAGGGGGAATGGAGGTTTTTTTGGGAATGGGAATGAAGGGAATCTATCTCTTTCACTTGGTGCAATGGAGTACTTCTATTAATGGGAGACACAGCCTTACCCTAAAACACAGAATAAGATATAACTATTGAACAGGGGTATTCTATGATTGGCTGTGGCGTGGATGCTTTATGGACTAATTATGGGATGCCCTTTGACCTTTACACAGCTCCGGAGGCAGGAGGCGCAGAATAACCAATAATAATAATTCACACAATCAAAAAAATATACAGTCCTCATATCCGCAACAATATTTTATGTATTGCATTTTTATGTATTTACAGTTATACCTCTGTATCAGAGGCCTGGTGTTGGCTTGGTGGTTAGGGCGCAGACTTGGGATTCCTAGGATGCTGAGTTCGAATCCTGGTTGATCGCTGAATTTAACGCCAGGGGGGTTGACTCAGCCTGTCATCCCTCTGAGGTCGGCAGAGGTCGTGCAAATTGAGTACCAGCCTGCTGGGATGAATGATCCTAGCGTATACCCTGATTTAGAATAAGTACACCGTATCCCCGCACATAGTAAGAGGTGACAAAGGGTTGGTGTCAGGAAGGGCATCCGGCCACAAAAAGCATTGCCTCAAACAGGGAACCATGATTGTCATAGGGCCCGCAAGGCCAACCCCCGCTCTAGCGGGGAAAAATAGCCCTAAAACGATCATTCATTCATTCATTCCTCTGTATTATAACAAACCCTGGTTATAACAAACATTTGGAATATATTTTAGTGAATGAATATTTTCCCTATATTCACGAGCTGCATTACTAGAAAAGCCAGATATAAAGAAAATCACTTTGTTACAGCAAGCTGAATGCAAACAGAAGGCCGTACATTATAAAATCGTCAAACTATAATTGAGATTGCCAAAATGAATTATTCAAAACATCAAAAGAAACAATCATTTTATTATTCCCTTCATTTTCGCGTCACCCTCATGTCAAAATATGCCACCCAGGAAATGGGGCAAAGACAGCGTGGTGAGGCTTTCTTGGACCCACCTCCTTGGAACAGGAGGGGGAGAGCCTTAAAGAGGCTGAATTTAGGTTTTTTGGTAATGGAATATTTTCTTCATAGTAGCGTTTTGTCTACCTTTTAAGGCATGCCTTCTTCATCACCCATTAAAATAATGCACAATGACTTATACTGCCCTGCACTGTACTGTGTTCATCAACGGGTCAGGAAATGAACACAGATCAGATATAGAATCGCTATCTCTCGAGCAGAGTATTACACAAATTGTTACAAATCTGAATTCAAATGAAGTATCAAAATGGATTGTTGTTAACTTAACATTTAGTGGGGCGGCTTAGCCCAAATATTCAAAAGAATTGTGCATTTTGTGATACAAGCACCAAATTTGGAACAGATGTACATTAATATGTTGCGAACATTTTCAGATATTGGGCCACTTGAAATTCTCTCTTTATGTCCGCCATATTGGATTTCAAAATGGCCGCCACTTGAAATCTACATTTGCTATTATCTCTGGACGTAATGCAGCTATTGACTTGATTCTGGTATCGAAATGTATGTTTTTGGGGGCAAAGAATCCAATGGTACCAATTTCAACTTAATATTATCTATCACAGTCTGTTATATAATTTTATTTGGAAATTATCTAGGCAAATATTGGATTCAACACAATACTTTGAAAAGAATGTCTTAGTTCTGTAAATATAAATAAATAAATAAACTATACTAAATCACTAGTAACAACTCAGACAAGCTCATATATACTGGCAGTCTAAAATATAAATTCATATCCCATTAGGAAACAAAGTGACCCATTCATTTGTGTTTTTCATATGCATATTTTATGTAACATTACATTCATATTGTCAATAAATACCAAACATGCATAATCCCCTTTTCCTAGACCCTTTAAGCCATCTTTTATGTTTCTAGAGTACAGAAATTTCTTGTATAGGCTTCCATCTGTCTTGTTTCCTTAACAATGCACTGTAGCATGTCTTTAACAATGTTTACAAACATGACTCCACTACATGCAGTATATATAACAAAATGTTAACATTATATCATTGTATCGTTGCAGATTCAGAAGACAGTTCCACCATGTCCAAGAGCTTCAGACTAGCTGATGTTGAGCGAACTTCACCATCAACATCACAGCACCTCACCACAACTGACTGGAAGTTATGCCTTATATGTCAAGAGGACAAGACGGAGACACTGACCAAACCTGACCAATCAAAGAGAAAAGACATTGGGAGTGGGTACAGTTCACTCGCAGAGAACTTGGTCAAATTCAGTGAACTTGGAGAGCTTCCAGGATCATTTCACCTGGAAAGACTCGATGATGGTCATGGCATTGAAGCTGCGATGGTTGCACACGGTGCAAAATATCATCAGACATGCAGGCTCCAGTACAACAACACCAAACTGCAGAGAGCACAAAAGAGAGCACTCAAGAAAGAATGTGAGAGCGATGAGGAACAAGCTGCATGCAAACGCACCAGGTTACATTCACGCTCATCGAGTACAGAGAAGAAGGTCCCAGAAAATTGTTTCTTCTGTGAACAACCTGCTGGGGCTGACAGTCTTCGGAAAGCTGCAACATTCCAAATGGACAAATGGGTGCGTGCCTGTGCAACCCTTCTTGGTGATACAGAACTGCTGGGCCGTCTCAGTGGTGGGGACATGATAGCGTTGGACGCCCAGTATCACCCACGGTGCTTGATAGGACTTTACAATCGCACAAGAAAGGCCCAGTCAACAGGATCACAGGACACAAAACAAGAGCGAGCAATGTCGGCAGTTGTCTTCGCTGAACTCGTCCTCTACATTGAAGAAACCAGACAAGATGAGGAGACGGCACCAGTATTCAGATTGGCTGACCTTGTCCAGCTCTATCAGTCCAGAATGGAACAGCTAGGAGTCCAGCTCGACATGAGAGTCCACTCCACACGACTGAAACAGAGACTGTTGGCTCAGTTTCCTGACATGCGGTCACACACCAAGGGGAGAGACATCCTGATGGCATTTGAAGAAGATGTCGGTGCTGCTCTTGCCAAAGCCTGCGAGCTGGACAGTGATAGTGATGCAGTCCATCTTGCCCATGCTGCACAGATTGTTCGCTGTCACATGTTTGGAGAAGCCAAGCCCTTCACAGGATTCCCTGAAGTATGTCAAGAAGAATCTGTGCCACCGTTGCTGCTTGCCCTAGTCAGTATGATCCTAGAGGGACCCAGCATCAAGGAACAGATGGCAGACACTAACCCTGCAGCAATTGCCACAGCTCAGATACTGAAGTTCAACAGCATCAAACACAAGCGAACACGTGGCACCACATCATCCACCAGTGTCAGGCACAGTGTTGCACAGGAGACCCCACTTCCAATATACATAGGGATGATGCTGCATGCTCATACACGCAAGAAGGAATTGGTCGACAGACTGTCACACCTTGGCCTGAGCATCTCCTATGATAGAGTGCTCCAGCTCTCAGCACAGATGGGCAACAGTGTCTGCCAACAGTTTCACAGAGAACGAGTGGTCTGCCCTCCGAAGATGCGTGGCAAAGTGTTTACTACTGCCGCTGTAGACAACATAGATCACAACCCCAGTGCAACAACATCAAAGGACTCCTTCCATGGTACCGCTATCTCCCTCATACAACATCCTTCTTACACTGGTGAAGGAGTGGATCGGAGTATCGTCATTGTTGGAGGATCTGGGGATGCACGGTCCAAGACAGTCGCCCCCTTGCCGCACTACTACACTGATGTACCCCCTGTCACTAGCAGCATCAAGAAGTCGCCTGTCCCAGCTGCTAAAGTGGCGTCATTGACCAGAGGAGACTTCAAACAGCAGACTGATGAAGAATACCAATGGCTAGGCAATGCAAAGCGAGTCCTGGAAGACAACACTGGTACAGTGGACAATGACAACACATCTTGGGCTGCATTTCATGCCAGCCGACAGCCACCAGATGCTCGAGTCATCTGCCCCACGTCGCTGCTTCCACTCTTCCTGGAGAGTGCCCACACAGTGGCCATGATCCGGCACTCAATGGACGTCGTGAAGAATGCTGTGGAACACCTGAATCCTGGACAGACACCAGTGGTCACCGTTGATCAGGCACTGTTTGCTTTGGCCAAGCAGATACAGTGGAAGTGGCCAGAGAGCTATGGTGAAGACCAGATAGTGGTGATGTTTGGTGGCCTCCACATAGAGATGGCGGCACTGAGGACACTGGGGGACTGGCTGAAAGGGAGTGGTTGGGTGCAAGCACTTGTGCAAGCCGAGATTGCGACAGCAGGGACAGCAGACTCATTCCTGCGAGCATCCCATGTCTTGCGCACAAGAAGAGCACATCAAGTGACTGCAGCAGCACTGTACATCCTGCAACACCATGCCTACAACCACTACTGTCTGGGAGAAACCAGGGATGCAGAGGACCTTCCGGAGTTTGAAGACTGGTGTTGCCAGAGAGGAGAAGACATCCCCCAGTTTCACTACTGGGCAACCGTGCTGGAACTAGAACTGTTGGTTCTAGTGTATGTGCGTTCTCTCAGGCAGGGATCGTTAATGATGTACCTCGATGCTCTGACAGAGCTGGTCCCCTGGTTCCATGCACTGGATCACACCCACTATGCTAGGTGGATACCAGTGCACCTGAAGGACATGGCCGAACTCACCATCAAACACCCAGATGTAGCCAGGAAATTCAGGGAAAGCCACTTCACCGTTCAGAAAACACAGAGGGTGTTCTCTTCAATCCCGATTGACCAGGCACATGAGCAGAATAATGCCTGCATCAAAGGAGACAGTGGAGCAGTTGGGCTCACTGCCAACCCTAGTGCCCTACGTCGCTGGATGGTTGCGGGACCAGAAGTTGCCAGGGTGATCAAAGAATTCCAGGATGGGAACCAACACTGGAGACGGCAAACAGCAGACACACGTCATCATGATCAGACGCCAAGTGTACAGGCCTCATTTGTGAAAGATGTTCGCTCTCTCGTCGGTGTCATAGAGGAGATGGGCAACCCATTCGAGGAGGAGAGTCAGGATGTAGTCAAACTGGACACAAAGGAGATCGCAGATCCTGCTGCTGTGGAGACCGTGATGAATGCCAAGAGGATTGGCCAAGAGCAGTTCGAGGCTTTCACCAGAGAGTGTCTGTTGGACAGAACAAAGGCAGTGGACGCACCCATTCCTCGTAACAAGCTGAAGGTGTTCAGCACTTCCACTCCAAGAAGCCAGAGCAAAGGTCAGCAACAGCTCGCCTCCATCAAGAATGACCGTGAACTCTTCGCACGCCTGTACATTGGCTGCCAGACGAGGGATGGAAACCTTGAGGAGTTCTTTTGTCACGAGAATCAGGCATGTCCTCCTGCATTGTCTGATGGTGGAAGCCTCTGCACTGGTACCAAGAGTGATCTCCTCACATGCTTGGAAGAAGTCTCCGACGCAAAGACAGAGACTCCTGTCATGACCTGTATTGTGCTTGATGGAGCAGCCATCATCCAGATGCTGAAGCCGGCTGCATCAAAGACCTTTAAAGAGTATGCACAACAGATCTTCATCCCATATATGTCCACGAAGCTGCAAACAGTGTCACGCCTGGATCTGGTCTGGGATACTTACCTTGCTGATTCACTGAAAGGTAGTACACGTGCAAAGCGGGGACAAGGTGTGCGGAGACGTGTGGTGGCTGCCGCAGCCATACCAGGAAACTGGCAGAACTTCCTACGAGTGGACAGCAACAAGACCGAGCTGTTCAGGTTCCTCTCAGCAGCTCTCATGGAATGGTTTGACCAGGAGGACAAGCAACTCGTCATTACTGATGGAGAGGCAGTGCTCAGCAAGCCACTACTGCCAGATCTGACCTCACTCGCCCCATGTAACCATGAAGAGGCTGACAGTCGGATGTTGCTGCATGCATCTCATGCAGTCCAGCATGGACACCATGCAATACTCATCCGGACTGTAGACACCGATGTTGTGGTGCTGGCAGTGTCCCTGGCACAGGAGTTGCAACCAGAAGACAAACTGTGGCTGGCATTCGGAACAGGCCAGAGTTTCTGATACCTAGCAGCACACGAAATAGCAGCTGGATTGGGACGAGAGAAGGCTCGTGCACTGCCAATGTTCCACGCTCTAACTGGATGCGACACTGTGTCTAGTTTTCTTAGACATGGCAAGAACACTGCGTGGGCAGTCTGGACGGTACTGCCAGAACTCACTGAGGCGCTGCTGCTGCTGTCCTCTGCACCTCGTGACATACCAGACGATGCAATGCGCATCATCGAGAGGTTCGTGATCCTGTTGTATGATCGAACCAGCAAATGCACAGACATTGACAAGGCCAGGAGGAAACTCTTCGCAAGGAAGAACAATGTGCAGCTCATCCCTCCAACGAAAGCAGCTCTGGAGGAACATGTCAAGAGGGCAGTGTATCAAGGTGGACATGTGTGGGGTCAGATACTGCTGCCAGCACCAGAGCTCCCTCCACCAACCAACTGGGGTTGGTCAAGGACTGGAGAAGGACAGTACACACCTTACTGGACCAGGCTAACTGAGGCAGCTCACAGCTGCATTGAGCTGGTTTCTTGCAAGTGCAAGAAAGGGTGTGTGAGGCGCTGCAAGTGCAAAAAGGCTGCCCTTCAGTGCACAGCCCTCTGTGTGTGTGAAGGGGACTGCACATGACGATGAGTCAACAACATACATGTACTTGTGGCAATGCTGAACTTGTTAACATGACACTGTTTATGTACACGTATCTTCAGTACCGGTATATATCTAGCCTCAGATACCAGTACACCTAGCCTCAAATACTAGACCATGTAGCATGTCAGTATTATACCTAAGACATTTACAGAACTAAGACATTCTTTTCAAAGTATTGTGTTGAATCCAATATTTGCCTAGATAATTTCCAAATAAAATTATATAACAGACTGTGATAGATAATATTAAGTTGAAATTGGTACCATTGGATTCCTTGCCCCCAAAAACATACATTTAGATACCAGAATCAAGTCAATAGCTGCATTACGTCCAGAGATAATAGCAAATGTAGATTTCAAGTGGCGGCCATTTTGAAATCCAATATGGCGGACATAAAGAGAGAATTTCAAGTGGCCCAATATCTGAAAATGTTCGCAACATATTAATGTACATTTGTGACAAATTTGGTGCTTGTATCACAAAATGCACAACAGGTTTGCTATGCTGCTACACTAATTATGATGACTCGAATGTTCTCTGTTTTTGACTGTGTGCAACGTGAGAATAGTTACAAGAATAGGACAATCATTGTTTTGACTTCGTTTCCTTTACTAGTACACCCGCTCACTACGGGAGCGGAAAAAAGGGTCATGCCTCTTTGGGGTATGTAGATTACAGTCGATCTATGGTCGGGTCTCAAGAACATTGGGTGTGTGTTCATTTACCAAGGTTCTTGTGGAGAGATCGCCAAGTGGTTTAAGCATTTGAGCAAGCACGCAATCAAAAAACTGTTAAGAAACGGCTGGCTTGGCAAGCGCTAGCTAGCTGCTTGGTAAAGGAGCACAACCCGAGCTTGTCCCTTTCAGTTTTGTATCAAATAGCAGGAGCAAGTTTCAAAAATTCACTGCGAAAAATGCCACGGTAGCGGCAGAAAGGGCAATGTTAATAACCCAACATTTGTGGGGTATATAGAGTACCATAGATCTTTGCTCAGTTCTGCAAGTAAAACTTCCTTCAGGGATGTCGGGAATCCTCCAAATTTCTTCATTTAGTGTAATAAAGAGCATTAGTGACTGTTTAAAAAGCAAATCATACGTGTTTGTGGTTTATAATATTTTTACTTCCTGTAGAAGCGATTGCTCTCACAGAAACACCATTACTAGTACCGACTGCAAAGCCGCAATGAGCCGGCGAAGCCAAAGCCTCTTGCCACTATTTTACCCATCACGATGGCATCAGTAGGTTAGGTAGTTGGTAGTAGGTAGGTGTAGTAGGTATCGTACCTGTGTTACATATTTATGTGAATGAATGTGAATTACCATGCAGGTCTTTGCTTCCGGGTGTAGTATATTAAGTTGTTGGGTAGTTGTTGTGGTTGGAGGGTCAGGAGCCCTTCTGAAAGAGTGGCAGGAAACGGAAGTGGCCGGAAACGGAAGTGACCGGAAACAGAGGAGGAAAAAACACGAGGGAAAGAAGGAGTTTTCTTCTTCCTCGCCCCGCTCCGACAAAAGGTGGAAGCGACCTTGCGCTGCGTGGAAAACGCGCCGTTTCGAAACGTCTGGCGAGAGGAGTTACCTGGGAGGTAAATACCTTTTGACACGTCCAGTCACCGTGAGTTCGTGCACGAAACCAAGCGTCCGGGACAGGTTGCCCCGTCTACAAAGACGCGTACGGGTCCGCACGTTGGGCCTCGCTCGCGTCGGAAGCCGCGCTGGGTTTTTGCCCATCTACAAGGACGCGTAAGGGTCGCACTTGGGGCCTCGCGCACGTTGGACGCCGCGCTGGGTTTGCCCCGTGGCTTGGCAAGGAGGTGCGCTGCAGCCGCGGCCCCAGTACGAGACTGCACGTTGGGAGCACGTCCGCCCGGGGTTCGTCCAACCGCCCGTGTGCGGAGAGGAGAGACATTGACCACGGAGGGAGTCAGGAGTGGGGCTCACGTGAGGAATGTATAAGATTAAGATGGCCATCTTAGAGTTTGTGTAGATGCGTTCACATGGTTGTAATATTGATTGTGCCTGGTTGTGTATTGTTGATTGCTCGGGGAAAATCTCCGTGGTTGTGTCTTTGAAAGTGTTTGGTATCATTACCATTGGAAATATATACTTGCACATCAGTTGTCTCCTGGGTGAAATTCCTATGGATTGCGTGGCGAATGCGCCTATATAAGACTATTTGCTGGCGAAGGTCCTCTCACGGTCCGGGGGCCACCGAGACCTGTTTTGCACTGAGGGGACCACGTAACAGAATTGGGGGCTCGTCCAAATTACGATTTGCGGTTTCGCAATTGGGTCTACGTCCGGGATCTAAAAGTGTATAAAATAATAAAATAATAATATTTTTGGTAATTAAAATTTATTAATTAATTATTAATTGGTAATATTTTTTTTTTTGAGAAATTGGGGAAAGTCTTGGGGTGAAGGTTAACAGGTGTTAACGATAGGCACCATGGCGTTTGTGGCACAGAACTTTGGGGTAACCCCGAGTGAGGCACAGTTCCGAGCGTTGCTAAAGTCGGATCTCTTGAAATTGGCCAAACATTTTAACTTGGAGGTCCGAACTAATTTGAGGAAGGCAGAGTTGCAGGCCACGGTGATACAATCTATGGTGGGATTAGGAACATGGGACGAGTTAGCCTGGGAGTGGCTACCCGAAGAACCAGAAGACGTGGAGCTCCGGAAACTGGAGTTGCAATTACGGAGCCAGGAACGGATCAAAGAAGAAGAAAGGAAAGCAGAAAAGGAAAGAGCAGAAGAAGAAAGGAAAGCAGAAAAGGAAAGAGCAGAAGAAGAAAGGAAAGCAGAAAAGGAAAGAGTAGAAGAAGAAAGGAAAGCAGAAAAGGAAAGAGCAGAAGAAGAAAGGAAAGCAGAGGAGAGGAGAGAAGAGAAACAAGCAGAAGAAAGGATGAAAACAAGGGAACTCGAAGCAGAGGAGAGAAAAGCGGAAAGGGAATTAAAGGAACGTGACATGGAGCTTCAGCGGGAAATCAAGTTCAAGGAGCTGGAGTTAATGAGAGAACGGGGAGAGGCACCACCCTTGCTGACGGGGTCGACACCTAACCAGAAAACCTGGGATGTGGGCAGACATGTGAGGCTGGTTCCACCGTTCAGTGAAAAGGAAGTCGCGAAATTCTTCCCACACTTTGAGAAAGTGGCTCGACAATTAAACTGGCCGGAGGAGGCCTGGACCATACTCGTACAAAGTGTGCTGGTGGGGAAAGCTCAGGAAATTTATTCGGCGCTACCAATGGACCAATGTGCAGATTATGAGGTACTGAAGAAGCACATCCTCAAGGCCTATGAGTTGGTTCCGGAAGCTTACAGGCAAAAATTCAGGAATGCCAGGAAGAGGGAGAGTGAGACCCATGTGGAGTTTGCCAGAGTGAAAGAAAACATGTTTGATCGGTGGTGTGAGTCAAAAGGAGTCGGGAAAGACTTCGAGACATTGCGGGACTTGATCCTGGTGGAGGAATTCCAGCAGTGTGTCCACGAGGACATCAAAGTGTACCTGCAGGAAAAGAAGGTACCAAAGTTGTGGGACGCAGCCACCATGGCAGATGATTATGCCTTAACCCACCGAATAGGGGTCCACGAACCTAACTCCTCGCCTAGATCTCCGCAGGGGAGGTGGGGAACAGCAGGTGCGGAGAACGACCATACATGGCGGCGGCCTCGAGATGATTATGGGGACAACTATGATACCCCACCGGTTCGAAATCAGAGGGATGCGGGCCCAAGACAAACTTATAGTTCGGGGGGCCCGAGGCAGACCCCGAGTTTTTCCTCCGGGCCTACTTGCGCGTTTTGCAAAAAACCTGGACACTTGATGTCCAGTTGTTACCTCATGAAAAGGGACAACCCAGAGCGGAGTCCGACTATTACAACTCCGAATGCGATGGCTAGCGTAAGAAATCGCCATCAAGAGGGTTACCAACCATTTATTTCCGAGGGGTTTGTGTCACTGGATGGAGCCTCGACTAACCGGAGACCGGTTAGGATATTGAGAGACACAGGGGCCCATCAATCTTTAATGCTTGAAGGCATTTTGCCATGGTCCGAGGAGACGGCAACGGGGGATAGTGTTCGTTTACAGGGGATCGGGGGCGGTGTTAGTGCTCCCCTTCAGGTCATCCAGTTGGAGTCCGATTTGGTGTCAGGACCGGTCACCGTCGGTTTACAAGCCACGTTTCCTGTAGAGGGTGTATCTGTGGTTCTCGGGAATGATTTGGCCGGGGGTCAAGTTTATGGTAACCTGAGGGTTGATAAAGAGCCCAGCAGGGAAAATAACACCACCCCAGCTCGGGATGGTGACAAAAGTGCCAAGTTATTTGTAGGGGGACTGAACTTCAAAACAGAGGAAGAAGTTCTGACCTCTGTCTTCAACAGATATGGGCCGCTGGTGGAAGTGCGGTTGGTAAGAGACTGGGAAACGCAACAGTCAAGAGGGTTCGGCTTTGTCACGTTTGCCAGCACAAAAGACGCCAGAGAGGCAGAGAAGAATTGGAATGGCAAGGATTTGGAGGGTCGGACCATAACAGTAGGGAAGGCATTTCGTAGGCGTCGAGAGGTCTACAGGAGAGGACAACTGGGCGGTAGTTTTGGTGGTGGCCGCAGTCAATATTATTATGGAGGCTCCCTGAGTTACGGCCGCTCCCGAAGGAAGAATTGGCAAAGTAGTGGCCGAGAAGAAGACCGGTATTCAGGGGACTACAGGGACCAGTGGTCCCACCCTAATTATTAGGGACGTTCTGAGAAGTTGAAGCACTGAAGGCGGCGGAGCCGCCGAGCCAAGATTCCTACACGAATTAACCGTGAACGCCGTTCCTAAAGGCGTCCATGTAGTGAACTTTCCTGCACGGACTAACCGTGAACTCCACGTTCCTCAAGGCGCCCATGTAGAGAACTTTCCTGCACGGACTAACCGTGAACTCCGCGTTCCTAAAGGCATCCATGTAGTGAATACTCGGCTTGGCCTCCCGGAAAAGTGCTATCGAGTGGCTTAACTGGCTTTATTTTTAAGTGATAACTGTGCCCGGGGGGAACTGATAATGTGGGGGGGGTTGAGTTATTTGGGTTTGTTTCTTCAAATTGGCCGGCAAAGAAAGTTTTCGCTGGGTTCAAACTTTCTTTCTTGAAGGGGGGGAGTGTTACATATTTATGTGAATGAATGTGAATTACCATGCAGGTCTTTGCTTCCGGGTGTAGTATATTAAGTTGTTGGGTAGTTGTTGTGGTTGGAGGGTCAGGAGCCCTTCTGAAAGAGTGGCAGGAAACGGAAGTGGCCGGAAACGGAAGTGACCGGAAACAGAGGAGGAAAAAACACGAGGGAAAGAAGGAGTTTTCTTCTTCCTCGCCCCGCTCCGACAAAAGGTGGAAGCGACCTTGCGCTGCGTGGAAAACGCGCCGTTTCGAAACGTCTGGCGAGAGGAGTTACCTGGGAGGTAAATACCTTTTGACACGTCCAGTCACCGTGAGTTCGTGCACGAAACCAAGCGTCCGGGACAGGTTGCCCCGTCTACAAAGACGCGTACGGGTCCGCACGTTGGGCCTCGCTCGCGTCGGAAGCCGCGCTGGGTTTTTGCCCATCTACAAGGACGCGTAAGGGTCGCACTTGGGGCCTCGCGCACGTTGGACGCCGCGCTGGGTTTGCCCCGTGGCTTGGCAAGGAGGTGCGCTGCAGCCGCGGCCCCAGTACGAGACTGCACGTTGGGAGCACGTCCGCCCGGGGTTCGTCCAACCGCCCGTGTGCGGAGAGGAGAGACATTGACCACGGAGGGAGTCAGGAGTGGGGCTCACGTGAGGAATGTATAAGATTAAGATGGCCATCTTAGAGTTTGTGTAGATGCGTTCACATGGTTGTAATATTGATTGTGCCTGGTTGTGTATTGTTGATTGCTCGGGGAAAATCTCCGTGGTTGTGTCTTTGAAAGTGTTTGGTATCATTACCATTGGAAATATATACTTGCACATCAGTTGTCTCCTGGGTGAAATTCCTATGGATTGCGTGGCGAATGCGCCTATATAAGACTATTTGCTGGCGAAGGTCCTCTCACGGTCCGGGGGCCACCGAGACCTGTTTTGCACTGAGGGGACCACGTAACACCTGGTAAGACTTGGTAAAAGAGAAGAGCAGACAGTCCTCCCCAATACTTGCACACAATAAATGTCACAAGAAGCTTAAGGAAGTAACTATACGATGTGCTAGCTTAAGGCCTATTTTAAGAAATTTTAACTGGGCTTAACATACGTTTTCACAGTATGTGTGTCGTCTTCTAACTTCAGTCGCTGTCAGGGCTGGTTCTCTCCTGGCATTGCGGCCTCCTCCACCAGAAGAAGTTAGCTTGCAGTAAGATCAGTGCCGACAGATCAGACGATAGCGCCGTTTCAACGGCAATGTGTGACTGTCGTTAATCAAACCGAGCTTTCTTTCTTTATGTAAACCGCTTATACCGGTAGGTGCAGGACAACATCATAAATCAGACAAACCGACTGAGCATGGGAGCATGGGATTGAAGCCTAATTCGGCTTTTCAGGTCTACCACTAAAGAAGAGAAAAATTTCGAAATGGCCCAGAGTGGTTTACTTTCCAATTACGTTTCGTGAGAACATTGTTTTTTATCGCGAAAAGAAGGTGATAGACGCTGATAGTGACCTGTAAGTACTCTTGAACATCCTCAACAACACATATATGCTGGTGCGAGCACTCAAAGGTCTTTACACGCTTTCGAGAAATTTAGCAGTGTACAGTTAAAGTGTAGACTTAAACTGGTAATTGAAACAGTGTAGATTGTAACCTGGTGAATGAGCAGGAGTCACATGACACTTTCTCACGAATTAGCTTGGGTACCCAAGACTTGGGTACATTTATGTCATGGTTAAGCATAAACGTCGTCCTTCATGCCACATCTGATAGGTCGGTGTGGCGATGAAGAATGGAGGCGAAACATTGTTCCTCGTTTTGGCTTTGACCGAGTGACATGGCGTTTTGCAGAATCGAGTCGAAAAACACGTTGTTGAAGTGCTCGTACTTTTTCGCTGTGCAGTAAGCGAGTGACTTGATACGTTTCACAGTGCCCAAAGCAATGACGATTTAGCTTAGGAAATTTGAGCACATGATGAGAACTATTTCGAGCAGCATATGCTTACGCGTGATTCGGTTGTTTTGCACCAACCTCGTTCCCGGCGTCGGAGACGACGCCCTGGTAAGATGTCCTGTGTCGAGGGCGCTGATTGGCTGACCTAAGCTGATCGCTGATTGGTCAGCTCACAAAATTTCGAAAATTCAGACCTAAAATGACACAATTTGCATTCTGGATGAGATTAAAATTGATAAAATTTACTTCTTGATTAATTCGGTGAATTCCGTCTCAACTTCAGATATTTCCGGCCGTGAAAAACTATCCGTATTTCTAAACTAAATATGTAAACTGCTAATACCGTATTTCTGGCCGTGAAAAACTATCCCTGACGGCCGCGAGATTTCTAAAAAATAATTCTTCGTCAATTTTAGAATATTTGACGCCGTTTTCAGCGTCCGAAACGTGTAATAAGCTTTTTTGAAATAATTTTTCAAATGCTCGAATCTCATTGGTTCTGGTGTTTGGTGACGATTTTCGTTGAAGATAACCAGGCCCGTGCTGGCCGAGGTTGGTCTTAAAGCTTTTTTGAAATAATTTTTCAAATGCTCGAATCTCATTGGTTCCGGTGTTTGGTGACGATTTTCGTTGAAGATAACGAGGTTGGTCTTAACGTATTTTAATTACAAATTAGAGGTGCATTAGATTGTGAATCAAAGAACGACGGGTGAAACAAACTCCTATTGAACTTTTTCGCATTTGTTTTATGCAAACATCCGCATCCGGTCGATGGCGGCCTCCATTGCGTGATTTGGTTTTAGAAATATTTTTTCAAATGCTCGACTCTCATTGGGTCCGGTGTTTGGTGATGCTTTTCGTTGAAGATAACCAGGCCCGTGCGGGCCGAGGTTGGTCTTAAAGTATTTTAATAATAAATTAGAGGTGCATAAGATTGTGAATCAAACAAAGACGGGTGAAAGAAACTCCTATTGAACGTTTTCAATTTGTTATGCATACTTCCGCATCCGCAAGATGGCGGCCTCCATTGCGCTTCGGAATTCTCAAGCCAAGGCATAATCAGGTTTTCGACATAAGACGTACGCGTTTATTGACAACACCGGCTTCGCCGGCTATAACTATAAGCTACCGTATTGAGGCTTTCTTGGAGTTGTACGAATGACCAAGGGTAACACATTATCACTGCAGGAAAAAACGCACCGGGGAAGTGGAACATTACTAATATTAATATTGTTTTATAATAACATTAATAATATGCGATTATCATTAATTTTGTTATTCAAAGCGTCTTTGGAAAAACGCCACGATATTTATTTGGAAAAAACGCTACGAAAAGCTAATTTAACATTGATATACACCAACACGCAAACCCCATTGACGGCAATGGCGGGGAAAACCCGCTCGGGGGAGAAAACCCCCTTGGGGATGGGGGTAAATTAATGCGCTACAACATTCATTATGTAACCCTTGGTCATCCTGTCAAGTTTCGTTGAGATTGGATAATAGTCAGGTTCACTATGTCAATAAATTATATTTCGTTGAAAATCATGGTAGAATAGCAAACCTATACATTTTTGGAAAGGTTATAGCATAAGGAAACTAAAAATCAATGTTTACATTTGGAGAGATACCTGTATGGCAGCCATTTTGGATTTTCAAAATGGCCACTGTAAAATACATATTTTGTTCTATTTCTGCCTCTAATTACCCTAAAAACTTTTTAAAATATACTAAACCTATATTTTCAGGGACAAGGAATCCAATGAAAGTATCAAATTAGTGCTATGGGGAATGGTAAGACACGAATCAAAGGTTTTGAATTGCAAAATACTGTCTTTATATTCGCGATAAGTTGCATAATCAAATACATGTTATCATTTTGTACAAGCAGTTAATAACATCAAAATGTGTCACAATAATTCATATCACCAAACATACACAGGCAGTCAGCAAAATCATATATACACATGCAGTCAGTATAACTTCACATCTACACAGGCAGTCAATGACAAAATATACACAGGCAGTCAATGGCATCAAACATACACGATTACAGAATATGCCATTTAGAGTTCGTCATCACTATCCTGTGTGTCGTATCCGACAATATAGTCCGCATCGTTTTCACAGTCCGTTCCACACAAGCAAAGGTCGGTCAAATTGATTGGCAAATCGAATTGGTCGAATGGTCGATCGAATCGAATTCGATGAGTCGAATCGAATCGAATCGATCGAATTGGTCGAATGGTCGAATGGTCGATCGAAACGATTGGTCGAATGGTCGAATTTGTCGAATGGAATTGGTCGATTGGTCGAATTGGTCGAATCGAATTGGTCGGAATTGGCAAATGTAAACATTGATTTTCAGATTTTCCATGTAATAACGTTTCCAAAAATGTATAGGTTTGCTAATCTACCATGATTTTGAACGAAAAAACATAGTGAACCTGACTATAAGTAAGGACGGAATGTATTGGTGCCAAAAATTCATCAGACAGACGGACAGACACAAATGGCGTATTTTAGTATGATAATTCCCACTTCCTGGAATATTCCCTGACTTCCACCTATTAACATTGGACTTGAAATCATAGATCTGTCTTTTAGCTTTACCTAGCAATTCATAAGAATGTAAACAATATTTTTACTATAAAATGTTTGCCATTTTTTATGTTAAAATGACAATAGCTGTAAACCGTTAATTATGGAGCTGATTGTGATCACTCATTCTTGATTTACTTGATTTATTTCGTTACTTGCAGAATGCAACCACAATTTTTATTTTTTTTCTGTATACAAGGTCGAGCCTCCGCTTCTGTTCCGCTCGAGCAAGGAGGCTTGCTTCGATCTCTCCACAGCATCGAAGTCCTTTCCAATGGTGTGGTGCTGACCGGGCCGCCGTGGTGTTCGCATTACAGCCCGACCGAATATTGTCGCTTCGTGGCTGCTTTCCGCCGCCGAAATCCAGCGCGGCTTGGGCGATTCTGCCCTTGTTTGGAAAACACCCAGCGAGGCCTTCATCGGGGCCGAGTGAGCAAGGCTTCCGCTGCCGAAATACAGCGCGGCTTGGGCGATTTTGCCCCTGTTTGGGGAACACCCAGCGAGGCCTTCATCGGGGCCGAGTGAGCAAGGCTTCCGCTGCCGAAATACAGCGCGGCTTGGGCGATTTTGCCCCTGTTTGGGGAACACCCAGCGAGGCCTTCATCGGGGCCAAGCGTGCAAGGGTGTGTCGGGATCTGGTTCGCGCCATTGACCGAGTGGTTCGCACCAACCGGAGCTGTTTTCGGATGACGTGCTGATGTGCTTGGACTTCGCGCCAGGCTCTGGGCCGACGTGCATCGAAGTCCTTTCCAAGGGTGTGGTGCTGACTGGGCCGTCGTGATGCTGACTGGGCAAACGTGGCGTGGTCCTGACGGGGCCCCCGCAGCCGTGATGCCCCCCCCCCCACACCCCCCCCCCGCCCAGAATTTCCATGTTTTAAACGTTTCCCAGTGTGTACCCTGGATTAGAATAGGTACACCGTATCCCTGCGTGTCGTAAGAGACGACTAAGAGGGTTGGCGTCAGGAAGGGCATCCGGCCATAAAAACATTGCCTCAAAAAGAGAACCATGACAATTACAACGACATATGGGCAGGGTACAGCCAGAAGTGGAGATCGGTTTCTGAGGTTTGGGACATGGAATGTAGGGACAATGACAGGGAGATCAGGAGAAGTGGTGGAAGTATTGGTCAGAAGAAGAGTGGACATATGTTGTGTGCAAGAGACGAGATGGAAGGGAAATGGTGTGAGAATGGTGAAGGGTACGCAGGGACAGAAATACAAGTTTATGTGGCAAGGGTGCCAGGAGGCCGTGAATGGTGTTGGTGTCCTGTTTTCTGAGGAGTTTGTAGACAGTGTGGTGAGTGTGACTAGAGTGAGTGATAGGTTGATAATGGTGAAAATGATGATTGGAAAGCTCTTGGTGAACGTCATCTCCGGATATGCTCCGCAGGTTGGTCAAAGCGATGAAGAGAAGGACAAGTTCTGGTGTGCGATGGAGAAGCTGATGGAAAACGTGAAAGATGAGGAAGTTGTTGTGGTAGGAGGAGACCTAAATGGACATACGGGAAGGAGTATGGATGGTTTTGAGGGAGTTCATGGGGGTTAAGGATATGGTGTGAGAAATGGAGAAGGTGAAAGGATTTTGGAGTTTGCTGATGGAGCTGATTGTTGATTTGTAATACTCAGTTCCAGAAAGAGGATAATAAGCTTGTTACATACACGTCAGATGGGTCGACGACAACCGTTGACTACCTGATGGTGCGTAGGCGAGATAGGGGGCACCTCCGGGACACAAAGGTGATCCCGGGGGAGGAGGCTGTTTCACAGCACCACTTGGTTGTCTGCGACATAAGGGTGAAAGGTGCGAGGAGAGCTCGGCGGGTGAAGTACCAACCGAGAATGCAGGTGTGTTGGTTGAAAGAGGTGACAGTAAGGGAGGCATTAAAAGAGAGGCTGAGTAGGGTAGAGGATGATGTGGTTGAGCTTGAAAGTGGTTGGATGTCAATGAAAGCTAGTCTGTTGGGAGCCGTTGGGGAGGTATGTGGATGGACAAAAGGACCACTGAGGCACTGGGAAACATGGTGGTGGGATGATGAAGTTGGAAAGAGGATTGACGAGAAGAGGAAGAAGTTCAAGGAGTGGCAGAAGGCGAAGGGTACGGGAGCAGAAACAGCAGAGCATGAAAGTTATAAGGCAGCCAAGAAGGCTGCAAAGAAAGAGGTAGCAAAGGCGCAGCAGGCATGTAGAAAAATGTTCGGAGAACGCTTGTATTCGGAAGAGGGTCAGAGAGCAGTATTCAGGATTGTAAAGCAAATAGCGAAAGAGAGGTGTGATGTGATGGGGTTGAGTTGCTTGAAGGATGAAGTGGGACAAATCGTTGTGGACCCAGATGGAATTAAAGGAAGATGGAAAATATATAGGGAAATGCTGTTGAATACAGAGAATGAATGGGATGGCAACATAGAGAGTAACCCAGTTTTAGGCCCAGCAGAGAAGATAACTGAGAAGGAAGTTGAGGAAGCGCTAAAAGCAATGAAGAGTAGAAAAGCGGGAGGGCCGACGGGAGTTGTGGGAGATATGTTGAAGGCAGCAGGAAGTTGGGGTGTGAAGAGAATGACAGAGATCTGTAATCTGGCGGTGAAAGAAGGCCGCATTCCAGTGGATTGGGCACTCAGTACCCTCGTCCCTCTATACAATGGGAAACGTGACCCTCTACAGTGTGGCTCGTACCGAGCGATAAAGTTATTGGAGCATGGAATGAAGGTATTGGAAAGGGTGTTGGAGAGGAGGATAAGGAAGAAAGTGAAGATCAACGAAATGCAGTTTGGATTTATGCCAGGAAGAGGACCGACAGACGCGCTTTTTATTGTGAGGCAGTTGCAGGAGAAGTACATGGAGAAGAGGAAGAAGTTGTTTCTTGGGTTTGTTGATCTGGAGAAAGCATTCGATCGGGTTCTACGCAAAGTATTGACATCGGCAATGAGGAAGTTAGGAGTGGAGGAATGGTTGATCAGAGTAGTGATGGCAATGTACAAAAGAGCGCGCACAGCTGTAAGGACGAAGGACTGGAACAGTGGTGAGTTTGAGGTGAAGCTGGGAGTGCATCAGGGGTCGGTACTAAATCCACTACTATTTGTAGCTGTGATGGAGTTGCTGGCTCAGAACATAAAGGAGGGTTTACCATGGGAGTTGTTATATGCAGATGATCTGGTGTTGATTGCTGAAAGTATGGATGGACTGAAGGAAAAGATGAACACGTGGAAGGAATGTATGGAGACAAAAGGTCTGCAGGTGAATATCGGAAAGACGAAGGTGATGGCAAGTGGTAAAGCATGTGGTGAGGTGGAAAGAACTGGGAAGTGGCCCTGTGCTGTGTGCAGGAAGGGTGTCGGAGTGAACTCCATTCAATGTACAATGTGCGGTGAGTGGGTTCATCAAAAATGTTGTGGTCTGAGAGGGTCATTAACCAGTGTGGCAGCTACATTCAAATGTAAGGTGTGAACAGAGGGAGCTGCAGATGGAGGAAATGTTGAGTTGGATCTTGGAGACGGCGTGAAGCTGGAAGGTGTGAAAACATTTTGCTACCTCGGAGACATGCTGAATGGAGAAAGTGGATCAGACTCGGCAACGGTTGCTCGAGTGAGATGTGCATGGAAGAAGTTTCGGGAAATGAGTGGCGTGCTGATGAGGAGGGGAGTGTCGTTGAAGCTGAAGGGAAAGGTGTATGCTGCATGTGTGAGAAGTGTTATGATTTATGGGAGCGAGATATGGGTAATGAACGTAGAGCAGCAACGAAGGTTGGAAAGGGTGGAAATGGACTTGGTTATGACTAACTTCCCTGAAAATGTCTGCTGCTCTTCTTCTGCTCCGATCGGATCATCTGATCATGTCCTTGTTAAAGTGGACATCTCTCTGACCATCCTCAGGGAGCCTGCTCAGCGTCGACGAGTCTGGCATTTCACTCAGGCCAACTGGCACGGTCTTCAAGCAGCCATCAATCATCTGGACTGGTCTCCCATCTCTACCACCTCTGACATCAACTCATCCTGGGAATTCTTCCAAAGTAAATTGCTCTCTCTCATGCACAGATTTATCCCATCTCGTCTTCAGTTGTCATACCCTTCCTCCCGTCCATGGTACACGGAATCTTGTGGTGAGGCTGTTGCCCAGAAACAACTTGCCTTCGTCTCCTGGAAAGCAAATCCAACGGAAGGAAATCTCATTTCCTTTCACAAAGCCCGAAACAAGTGTGTGTCCACCCTCAGGAGAGCCAGGAAACAATATCTCTCCGTTCTCAAGACCGAACTCTCTTATCTGTCTCCCTCTTCCAAATCCTGGTGGCGTCTGGTCAAATCCGTTTCTGGTGTTTGTTCCCCCTCCATCCCCTCCCTTACCTCAAACGGCTACACAGCTGACTCCGCACGTGAAAAAGCTGAATGCCTCAACTCTGTGTTTGCCTCTAAATCTTGTGTCCCAAACCCATCCCTCTCTGTACCCACCATACCCAGTCGTACCCTGCTGCTCCTGGACTCCGTGTCCTTTCCTCCTGACAAGGTGGAAAAGTTTCTGTCAACCCTCGACTCTGATTCTGCAACTGGACCCGACGGCATCAGCCCACGGGTCCTAAAATCCTGCTCTGCTGCTCTATCTCACCCTCTCTCTGTTCTCTTCACCCTCTCCTTTGCTCAAGGTCAACTGCCATCTGCTTGGAAATCAGCCAACATCACCGCTTTGCACAAAAAAGGTGCAAAAACAGATCCTAGCAACTACAGACCAATCAGCCTTCTCCCAATTATCAGCAAAGTCATGGAATCCATCATTGCTTCGGATATGAAATCTTTCCTCTTCTCCAATGGCTTGATCTCTGATCATCAATTTGGTTTCAGACCAGGTCACTCTACTCTGGACATGCTGCTTCTGCTGTCTCAACAATGGATGGAGGTCCTCAATGCCAAACAGGAAATTAGAGCTGTCTCCCTCGACATATCACGTGCCTTCGACACGGTCTGGCACCCCGCTCTGCTCACCAAACTCTCCTCCTTTGGTATCCATGGAAATCTCCACGCATGGCTGGCGGACTTCCTCTCTAGTCGTCGTCAACGTGTGGCCCTGAATGGGTTTCTCTCATCTCCTCTTCCTGTTCAGGCTGGAGTTCCCCAAGGCAGTGTTCTGGGCCCCGTGCTTTTTCTGGTCTTCATCAATGATCTCTCTGACTCTCTCGAAAATCCTCTCTATCTCTTTGCTGATGACTCCACTCTCTGCCGCTCCATTCCTCTTCCCTCAGATCGGCAGTCTGCTGCCTCCTCACTCTCTGAAGACCTGGACAAAATCACAGACTGGTCAAACAAGTGGAACATGTCTTTCAATCCTGACAAATCTCACACTCTTACTATGTCTCTCCGAAAAGATCGACTGGACAACCCTCCCATCTACTTTCTCAACAATCCTCTCCAAGAAGTTCTGTCGCTCAAGATTTTGGGTCTCACTATCTGCCATGATCTTTCTTGGGAAAACCACATTTCCAAGCTGGCCTCCAAAGCCAGTCGCCGACTGGGCATCCTCCGTCGTGCGAAGTCCTTCCTCGGCACACCTGAGCTCCTCACCACATACAAGGCTTTCATCCGCAGCTCAATGGAATACCGTTCTCCCCTATGGGCCGGTGCTCCTGCCTCACACCTAGCTCGGCTTCACGCTGTTGAAACCAAAGCTTTCAGAATTATTGGAATCTCCCGCGATGAAGCTATCTCTGAGGGCCTTTCACTCACTCACCGCAGGCAGGTAGGTGGTCTTTCTATCTTCTACCGACTCCTCTCCGGCCTTGCACCCCCAGCTCTCTCTGTGCTCTGTCCCCCAAATATTCCTACAGGTCGCACAAGATCTGCCAGCAACCCTCTGATGGTTAAACTGCCGAAATCTCGGCTCTCTGCTCACCTTCACTCTTTCATTCCTCTTTTCTCCCGCCTCTGGAACAAACTCCCTCACTCCCTTCAATCCCACTCCTCCCTCCAGGTCTTTAAAACAGCTGTTCACCACCATCTCTTATCTTCCCCCATCCAAAACCTTGATCTTTTCTACCCCCGCTAATTCACCCCAGATCCACCTTGTTTGAAATTCCAACTTCTTTCCTGGAAGTCCTGGCAGTGTCCATATGTTTTATACCTCTCCCACCGCCCCCTTCCCATGCCCCCCCCCCCAAAGCCCTCGCCCTCTCTCAGATCTCTCGATGTCTCCATGTCTCTCGGTCCCTGCTCTCAAATGTTGTGTTTGTGTCCTTCCCCCTCTCTCCCCATCTTGTCTACCGCTCCCGATGTTATATGTTTTATGTGTCGGTTTGTCTTTCTGTGTGATTAATGTTCGCTCTTTCACGAGCCTCGATCTTGTATACAAAAAAAAAAATAAAAAATAAAAATGCGAATGGTTCGACGGATGTGCGGAGTATCGTTGAGAGAGAGGAAGACAAATGATGAATTGCGAAAAATGATAGGAATAGAGCCTGTGATTGATGTTGTGAAGAGGAACAGGTTGAGATGGTTTGGTCATGTGTTGAGGAAGGATGAAAGTGACTGGTTGAGAAGAGTGATGGAAATGAATGTAGAAGGAAGTCGAGGACGGGGAAGACCGAGAAAGACTTGGCTAAAGATGGTGGAAGAAGAAATGCGGGAAAGGGGGTTAACAAGGAGAGATGTAGAAAATAGAGCAAGATGGAAAAGATTGTCATGGGGACCGCAAGGCCAACCTCCGCTCTAGCAGGGAAAATGGCCTTAAAATGCATGTTGTTGTTGTTGTTGTTGTATATAAGGTCGAGGCTCGTGTAAGAGCTAACATTAATCACAAAATGACAAACTGACACATAAAACATATGATAAAGGGAGCGGGAGAACAAGATGGAGAGCAGGGACATTTTGATGTTGTGATTCTGTGGGAGGGAGAGGGCTTGGGGGAGGAGGCATGGGGTAGGAGGGGGGGTGGGGGGGATAGGTAAAAAACACATGGACACTGCTAGGACTTCCAGGAAAGAAGTCGGTAAATGACAATTCACTTCATCGCAGAAATAAAGCTCTTTCATAATCCAGTTTATAAAATGTATAAAGCTTATATTTGTTATGTCTGCGTGTTGAATGCACCCCAGTATCCGCTCGCAGTCTGCAAGCATGCCCACTATAAATGGGTCTTGTGTTGATAGTACAGAAGCAAATTGGGAAGTGACCAAATGTCTAACATTCAAACTTTTTAACCTTTTAAAGAGACATATTTCAGAAAAAAAATATGATGCTGTCAAAAAAGGGACATCATGTAAAATTGTCCCCTGTTATAAAAGCAATTGAACCTATTATTGTTCATGGCCACAGTGACCGCACAACATTGAGTGCAGCAAAGGTGCAGAGGGCAAGAAGGAAAGTTTTATTTCGGTTCAACATTTGAGTTTAGCTCGTCATTAGTCATTGTATGAATAATAAGTCATTTCCCATCGTGTGTGTCTTAATTGTACTTTACCAGTTTCGTGCTTGCCTATTCTAAGTATTCCATATAACTGAACAGAGTGGTGATTATCCCTGGATTTTGTTTACCTTCCCTGGACGCACAACACTTTACATTGCCCTCCCTAACCCTACATGACATAGCATTGCATAACAATATGTTAACTTAAACATAAAAAACTGGTTACCGACACGAAAAATAATTATCAAACACATTAGTTCACTATTCTTTTAAAGATGTTGTACAATGAAGGTTATAAAGTAGAGCTCTGATGTTGAGATAAGATCCGATGCAAGGCACTGTGCTGTTTGCAATGACGTTCTTGCACCACCGACAAATGACCCATAATGCACAAACTTTGAAACTCTCAATGCATTCCCATTTGTACATGCAAGTACAGTACTTCGGCTAACAATGACAGGAGGTGACTAATGGCCTACCTGTGGGTCGGGGAAATGGCCACAACACTCAAACGATGCCTAATGCCAGTACACATATTGTATGCATGCACGGATTTCAAGTTCATATTGAGCACTGGACTAGGATACCAGAGTGGGGGGAAGGGGAAGAGGGAGAATTTCCCCCTGCCTTTTTCCAAAAAGGGGGGGGGGGGGCAGAGCCTGCCTAATCAGGCAGACACCCGAAAATGTCTAACGACATTGCTGAGCTAACAGAGTGCAGGAGGCTTCTGAAATGCATAATATCCTTAGACTGCCAATAATTTTGGCCTTGCAAGTTTTTAGGAGGCAGACCTCAAAGATTCCTCAAAATGATTCGCTGATTCCAATTTGTCCTGGGTTTATCAATTTTCACTGCTGGTGCTGTGCAGCACACTACCCCTACTAATTAATATGATTGAGTCATTCTCGGTGTCCCGATTGACTTAAATAATCTTACCGCCTGTGGTTGTGGGCACTCACTTTTTGGGACCTGTTGGTGTGTAACAGATGACTAGTGCACTTTTCAAATGGTGCTGATTGGATTATAACTTTATGACGCAGGATAGAATGCCTGCTTTCCTCCTCCTCCTCTGCGTCCTCCCTTCTTTTGTTTCACTGGGATTCGGGGTGAAGAATGTGTCAGAAAAGTGTTTGCTGGTGTGAGGGTGTTTAGGTGAACATGGCTAAATTTTAGATGTTTGGTATGATGTGAGGAGTGGGTTTGTGAATAAGCACCCCCTACTGGAGAAAGTCTACTCAGGTAGGTAAGATAGTATGGTTAGCTGATTTGGAAATAGGAACTGCGAAGATGATGGTCATTGGGCATGGTCAAAGTATAGGGGAATTTGGCATTCCAAAGTGTGGTTGGAGGACTGGAAGTGTGGTCAGTTTGGGAGAAGTAGAGTAAGGGTTTGAAGGCACTGGGTCTTAGGGCCTCCTGAGCGGCTACTGGTCGTAGAGATGCCAAGGCGGTAATTTAGCGTTTAGTTACTTTCGACGCCCAAAATAAGGTACGCGGTGTTGGTGCCACGTGGGCACATTGGGTGCCAGAATAGCCCCACATTTATTTACAAAGCATGAGAAGGATGATCCAGGTCCAGGATCCAATATAGGCTGCCCTTCCAGCTAGTGGGCCAGTGAGTCCACCCCACATCAGCCTTCTAAATCTTTGGGCACATCACCGTTTCCTGTAAGTGGAGGGGATTAAATTATAAGTTCAACATCGTCTTCAGCTGACGCACATCACTGTTACCTGCTGCCACCACCATCAATACTGTTTGTGCCAGGGGCAATTGCTGTGCTTAAACTGATTCGTGACTCATGGTATTTCTGGCCCATGTCCGAGGCCCAGATATCCCACTCATGGTATTTCTGGCCCATGTCCTATGCCCAGATAGCCCACTCATGGTATTTCTGGCCCATGTCCTAGGCCCAGATAGCCCACTCATGGTATTTCTGGCCCATGTCCTAGGCCCATATCACCCACTCATGGTATTTCTGGCCCATGTCCTAGGCCCAGATAGCCCACTCATGGTATTTCTGGCCCATGTCCTAGGCCCAGATAGCCCACTCATGGTATTTCTGGCCCATGTCCTAGGCCCAGATAGCCCTTGTACTAAATTCATTGCTGCATACTCCCTGATGGATAACGCATTGTTGTTGCTCTCTCATGGACAACTTTTTGTTGCAGTCGTTCCACGGACTATGTATTTATGTTGTTATTGGCTTTGTTGTGGGCCACCCTTGTTGCCACTATTCTAATTGTTGAAATTTTAATGTCATTTAGAATATTTAAGTGTGTGCTTAGCAATGGATGCATAGCTAGGACTCTGGCATTAGATCAGGACTACGATTGAAGTACCTCACTCACATTATTTATTTTGGGTTTAGAATAGGTGAGATGTCCCTTGAAATAAGGGGGATTCATTTTCGTCTCCTCCGCCCCTCCTCCTGGGGCCTGGGAGGATGAGCCTTGGGATAAGGCTGAGAGAAAAGGGGGCTGTGTTGTGGTTTCCAACTATATATTTTCCTCATTCCATTTGGTCTGTGCCTCAATCGACATTCAGTCCATGCTTCAATCTATATTTCTTCCATGCTTCAATCAGTCTATTTTTCCACCTCCAGACCGTCTGTTTATTCGACCATTCACTCTTTTGTTGTTGATTGTTAGCCTCCATCTGGGCTAATGACGTTAGGCTTAGTGGTTAGGGTGCTGGCTTGGGATCCAAGGATCCTGGGTTTGAATCATGGCCGACTACTGAATTAACGCCAGGGGGGTTGACTCAGCCTGTCATCCTTCAGAAGTCGGCAAATTGAGTACCAGTTCACTGGGTAATTCCCCGTGTGTCGCAAAAGGCGACTAACAGGGTTGGCGACAGGAAGGACATCCGGCCATAAAATATTGCTTCAAAAAAGGGGACCACGGTGCCCGAAAAAAAGACAACCCCTGCTCTGCGGGGAAAATGGCTTCTAAAGGTGGTTCATTTTCTTCTTCCTCCAAATCGGCCGTCTTACCTTCCTGTACTGTACCTTCATCACCAGGAATGCCTTTTCAAACATGCCAAATGCAGGAAGCATGATGGCTGGGTCTTTCAGGCACACCAAGTAATGCACCGGGAGCTTGAACTCTGAATAATTTGGCACACTTACTGTCCATGAAGTTGAATGCCAAGTCGTTCGATATGCGTACTGTATATAGGAACATTTGCGTGCAAGAGGGGTGGGGGTGAAGGCTACATTGAAAGCTCCCTCAGTGACAATGGGATTTTCCACCTGCTGTATCGAGGGAACTGCCCCCTTCAAACGTGCACCAATGAGAGAAGGCTGCGCAAAGATGGACACATGTTTCCATGTGCAGTGATTGGTGGTGAGCTGCTGTGGTGGGTTGCTGTGGTGGACTGGGTGGTGAGTGGCTGTGGGTAGCCTCAAAACGAGCAGGGCCATGTTGCGCAATGCGCATGTCAGGGTCATTTCCTTGTGAGTGCCATGGGACGCCCATTATGAGTGCTACCTGCTTGAAAGGTCACCTTCCGGAATGAGTTACACTTGATCTGGAGTGAGATGATAGGAGTGGCAGACAAGGGTGCAATGATGCCAAAGAGACTCTGGTGTGCCACGCGGTGCCACCGCAGTAACAACACATATTCCTGTCACCACCTTAACACTCCAGCGCCCATCCTCTCCATCCTTAACCATTTCCCCATCCCATCACCTCCACTCCCCGCCTGTATCATTTCGCCTGACGCAGCCCTGAGTATCTGCACGAGATAAGTTAGGAGTTGTTCCCATGCTCGAGAATGCCTCTTTATGTTATTTATACGATCCTCGGTTAGTTGGGCCACATCGCCCCCAGGTAAAGGGTGTCAGATGGGGGACCCTGGGAGAATTGGCCGTCTGATTGACGTTCGCATTTGGTTCCAATCTGGTGGGCTGTTGAGTTACCTGTAGTATGTCGGCATGCAGGGCCATTTGAGGAGTTTCCCCTCGTGATGAACTCTTGGTAAACGTAACAAAATATATATGTATGTATATACCCAGTGGCGAAGTGATGGGAGGGCCGAGGGGGCGACCACACCCGGCGCGAAGTGGATGGGGCGCCAAATTACACCCTCAAAAAACCGTTTTCATGCTCCAGTTGTTTGTATTGTATATAAATTATAATACAACGAACTCGGGAGATCACGAGAAGAAACTTTCAGAATAGTGTAGCAGCATAGCAAACCTGTTGTGCATTTTGTGATACAAGCACCAAATTTGGCACAAATGTACATTAATATGTTGCGAACATTTTCAGATATTGGGCCACTTGAAATTCCGTAATTTTTTTTTTCAATTTTTTTCAAATTTCGTAATTTCAAATTTTTCGGGTGACACCGTCACAATTTCGGTCTTCGAGGCCGGCCGATATAGTGGGGCGGCTTAGCCCAAATATTCAAAAGAATTGTGCATTTTGTGATACAAGCACCAAATTTGGCACAAATGTACATTAATATGTTGCGAACATTGTGTGGTCAGCAATGAAGACGAGAGTCTGAATTACATGTATGCAAAAGACCTTGTGAACCAGTGAAGCAAATACACGGGTAAGCATGAATTAAATCTAGGGCATGATATAATTTCCATGATGTTTACCTCTACACTCAATGGTGGAAGGAGGTAATGTTTTGATCCCAGCTTGTCTGTATGTCTGTTTGTCTGTTAGTCCACAAAATTCCAGACAAAGCTTGTAGTAGTGGTAGTTGTAGTGGTAGTGGTGATAACAGAAATTGTTATATAGAACTGAACTTATATTATTATTATATGCAGAAAATAACTTCATTTCTATATGCCCTGCAGTGGACAGGTTAATTGGTTTATGCACTGAAGGGGTCACCCTGGTGTGCACTGCTGTGTTCTGCCTCACTGAGTTGTTCAGGTATGATGTACTCAGCACAAGCTTCCGGTCGGCCCGGAGGTGGGGGTGCGGGGCCTGTCACGGAACGTCAAAACAAACGGCCTGCCGGGGCCGCCCAAAAGTCGGGCGTGAGGGGCGCGTCCACTAATGGAACGCCTCTCGCTTCCCAGATCGAGGGCCACGTGGTCAGGAGAACCTCGTCCCTTCCGGTCACACTTTGCCTATCGGCCGGCCTCGAAGACCGAAATTGTGACGGTGTGACCCGAAAAATTTGAAATTACGAAATTTGAAAAAATTTGAAAAAAAAAATTACGGAATTTCAAGTGGCCCAATATCTGAAAATGTTCGCAACATATTAATGTACATTTGTGCCAAATTTGGTGCTTGTATCACAAAATGCACAATTCTTTTGAATATTTGGGCTAAGCCGCCCCACTAGAACCACATTTTACAATTTAAACTCCGTGCTACGTGTCAATGTGTCAGATCGATGTTTACAAACTCTTTACATCCAGATTCACTTCTTTCGTAATTCCTATTTCTATTCTATCACCTGCACAGATGTTCGTGACGTTATCACCCTTTACCCTTTTACCCAATTCAAAGTTAGGGTTCCACCATTACAAAAATGAGGGGTGTTGTGGATTTATTTGTACAAAAGGTGGATGTGAAAGCGTAAATAGGGTAAATTATGGACTATGGTAATCCGATAATGATTCGAATCCTGCAAAGGCCTGAGAAACAAAATGGAATACCCGAATAGGGCAATGATTCGAGTCCAGTAATGGACTGAATCGGGTAAAATAAAAGCGAATCTGGGAAACGTTTGAATCTGTAAATGGTTCGAATCCGGTAAACGTTTGAATCTGTAAATAGATCGAATCTGGTAAATGTTTGAATCGGTTTATGGTTCGAATCCGGTAAACGTTTGAATCGGTTAATGGCTCGAATGCGGTAAAAACGTTTGAATCGGTTAATGCTTCGAATCCGGTAAACGTTTTAATCGGTTAATGGCTCGAATCCGGTAAACGTTTGAATCGGGTGAAGGTTTGAATCGGGTAGAAGGTTTGAATCTGGTAAAGGTTTGAATCGGTTAATGGCTCGAATCCAGTAAAAACGTTTTAATCGGTTAATGGTTCGAATCCGGTAAAACCGTTTTAATCGGTTAATGGTTCGAATCCGGTAAACGTTTTAATCGGTTAATGGCTCGAATCCGGTAAAAACGTTTGAATCGGGTGAAGGTTTGAATCGGGTGAAGGTTTGAATCTGGTAAACGTTTGAATCGGTTAATGGCTCGAATCCGGTAAAACCGTTTTAATCGGTTAATGGTTCGAATCCGGTAAACGTTTTAATCGGTTAATGGCTCAAATCCGGTAAAAACGTTTGAATCGGGTGAAGGTTTGAATCGGGTAAAGGTTTGAATCGGTTAATGGCTAGAATCCGGTAAAAACCTTTTAATCGGTTAATGGTTCGAATCCGGTAAATGTTTTAATCTGTTGACGGCTCAAATCCGGTAAAAACGTTTGAATCGGGTGAAGGTTTGAATCGGTTGAAGGTTTGAATCTGGTAAAGGTTTGAATCGGTTAATGGCTCGAATCCAGTAAAAACGTTTGAATCGGGTGAAGGTTTGAATCGGGTAAAGGTTTGAATCAGGTAAAGGTTTGAATCGGGTAGAGGTTTGAATCGGTTAATGGCTATAATGGCAAAAAAAAATAATGGCAAATGGCTATAATGGCAATATATATATATATATATATATATATATATATATATATATATATATATATATTGTTACTGATCTCTCCGTCGGCCTTCTTCCCCTTAAGGGGGGGACTAATCCCCTTGTTTGTGACTGACCGACGTGAGTCCTGAAGCTGCCCAAGCTCCCTCCAGAGGCAGGTGAGCAGCTTCGTTCGCGACCGTGGATAAGATGTTAATTTGCCGAGCGGATGGCAGCCGCGGCACAAACCGTTAACAGCAACTAGACCCGATTCTCAAACGTTGGCTAAAATCGCGCCACAGTTTTTCAATGAGGGAAAAGACAACAACGACGGATGTAGAGGAAAGAAAGGCAAAGGGTAAGAAATACAAATATGATTTATTTACTATTTACATAATTGAAAGCAACCAAGGAGTAGGAAAAAATTAATAAAATAAAAACAGAAGAGGTAGAAGCAGACACAGTGAAAATGCTAGCTTATCTATTATAGTCTTCATTAACCCAGGGACAGCACAAACAAAGACAGACTCACACGGGGGATTGCAGAGTGGATTGGCTGGAAGGAGGAATGGGAAGGCCCAGGCCACTTTAGGCGTCGAGGTCCGGCTCCAGGAGTCGACTCGCGTTCTTGGCGGGAAAACCTTGGTGTCCAGTGGCGTGTATCGTTCACCGCCAGCGGATGGGTGCTTCGTGCTGGACTCCGGGCTCCTCAGCTCCACTTCAGCGCCACTTCACGCCACACTCAACGTCCTCCCCTTACGCAACACAGCAACTCTCCAACGCAACTCTCCTTCTTCAGCCACTCTTGAACCCTCTCACTCAACTCTTAGAACTTGGCGCATGCGCACACGTTTTATAGCACGCCTCGAACTCTCTCCGCGAGCTCTCTGGGCACGCCTACCGGGTCGCTTACTGCCGTGCCGGTTGGCTCGCCCGGCCTCTTTTGGCTCCGCCCTTGATGACGAGGGGCGGCCAACGCCCTGGATTCGGCGGCTCCTCCCCCTTCTTCTCCGAGCCCACCTCGTGGCTAATGGAGTCGCGGTGAAAACCGCCAAGCAGCTGTGGCGAAAACCACAAGCCCAAAGAAACAGCGGACTGCAGCAAACCGCGCAGAGGAATTTGGTAATGCGGCTGACAAAAGGGGTTTCCCATGGAGGTTCTGGGGAAATTGAAAGGGGATTCTACCTTGTTTGAATTCGATGTAATGCAGTGTTAACTCGTTGGAAACAGAGCCTTAACCTAATACACAGAATAAGGAAATAACTACCAACAAGGAGGAAATCTATGATTTGGCTACGTGATGGTATATGACCTAACTAAGGGACGCCCTTTGACCTTTATACACAACAACTGGAGGAAGGAGGGTGACATTTTACCACAATAAAAAAACACAATTCTCATATCCACAACACTGCACCCTCCTCATCTTAGGCACGTCCCGGTCCTATTACTTTTACTTTTTGTGTGGCACGTAGGTGTAGTTCCCTCTACATTTAACCTGATCCTGAGTGTGACAGTTTTAAAACACAAATAAGTATGTCCCCCTGCTGCATTGCACCCTACCTAACAGTTTCACACCCACAGCTAACCGAATTTCAGAATGGTTTTCAAACTAAAAACATGAACGATGGGGGAGCATTATTTACAGTTGACGCTATTTTATTTACAAAACGCAACCCAGGACCTGTGATTGTTCTTTTGGGGGGGAGACATTCTGCCCTGCATCGACGCACCAGAAAGCACCAAAACACCATCAAGCACCACAAAGCACCCTTTGGTGCACAGTCATCACAGTTCATGAATAAAAATAACCAAACAAACACTGCTGGTGGTCTCTTGCTCTTCGGCTCCCTCTGCTGGCTAGTGTCGTTTTTCCAGATGTTGTCTTTCTTCATTTTCTTACTGGCGGCCTATTTGGACATAAGAAAAGTGCAGAAAACGTGTCCGTTTTTTATTTATGGCCCACAGGGCCGACTAGGGGTGGTTCACCTGTGTGGCATAGGTGCCCTGTGACCAAGGTCTGCCAGCAAGATCTCGGGCCTTCATGGCCGGTTCCAGCAGAGGGGCCATGCCCCAACCCATGGGGTCCATCAGTGGTGCTCAGCCACAGACATGTGGTCCATAAGGTGGTGCATCGATGCAGACAGCTGGTTCCGGGAGTTTCGGGCACACAATGGCGGACGACCGCACGCTCCCCTCGGTGCCCAGTGGCGCACAGTCCTCGTGTGGGAGACAAGGGGGTGGGGGGGTGGGGGGGAACACAGATGAGCGAGGGGTAAGGTCACAAGGGTACACATCAATAAAGGCAATGCAAGACGAGGTGCATACGGAGAGCGAAGTGAGAAAGCTCGTCTCTACCGTACATCACCCCCCCCCTGTCACCTACTCTACACTTGCCCTTACCCCATATTTACAACAATCTACACATTTACAAATTCATCACTACTGTCTCGTCTTCCCCATATTTCCCCTATACCAAATTCGTCTTCACTCCCACTAATCCAAAATTTGCCATCACCCAATTCATCATCAATCCTCATAAGGAGGGAGAAATGGAACACAAAGCACAATGTCACACCCACGTCATGATGCATCTCACATTCCAAACATTTGCACAAAATAATAAAAACAACCTGGCATGGTGTGGAGTAGCGTCACCTCAGGTGAGTGGATGTAGATGGTGCAAGGAGATTCTTAATCCTAACTATCCTCTAAATGACATTAACACACTTTACACTACCCGGGGTCTTTCCCTGCCAATCCATTGGCAATCTTACTCTATGCGGTTTTAAGAACCAAATTCCCATTGACCAAACTGTGGTGCTTCATCAATTTGGGGTCTCACTCCCCCGATTCAACTCCCTGTGCCCTTGCACAATTTCAGGACTGGGTCGTGTAGCTCTCCCAGCAGGTCTACCCACCTGCACACTGCAGTTGCCTCCGAGCTTACCTGCTCCTTGACCTAACCTATCTAACTGGGGAAGGCCCTCCTTGGTGCTTACCCCACTCGGTGCCCTCTGGCACTGGGCTACCCGGGTCTGTCCTCCGGATCCTCGGGCCCCATCCACAACTCTACCGGCTCCCAGAGCCCACCTGCGGCCTCAGCTGGCCGACATCCTCACAGTGGTGGAGTGCCAAACCAACTACACACACTAACAGGCTACACGCCCAGCCATTTCCATGTCACTAATGCACCCATCCAAACATCATTCTTCCACCACGCACCACAGATGCCAATATCCAACCACAATTTACCTATACCCTCTACCTAACACTTACACTACCCTCCCCGGGTATTCGTGATGGGGGTCCATCCTCCTTTCCCCCATCCACACCTTCGCACCATCCACTCCACTCCACAGTTTCCACCATACTCACTCCACGACCTCCATTCCATACTCCATATATTCCCCACAACCATTCTCCATACACCTGCAGTTGCACACCTGTGCAATCACTCCTCCTGGTGCTTCCTGCACCCTCCTTCCTCCCTGGACCATTTGGTCAACACAGCACACATCACCATCACTCACTCATACACTGCTCCATACACCTGTTCAGTTGCACACCTGTGCAATCTCAATCGCTCCTCACTCACTGCTCCATACACTTCCACGCTCAATACACTTTCGATTCTCAAACACACGGCATCATCTTATCTAACTACTCCCCTCTGGAACTTGCGCTTCCCAGTCGCCCCTTTAAACTATTGCGCTCCCTCGTCATTATAATCCAAACTAATCTACCTTCGTCCCCACTACAGGTATCATTGTCACTACCTAACCTTACCGTTATCTATGGTCATCTTCTCTAGATCCCTACACACTATATCCTAACCCTCCTGTGCTAGTTTTCACTGCCAACCCCATAAACCTACTGCTCCTTTGCCCCCTTTGGGAGGGATGGCAGCGTTGCCATCCCACCACATCGGGCATCTCTCACTACAAATTTTGCTCACCAAATTCCAGCCAATTAAAAATTTGCCAATCACTCTACCAATCATTTGCCAATTATCAATCTGCCAATCCTTTGCCAATCATCAAATTTTGCTTTTCAATTTCGGGTCCAAAACACTATCATCATCACACGTCCACTCACTTGAGCCTCTCGGTGCGCCAATTCATTTCTAAAGCTTGGCTTCGCAAAGCCGAGCAATGAATGCGGGTTGTTTGGTGCCGGCGGTTGGATCCGTCCGGCATTCGGTGCAGGGAAGGGGGCTTACCCGGGCCGAGATCCCACGCGCCATCTCGGCATGGAGCCGTCCAATGGCCCGATCTCCCCCTGCCAGAACGCCTCAACAAAAAGAGGTCGCCATGATGACCCTTCCTACCGGCCCGCCCACTCCGCCTAGTGGAGCACGGACGCGGCCGTTCAGAGCGCGGCCCGGCGTGGACCGCGTACGGCAGTTCTTTCGAAACCACCGCGGTTACGATCCCCGCTGGTCCCTGCGGCACACAAAGCTGCCCGGCACGCACCGAGGGCCCGCTTCGGCTAAACGTCGATCTAACCGCTATCCCGTTTTGCGTCGATGCTCCACTTGCATGCTTAGACCCCGCAGACTGTTCCTTGCTCACACATCCAGCTGTCTCCATGCTCTTCGTCATTGCACTTTTTCTGACACCCCCCCCCAGGAACACTCATTCCGCTCACAGACTTTGTCACACACCTGACCACCGCACCCTTTGGCACACACTCGTCGTTCGTACACCTCACCAACACACCTCTTCACGCCTCCTCCTCGGTCACCTCCTCTGTGACAACCACGGGTGTGCACTCGCTTGCACATCCAATCACGTGCCTCACTACTAACTCCAGTGTGCATTCCCATATGCGCTCGACCATTCCAGGTGTGCATCCTTCCATTCCAGGTGTACATCCTCTCTCACCTGCCACCACCAACTCACGCTCCGTGTCACTCTTACTACTTTTACCACCACACTCGGTCGCGCATTCACCCTTACTCTCGACAGCGTACTCTGTACTCATGCACCCGTCCGTTACACACCTTTCTCGCGCATCCTCTTGTGCACACTCTCCCGTTACATCCCCTGTAACACTCCCCACTACGCGCTTCCATGTGCCCCCCCCGCACATGCGCTACGACCAACTCACTCTCGACAGCGCACCCACTCCTCGGTGCGCACTTTTTCCTCACACACCCCATAGTCGGACATTCTCACACACTTCCTCCTTCACACTCTGCACCTGTCGCACACTTTACCAGCGGCCTCTCACGAACACCCGGGTCCAAACCAACCCCCAAGCCGACTGAATCTCCCCTCACACCATACACATTTCCGCGTTTACCGCCACTCACCTCGGCACCTCGTCTCCGCACCTCCTTCGCCACCTGCAAACTCTTTATTTGGTTAGCGAGCACACCATCACGATTTGAGCACCGACCTTGTACATACTCCATCACCTCCTCCTTTATCTCCCTCTTAGTCTCCCTCCATCTCTTCTTAATTTCACTCACCCCCTCTTCCACTTCCTCTAACTTTTGCTTCACCTCTTTTATTTCCCGGTGCGTCTCCTAAATTTCGTCCTCTAATGCCACCTTGGCCATTTCTATATGCGTCCTCCACTCCCGGTCCTTCATCTCCATTGCCTCCGTCACCTCATCCGAACTCGTTGTCAGTCCCTCACGTACCATCTGACATTCCCTCTTCGTCGCTATTAAGTCATTTTTTATTTCGTTTTGTGTCGCCTTTAACCCTCCTAGTACCGCAGTGTTCTTTTCTACCTGCTCCACTAGTTCCTTTTGTCCCACCGTCAGCTGTTCCACCTCCTGCGTCAACTCCTCTATGCCACCTTGTAGCTTTGCCGTCCCCCTTCTCACCTCTTTCTCCATACGCTCCTTACCTCGCTTTACCTCCTCGCGTACCCCCGAGACCTCCTCGCTTACACCTCGTCTTATTTCCTCCTTCATCTCCTCCCTTCCTTTAGTAGATGCCGCCTTCATCTGTCCCAATTCATTCCTCTGAGCATCCAATTTAGTATCTCACCCAATTTTCACCTCCTCTATCTGGTTCCCCATCTGTTTGATTTCCCGGGCGGATTGCTCCCCTATTTCCCGCAATTTGCCTTCCATCTTATCTTCTAGCCCCGTTAACCCATTCTTTACCTCTTTTATCCCGTTGTGTAACCCCTCAAATTTATCCTCAAATTTCTTGTCTAACCCCTCAAATTTATTTCCCATATTGTTTAACCCGTCTCTTAATTGCTCACTAGTACCCCTCGCTTCGTCCCTCATTGCCCCAATTTGGTCTCCCAGCCCCCTGTTCTCTTCCATGAGGGCCCGCATTTGCAGCATGAATAGGCCCCAGTCCATTTATGGCGCTGCTACTGTCACGGGCGCGGCGAAATTTGGTGCCACTGTAACCACGTGCGTGAGGGCGCCATTTTGTGCGCCTGATACCTCCTCAACCACCACCTCATTGTTCTCCTCCTCCATTTCTTCCCTCTGGTCCTGGGTTACCCCTAACCCTTCTATCTCTCCCACCGGCATCCCGTCGCCTTCACCGTCCATGGCATGACTTTCAAATTTAGGATGTTAAATAAAAGTAAATTTCAGCCCACTCGAAATTTGAGCATGCTATTCGCGCTTCAGGTCCGAATCTCGCTCCCGACACCAAATGTTACGGATCTCTCCGTCGGCCTTCTTCCCCTTAAGGGGGGACTAATCCCCTTGTTTGTGACTGACCGACGTGAGTCCTGAAGCTGCACAAGCTCCCTCCAGAGGCAGGTGAGCAGCTTCGTTCACGACCGCGGATAAGATGTTAATTTGCCGAGCGGATGGCAGCCGCGGCACGAACCGTTAACAGAAACTAAACCCGATTCTCAAACGTTGGCCAAAATCGCGTCACAGGTTTTCAATGAGGGAAAAGACAACAACGACGGATGTAGAGGAAAGAAAGGCAAAGGGTAAGAAATACAAATATGATTTATTTACTATTTACATAATTGAAAGCAACCAAGGAGTAGGAAAAGATAATAAAATAAAACAGAAGAGGAGGAAGCGGACACAGTGAAAATGCTAGCTTATCTATTACAGTCTTAATTAACCCAGGGACAGCACAAACAAAGACAGACTCACACGGGGGATTGCAGAGTGGATTGGCTGGAAGGAGGAATGGGAGGGCCCAGGCCACTTTAGGCGTCGAGGTCTGGCTCCAGGAGTCGACTCGCGTTCTTGGCGGGAAAACCTTGGTGTCCAGCGGCGCGTATCGTTCACCGCCAGCGGATGGGCGCTTCGTGCTGGACTCCGGGCTCCTCAGCTCCACTTCAGCGCGACTTCACGCCACACTCAACGTCCTCCCCTTACGCAACTCAGCAACTCTCCAACGCAACTCTCCTTCTTCAGCCACTCTTGAACCATCTCACTCAACTCTTAGAACTTGACGCATGCGCACGCGTTTTATAACGCGCCTCGACCTCTCTCCGCGAGCTCTCTGGGCATGCCTACCGGGTCGCTTACTGCCATGCCGGTTGGCTCGCACGGCCTCTTTTGGCTCCACCCTTGATGACGAGGGGCGGCTAATGCCCTGGATTCGGCGGCTCCTCCATCTTCTTCTCCGAGCCCACCTCGTGGCTAATGGAGTCGCGGTGAAAACCGCCAAGCAGCTGCGGCGAAAACCGCAAGCCCAAAGAAACAGCGGACTGCAGCAAACCGCGCAGACGAATTTGGCAATGCGGCTGACAAAAGGGGTTTCCCATGGAGGTTCTGGGGAAATTGAAAGGGGATACTACCTTGTTTGAATTCGATGCAATGCAGTGTTAACTAGTTGGAAACAGAGCCTTAACCTAATACACAGAATAAGGAAATAACTACCAACAAGGAGGAAATCTATGATTTGGCTACGTGATGGTATATGACCTAACTAAGGGACACCCTTTGACCTTTATACACAACAACTGGAGGAAGGAGGGTGACATTTTACCACAATAAAAAAAACACAATTCTCATATCTACAACAATATATATATACGAGCTTGGCTCGGCTCGCTGTGCTCGCCTCACCAAGCGTCATTACTGAGGAACGGGCTGATTTTATCTGAGGCTAATGACTGCACCTGAATTTAGGTTGAAGATTTAGGTTGAATGTTTTTTAGCCGCGTCGCAGACGCTGCTCATAGAGTGCCCTCTGCTGTTGTTGTTGTTGTTGTTCTTCTTCTTCTTCTTCTTCTTGTTCTTGCAGAGAAGACAAAACCTCAAAGCTCCACCCATTCTGGGAACCATAGCTCCACCCATTCTGGGAGAGCCTTCATATAAACAAATATCCACCATTTTATTAACTCGCATAGCTTTGGGGCCTGTTTTGTAGGCCAGTGGTGTCTTCCTCTCTCACACAGTTTTATTTCAAATCAAATTCGATATATCGTTTCATTTTTCACAGTCGCTAACATAGTTTTAGACTCGGTTGAAAAAAAACGGGAAGAAAATCCGATGAAAGTTGCCCTTTATAGTACGAAATGAATTCTCAAAGGCCTGTAACTTCAAGTCCATTGAGATTTTTTTTTTTTTAATCGCGGCATGGTCAGTCATACACCGCCTGAAATAACAGACGGGAAAATGCCGAGATATATTAAAAATTCGTCCATTTGATGACAATCGTCACGATGAAATATTTAATTTATACGTCGTCACAATAATGTGGAGAGAGGAGCATAGCTTCGTTCACGTGTCACCACACACGGGAAATTGCCGAGATATATATTTTTTAAATCGCGGCATGGTCAGTCATACACCGCCTGAAATAACAGATGGGAAAATGCCGAGATACATTAAAAATTCGTCGCCACACACGGGAAATTGCCGAGATATATTTTCACTTTGCACAAAAATAACATCAAGTAATCGAATCAATAGGAATGTCCTGTGCCTATAACATCGACGTTATAGGCACAGCTGCATCTAGGCATTGTGTAACATCGACGCGGCTTTTGTTTTAATTAAAACTTTTTGTACTTGTTTTCAAGAAAGAACCCCTCAGCACACACATTTGGGAGGGGTAGGTTGCAGACTGGAAGTTTGGGACGATTACACCTCACCACCACGTAATTGAAAACACCTCACCACCAAGTAATTCAAAACACCTCACCACCAAGTAATTCAAAACACCTCACCACCAAGTAATTTAAAACACCTCACAGCCATAAAACACGTAATGAAAACACCTCACCACCACAAAATTAACAACACCTCACCACCACGAAATTAAAAACGCCTCACAGCCATAAAACACGTAATAAAAACACCTCACAGCCATAAAACACGTAATAAAAACAAACCACCACAAAATTAAAAACACCTCACAGCCATAAAACACGTAATAAAAACACCTCACCACCACGAAATTAAAAACACCTCACAGACATAAAACACGTAATAAAAACACCTCACCACCACGAAATTAAAAACACCTCACAGCCATAAAACACGTAATAAAAACACCTCACCACCACAAAATTAAAAACAACTCACAGCCATTTTAAAAAACCACCTTTAGAGGCCATTTTTCCCCGCAAAGCGGGGGTTGGCCTTTTTTGGGCACCGTGGTTGTTATTGTTTTTTGTTGGTCCCCTTTTTGAAGCAATGTTTTACGGCCGGGTGCCCTTCCTGCCGCCAACCCTGTTTGTCGCCTTTTACGACAAACAGGGAATTACCAGTGTACTGGTACTCAATTAGCCGACCTCGGAAGGATGACAGGCTGAGTCAACCCCCCTGACGTTAATTCAGTGATCGACCGGGATTCGAACCCAGGACTGTACCCGAGTTGCCGTTTTGTCATGGTTTAAAGCAATCATAATTCAAACAATTATTTTGCACAAATGTATTTGTAATATACGTGACATCACATTTTATAAACAATTGAAGTTGAAAAAAAAAAAATTCCCCAAAAAATTTCAAAAAAAAAAAATTGGTAAATTTTTCAAAAGAAATACCCTTAGGACATACTGACGGGAGAGATATGTGCATACCAGAAGTTTGGTACGATTTCACAAAAGTTTGAGAAAGTAGTTCAGTGACAAGACAACACAAGACAACACAGGACTGGACAGACGCTGCACAGATATATATATATAATTATATATATATATATATATATATATATATATATATATAATTATATATATATATATATATATATATATATATTGATGTACATTATATAATGTCACACGGATAAAGAAAATACATGTTGATAGGAAGACGTGGTCCACCCTGTAAACACAGGCCTGAGAAGAAAGCAGTGAGGATCGGTGACGTTACTTTGAGTTGGGCACTGTAGACTTAAAAATTGTAACTCCAGACTTGATCCTTGAGACTCAGGACTGGCCTCGATTCAACCCTTGAGGACACTCAACTCCAGATATAGTCCTCGAATGTGGGAATGTTGCATTATTTTCGACACAGTCAAGGGGCTCATGACATAACATTACACTTATCTTGGGAACCTTAAATAACTAATAACCCGATGATTGCATCAACCTGACGGAGCCATCATTATAACTTAGAAGTTGTCGGTGAGCTCTCCAAGGATGTCCCACCACTTTGCAATAACACTTTTCCAATTCCCACCCTGGTTGTGACGTGCATTTTCTCCAGCCGAGAATCGGGTGCCATTGCGCTATGTGGGGGACCGTGGACCCAATCTTGGGGATCTGCAGCACCTCCGAGGTGAGATGCATCAAATCCGTGCCCTTCACGGCCGCCGAGGACGCAGCGGAGGAAAGAAGGAGGAAAAGTGAGGAAGACTCGCGCAGACAGGCCAATTTTGCAACCCTGCACGGTGGCGTTACCACGCAGAGTGATGAATGATGGGCTCTTCCGAAGCCGCATTTCCCGGGCTCCGCTTTGTCAAACTCGTGCACCTAATGAGATTGGCAGCTCAATGAGTGAGGCTAGAAAATTGGTGCTGGACCCCTCATTTACCTTTCGTTGGAATTCAAAAGCCAAAAGCTTATGTCGCACTCCAATTCCTCGCAGGAGCTGAGGTTATGCTCCCGGTCGTGCCTCTCTTTGGTGAAAAGTGAGTTTTGCAATTTGTCCCTTTTGTCCACCATAGTGCTCACCACTAATGGTCCATCTGCTCGGAGGCTGCGCTAGAAGAACAGGATCCTGTACATGAGTTTTGCCTCCAATGATGGTTACCTGGGTACAACTTTCTGACTCATTTGTAACGGGCACGTGTAAAACAGACAGCCAAGTTTCAGTTTACATGAAAAGATGGAGTTCAAACCATATCGATGTCCCTGCAAACCATCTCGACACCAAGCAAATCAAAACGGATGTCTCTCTTTGATTACATGTAGAGATAGCTTTGATTCATTCACTGTAATTTACTCCTAAAACACTCACATTGCCTCGATTGTGCACTTTATAGTCAGGGTACATTTCTTTCATCTTGTATCTAAAGGATGATGGATTTGCCAGTTACTACAAAGGGGTTTTTGCATTTTTGTTCTTCCTTTCGTCTTCATCCGTCGAACCGAATCCTTTGGGTTTCCAAAATGAATAACATGTGTCACGGATTTTAAGGTCGATCTCAAACACAAATGTTTCATTGAAACTATTATTTTTGTGATTCATTTATTTTACCTGATCCATGTAATAAGATGATTCCGATTGGGTTTGGGAAAGGATGACAAATTTTCATCATAATTCTTCATTTAACCTTAAGCTCTTTTATCGAGAGCTTCTGTATGGACAAAGTAGCCCTGAGGTTGTCCATGAAAAATATGGCCTCACACGCGCGTGAGAAACAGCACCTGTTTCGGTTGACGTCCTCGGTTTCTGGAAACTGAAAAAAAACAAAGTTCAAACATGAATCCCACTCAATTCAAGATGGCAGTCCTCTAAATGTAACCACAAGACATGACAAATCTGTCAAACTTTCCAGCGTCTCCTTATCCATTTTATTATTACCTCCACAACCTAAGGTGGATGGAGGTTATGTTTTCACCTCTGTCTGTCTGTCAGTTTGTCTATTTGTCTGTCTGTGAGCAGGATAACTCAAAAAGTTTTGGTGGACGCAATGGGACGAAATTTGGTGGACAGGTTAGGTGTGTAACAAGGACGAATTGATTAGGTTTTGGTGAAGATCTGAATATGGATTCGGATACAAGAATTTTTTTATTTCTCAAATGATTCGTCACCATCGGGATCGGGCGAAAAGCGATATATAACATGATATTTCAAAAAGTTGTGGACTGCTTCTGACAAAATTTGGTGGATGAGTTGTTTAGGTGACAAGAACAAGCCGATTCGATTTTGGTTCAGGTCCGAATCCAGATCCGGCCTATCAGTGGGATACAAAACATAAACATTTCAGGATGTAGAGTATGCTCTCCACCGAGTGCCGTTCTAGTTGACATAATATTGCTTGACAGGTCAATGGTCCCTATTGTTCGGTGGTCTCTATTGATGTTTCACAGGTCGGTGGTCTCTATTGTTTTGACCACCCCGCCTCTGGACTAGCTCCCTCTGCTCTCAGCCCTCTGACCTTCCACAGCTCCTCCAGGATGCACATGTTCTTCCAGTAACCTGCTCCTAGTTAAACTACTAAAATCCAAGCTTTTCTGTGTAGCTCAACACCTTTCCACCGTTTGTTGTACTGTATTCGGATAACTGTTCAATCCCACTCTTCCTCCCTTCCAGGACTTCAAGTAAGCTGTGCATAACCATCTCATGTCATCCCTCATCCCATTCCATGATATTTTCTATCTCCACTAACCTAGGTACCTAACCCAGTCCTCTTACTTGTAGTTTATTGTGTTTTCTCCACTCCTCATTCTTCCCCTTTTTCTGTACGTCCATTCCATTGCTTATGTCCAACTATGATTCCACTGCCCTGCTGTCTGTTTAATTTTTAACAACCATCATGGTGCTGTTCCATGAGCCTCGCCCTAGTATAAAATTAATTATGTAATGGAGGAAGTTTTATTGATAAAATTAATTTGGGAATTGTAAAAGATGGGGAGAAGACGGGTTGGTGATTAAAAGCGGAGCAGAGATGATGACATTGTGGTTTTGAGTTGTAAGGGGAGGGTAGATTAGGAAATTGTGGTTGGAGGTAGATGCGGACGAGAGGATCTTTGGAGTTGTAATGGGAAGGGTTGGAAGGGAAGGAATACCCAATCTGTCAATTTTCCATGTGTAATATGTACATTTATGTTCTCTAAAAGCCATGATGACATCATTCTTTCTATACATGGTCATCAAAAGCCTTTCCCCCATAATGTTCGGAGAGTGGCTGTTTGCTGATGACTTCACATTGTTCAGACCCATTCATTGTACTACTTATAAATGAAGTGATGCACACATGTCTGTAGGAGGACAATGGCGATATCTAACCTTCAGCAGACAAATGGCTTAAGTTCACGCATCAAGTGCCTGGTAACCTGAGGAGACCACGCTGGGAACAACACCACCTTCAATTTCAAATTTAAGTCACACAGCATGCAAATATGAATGTATATCATGGCTCCTTTATCTTCCTTGGGTAAAAAAGAAGGGTCGAACGTTGTGCAAAACCCCATAGCAGGCGAAGCCTTTGGTTTCAGAACTTTAGTTTTGTCCAGGAAGAGGTTACTGAGATCCTATGGCTGAGATAGAAGAATATAATTTATATGTGATGGATATCCGTATGAAAGAGCATCATTGGGACAATAATATTGTTGCGGATCTCGAGCCCGTTGACGTACTAAGGGGGGTTAAACCCTTCTCCCCCTTGAGCTTCGAGTCCATGAGGCCGCTCCCCACTTTGCACTCGTGGGGGGCAGATTGCTAAGCAATTCCAGCCGCCAACCCCGAAGTGAGCGTGCGGAAGGGTCTCTGGTCAAATACCCAAGTATCTTCGATACACAGGATACAAGGACGGGGGCTGAACCTCACACGAGTCACGCTGGGTTGATACGCCCGAGCGGTTTTCGTGTCACGTGACTCGTGCCATTAATTATTACTGACCCGATCGAGCGGTTTTATTTCGTGCAATGCGAGGCCAATTGGAAAAAGACGTGAATGGTCAAGTGGAAGCAAAAGAACACAGGTTTATTATAATTTGTACAATGATTTGTACAATGAACACATTTGCAGCAAGATGCTGCAGAGCAGAGGTGTGGGCCACAAGGCTTGTGGTCCATAGGTGCAGCAGAAGGATTGGTAGCAAGGTGTTGCACAGGTCAGCTGCACAGGTGTGACATGGCAGAATGGATACTGCACAGGTGCAATGGTGCTGCACAAAGAGACACAGGGTAGGAACTTAACCGGCCTTAGCTTAATTTACCAGACAAGGGCCCTCTCACTCACGCGGGGAAATGGATGAAGAAGAGGACGCACTCACAGCGCGGCCGCTCCGTGCAGTTTGCCCTGGACAGCTCGTTGGGCATTCCCCTTTGTGATGTTCGTGGCACGGGACGTCGGCCTCGGTCGTGTATGCACGGGAATCCGCCCAGCATGTCCTGAAGTCAACGAGGCAAACGCGCGCGTGCAGGGAGCCCAGGCAGGGAGATCATTGGAGTCTCAGGCCCCAGGAGAAATCGTCCTGCGAGAGTGCTTATAACCGCGGCAGCTCAGAGCAGGGGCAGAACACAGACTACAGAGAGAGCGATGAGAGCTTCTTTTGTTCAGGGGCAGTGAGAGTGAACTGGGCACACAGAGACGTCGACCACCGAGCAGAGAGTTAGAGAGCGCGTGGGGAGCTTGGCCACGGAGAGAGCGCACTGGGAGCTTGGCCATGGAGAGAGAGTTCGGGGGCCCGGGGCCGGGTTTTATAGCCACCCCCCAGAGTCCCACCAGAATGTTCCAAGCACCTCCCCTGGCTGCCTTTGCTGGCCAGACTCCTTTAGCTCCCATTGGCTGCTGTTGTTGGCCACTCCCCTTTAGCTCCTCCCTCGGGCCTCCTAGACTTGTCCTGGTCCTAGCACATGGCATTCCAGGCCCAATGAGGCCTACACTTACTTGCCTGTCTCAACGCATACTAACACAGGAAAGGACACTATACTTAACATTGAATAAGAAATAACTGAACTAAGCGAGGCTACATGTTGTGGTGCAACTAACTAAGAGGGGGGTTGCCTTTATTCTCAAAACCGCAACACCACCCCCCTCTCTCACCAGACTCGTCCCGAGTCATCCCCAATTGGAATGACTGGTAGAGTCTGGCATTCAATTTTACTTTTGCTTTTATTGTGGCACATAGGTGTAATCCCCCTAACATTTATTCTAACCCATGTGTGTGACATTCTTCAACACTAGATATGTCCCTCCTAATGCGTTGAGCAGCTACTCTATCAGACTCACACCCACAACCTTCCGTGTATTTTCGGAATTTTCAAACTAAACACATATCCAATGGGCGCATTCTTATATGTACATGTGTCAAGTCGTAGATTCGTTATTGCTAAGAATTCTGTATAAGACGTCTTGAATAATATGTTATGATTTTAATGTTGCTTATATGCTATTTTCATAAGTGAATAAAGGGCTTTTCTCTTCGCTTTAGTATAAATGAGAAATGCTCGTTTCGGTCGTGCTGGGCAAATGGTTTTTCGTATACGTGTGCCCTTTCACCTAGATAAGTCCGGTCGTAAAAACCCTCTTTGATTCGCAGATGGCGCCTCGAGCCGCGGGCTGGCGGACGTTTATACGCGCGTGGAATGTGTAGTTTCATGTAAGATGCTCGGATTGTAAACCTTTGAATAATGGTCTTATCTGGGCCAAGCATGCACTCTTCTCTCTGTGAGTTACATTTTCTGTCACCTCGGAGCTTTGAAACTACATCTGGTCCGAATGATAAGGTGCGTGCTGCACTCCCCCGAATGACAGAGCGGATAACGGTGGGGGCTAGGGATAACGGTGGGAGGAACTCTCGCCAGTTCCTTTGTTCTCTCGGAGATTTTCTGATAATCGTGTTCCTATATAAGTAAACTGTGAATCTTTGCACACCAGGAAGGGCTGAACGTGGCATGAGGGCAAGTCGTGCTGTAGATGTTCGCCTTCCTCCGGATCTGTATAAGTTGGTATTTAATAAAGACCGTCATTTTCAGGCTATTGGTGGAACTTCTTTTAAGAGCCAAGAGTTGTTTCTTGACAAAATGGTACCAGGAGTGGGGTGCAGCAAACGACAGTGACAGTCGAGGCGAATCCTGAACGACCCGAGGGGGGCTGCCTGAGGCCGGGACGCCGGTACGCTGATTCGTTTAAGGTGAGAATTTTTTTTTTTATCAGAGGGCAATCCAAATTCATACCCCCCTCCTCGAACAGGCACAGTTCGTCTCCCCTGTCTTCTGTATTGCCTGCACTCCGAACAGAAATTGTAAGTAAAAAGGCTAATTTTCAGGCCTCAGAATGACGTGTCTTTGTTAAAGCCAAGATAACATTAAGAGTAACGCTAAAGGATAGGATTTGCGCAGGATATCAGTAAAGATAACTTTAAGAGGGTAACGGATTTAACAGTAAGCTTAACGTTACAGTTAGCACCAGGAGGGGAAAATGAGGTCGGACAGCCATATAGGTTGAAGCCAGGTGGCCAAGATTTTTCCAGGAAGGAACAGCCCAGAGACAAGATGGGGTATGCCATTGCATGCCAGGGAACGAAGGGCTGTGGCTAACTTAGAGGGCCATAGGAACATGGCCAGGAAAAGGAAAACGCGCAGTAGGTAGGCTTGACAAGAAGGAAGCAAGCAACAGAGGTCCAGATAAAACAGGCCAGGATCTGGTGGACAAGAGAAAATAAATAAGCTCACAGGAAATGGGCCAGGTGGCCACAGGGTGAGAAGGACAGGAATGGTTTTTGAAATATTGAAATTTTAAGCATTGCAGCTATGGTTATTGAAGCTACACCAGACAGAGGACAAGTAAGTAAGCAGTTAAGCAAGTAAATCAGCGATTGATGCCGCTGGACCAGATGCCAGACCAAGACCCCCCACCCCCCCAAGCCCTGAGCCCTGTCCCCGGGCCACAGGCGCCACCTCTCCCACCCCCGCCCCTGTTCCCCCAGGGGTTAGACCCCCAGAAAACTAGACCAGCCGCCCCCCAGGTTCACCTTAGCCCGGGCAACCCTTTTAGAGGACAAGAAATTAGTGGGGCGGACAGCGGGTTCGCAGCCCCAGAAGGGCTAGGAGTATTGTATTGTACCCCTCAGTGGAAGGGCTCACGGAATCGGAGAACCCACAGCCTACAATCGAGATGTGTCCCAGATTTGGCGTCTATGCAGGAGCGGGTGAGAACCTTGCTGGCTGAACAGCCCGGTCACGTACCGGAACTTATGCGTTTGTGGATACAAAATACAGGCGCAGATTGGCGGGACGTCTACCACATGGGAAAGGCTGTATTGCCCGCGCGGGTGTGGGACCAGGCCAAAGTACACGCACGCTGGCCGAATGTAGCACCAACCCCGGCCCAGACCCTCGACGATTGGGGGGCCCTGGTCGACCTGTTGTTGGCCGGGGTACACATCGCACTAAGGCTAACCGACCAATTAGATGAAGCGGCCGAGCAGTGGGACATGGGCGACGATAAGAAGGCCGATGTAAAGGACGACATGTTGCAAATGCTTGCCCAGGAATCCATAAGGGCCCCCTCCCCAAAATTTGGAACCCACAAGGGCCCCCTCCCCAAAACTGGAACATACAAGGGCCCCCTCCACAGCCGCAGAATTGGGCCGTGCAAAAGGACCCCCCACCCCCCCCAAGACCTGAGCTCAGTCCCGGGGCTCTAGGCAACACCCCAACACCCCGCCCTGCCTTCCCCTTTTCACCTCAACCCACCCCGTCCAACCCGTCCCAAAAATCCTTTTCCTTGAATGAGAGATGTAACATGAATGAGCAAAGATTGTACATGGGAGTGGCTGGAGAAAGGCATGATTTGAGTCGATCTGAGTTTTGCGCGAAGTCTGGGAGACTCACTGGTATATGAATGAGGAATGAATGTATATTGGGATGTTAATTGACGTGTGTATCTGGCCAATGTATTTGTCTGTATGACATATGCAAAGCAGAGGGTTTCAGTGTGAAGCTTTGTAAGTGGTCTACTTGACATTCCCTAGCGACTATCCGAGGGAACAGGCGAGGTCCTGAACTGAGTCCGGATTTTCATCTGTTTGGGAGTTGTTTGGGAAGTGAATTGATATAAATCGGGTCAGGAAAGCACTCGGAGTGCCCTTGTCGACCTACTGTTGATATGAAGCGGTTTCTTGGAGATGGTTGCAGGATGGGCTGCTTTGTCTTTCGAGCGGCAGTCGGACGGAGGTTTGGAGTTTGTGGAACTGGAGGTTCAGAGTTTGGGTCGAAGTGTGTGTTTGACTGGAATCGAAGAGTTCATTCAATGGTCTGACAGCTCACTGTTATGACGGCCCTCATTCGAGAGCGGCGCGCAGTTTTGGTTGCCACGGCTACGAGCCTCGCAGGAAACCGCGAGGCGGGAGTGTTGGGATTCGTGTGGAGGCACGAGGGTGCGCGCCAGGACGGGGGGCGGCGTGGCGTCGTCGCGTTGAGATGGTTGTGCCAGGTCGATCGGCGATCTCTGAATTTAAATCGGATTTTTGTCATGTGTGTTGTGAAATTAACGTCTATCCGAGAATCCTGGCGATGTTCGTTTAATTAAAGTGTGGTACAAACCTGTGTTTCCGCCGTGCGGCTCCGTGGAAGTTTGGGTAGAGTTATTGTGCGTTCGGGCAGGAGCCGAGCGAACCGCGAGTCACGTGTGCGCTGAATGGGGGGCTCTCGGTTTTGGGCAGTTGTCGTTGTAATTGTTGTTGTCAGGATGGGAAATAAGAGCAGTTGTTGTTGAGTTTGTTGAATTGGGTTCAGAGCATGAGATTTGCTCAGAGTGCCGGCGATAACTCGCCCACTCTCAGAGGAGGATGTGTGCCCAAATGCATTGTGGGTCATTTCGACTTTGCTGGATGTCGGACGTTCAGTTTCAACTGTCGGTATGTGGCGTGGCTGGTGCCAAGGTGTGGGCGCGAGGAGGATGTGGTTGTGTTTGTCTGTCTGTGGAGTTATACGGTTGTTGGATTCGTAGAAGCTAGCATTTTGCGATGTGGAGCCACGATAGTGGTCGTCTGTCTGTCCGGATGTGGAGTTCTTGCAAGGAACGGGAATGTCGCCGGACTTGTATTAGTTGTGGAATGAGAACTGGTACCACCTTTCTCCGTTTGAAGTTTGACCTTTTAAAGTTCATTTGACCTTTGTTCGAGATTTGTAAGGGAAAGAGGTCGGAGATAATTCACTAACCTTGGAAGAACGACAGGCTGTCAGTCTACTGGAGGTTGATTTAACGGCAGGATATATAGGACTTAAATCTGGAGAATATCGGGACATTATATTGTGGGTTAAAACTGAAATCACGTACGTAATTAGTGAACAGAGAATATCGGGACATTATATTGTGGGTAAAACTGAAATCATGTACGTAATTAGTGAACAGCGAATATCGAGTTCTGTTTGTCGTTGTAATGTCCCGATTCAGGGGTCTCAAGAAATAAACAGACTTCCGGTGCCGACCGGAAGCGTCAGGTACAGTACGCTTGAGTTTAATTTAACCGGGCCGAGCACAGTGACGTGTGTGACCGAGCAATGGGGATAGTCATGGTAAATGGAGGACAATTGGGAAGATGCAAAGAGATGCAAGTAACATGAATTAAGTTGTGGTATCAAGAGGTGGGTGCTGTATATTGGTATATTGGTACACCAAGTAAGTATATTGTGGTTATTATAACTCGCTGATTATAGGGGGCGCCGGGCGCACCAAGTACAGATCGGGTTGCATGGTGGAGCAGGCGCAGGGTGGAACACCCCGTGTGGTTGGAGGTTGAAATGCAGTGAACATGCCCGATTTTGGCTTTGCGAGGCTCCGGATAGAAATTGGCATTTCGATGCTGTGGATTATATTGTGCCTGCCCGGAAAGGTGATGTCCTGTGCTGGGGCTGGCGACATGCCTCTGTTATTTGTCTGTCTGTCGGTCTGATTGTAAGTCTTTGGTACTGGGAGGGCTAATTGAGTGCTTAGGCGTCATTGTTCCATGGAGGCAGGTACTGTGAGTCACAAAATGTAAATGTAACACAGAGAGATGGACAGGACAACAATGGAGTTTATATGGACGGGTTTGGGGCAGTTTCAATCTGACGATTACAGAGTGCTTTGTTCTGTTCACGAAACATGTAAAATTCATGGAGTTGAAGTGGTTTGCAAGAAGGCAGCAGAGTCAGTACTGGGATGCAACCTCGTCCAGGGGTTTTGGTCCAGCCTGCAAGGAGTCCAGGGGCTTGTTTCAGGGCTGGGTCGCCAAAAATGGGATGCTGTGCCCATCTGGATGTAAAATTATCCATCAAGGACGGGGAATGATGTGCAGTGTGATTGGGTAAGAGGTAAAGGCCATAAAACACCAACCCCATGAGGAACGAAATAAATGGAGACGTCGACAATGGTGTCAGAAGTGGTGGTTGGGATCACATGATGGTTGGGATTGAAGAACAACCTACTGGGATTTCATGATGGGCAACAGTGTATGAGTGAGTAATTGTGATCTGTTTAAGTGTAAGAGGCGGTGGAGAAGAAAGGGGTGATGAAAAGTTATTTGTTTTAGTGTGAAGTAGGTTGGTTGCTTATTTGTCACAGTAAGATGAGAGTTGTGTTTTTAAGCTTGGTCTTTGAATGAATTGTTGCTTGGAATGTGTTGATTGGAAAAGTGATTTCTGATCGCTGATCCGATCTGGTTTTGAATTGTTTGATTTAATTTTGAGTTGATTGGAGGTAATAAGGATTTGTGTCGATTTCTTGATTTGAGTTGATCTGGAAACAAAGACAGATGGGATTAATGTGTATATCAGGAACATTTTGGAAAAGAAATATGGATATATGACATTACTAAAATATAACCAAGCAATTGAGAGTTCTTGGGTTAATGGGATATAAATAAATGCATCTACAAGTTGATGGTTTATAAAAATTTAGTTCTGGATGATACTTAAACGATGAACAATGTTGGCAATATACAAAGAATGTGACTTGTTTTTGGGGGGAAAACATGTGGTTTAAAAATGGTTGGCTAAGTTTTAAAGATGGAGATGTTTCGCAGAACTCTTATGATTATTTATATGAGTGGTGGACTATTCCATGGCGAAGCATTTTTCAGTTTTTATGTTTAAGGTTTAAGGTCTTTATGATCTGTTTAGTGTATTTTTCAAAGGAGAGGGTTTTGGTCAATGATGATGCCAAGATTCCGGATGTGAGGGAAGGTGGATACTGGGAAACCATCGATGTTGGGGGCAAAGTTATGGGTGGATTTGGTGAGTGGTTTTGGGCAAACGAAGATTAATTTAGATTTATCATAGTTAAGTTCGAGGAAGTTGATTTGAAGCCAGAATTTTATTTGGATGCCAGAAAGGAGAAAGGAGATGCTGAAAGCCAGAAAGGAGATGCTGTTGTCTACTCTGAATGACAGGTGGTGGTATCCAGGGCGCTGAGGAGTTTGTTCACGTTGTAAAGTTTGTTTATTTAGTTTGTTTATTGTAGAGAAGAGTGCTTTTGGGATTCCGGAGCCAGAGTGGATAATTTGAGGGTAGTAGGTGGAGTAGAGGACATCTTTGCAGTGCTGTAGGTGGTCCTTGTAGGCTTGGGAGTGAACTGATTTGGGTTTAATAGGCACAAGCTGGTCTAAACAGGGTGAGGAGGATGGTGTGATTGATGATGTCAAAGGAGGCGTTGAGGTGAGGAGGATGAAAATGTTGAGGTTGCCGGCGTCAGAGGAGAGAGAAGGTCGTTGGTGACTTTGAGGAGAGCAGTTTCAGTACTGTGGCTGGAGCAGAATCCGGATTGGGATGTTTCATACAGGTTATTGGCAGAGTGGTGATGTTTGAGTTGAGTGGCCACAGCACGTTCCAAACTTTTGACAGAAAGGGTAGGTTGGAGATGGGTCTGAAGTTATTTAGGGTGTCAGGGTTTAGTCCAGGGTTTTTCCAGAATGGGGGTGAAGTTTCACGAGTTTTGGGGAAATCGGTATGTGAAGCTGGATTAAGTTGGAACTGCTTGATGAGCCATGGAGATGGATTGGGTTTTGTTGTTGGTTGTCTGGGAGTTCGGTTGTTGCATTGCCAAAGGTTTCTGTGTGGTGGACACACTCGTTGGCTGTTGTCTTGTGTGACGTGGATGGAGATGTATGTGGCTGCGTGTGGCTGCCTGGAGTCGGGAAGGCGGCTACAGTGGTTGATATTGGTTGTGGATTGTCCGGGGTGCTTCGATTTGCATAGGGGGTGAAGATTGGGATATTACATTATTTTAAGTAAGTATTGGCATGAGTAATTACATAAGTAATTATGAGTTATTATGAGTATTAGTTATGAGCAAGTGATTATTACCTTCGCAAAAGCGGAAGGTTATGTTTTGATCGCTGTGTATTTATTTGTATGTCTGTGTGTGTGTGTGTGTGTGTGTATGTGTATGTTATTCGCATAACTCAAAAAGTATTCAACCGATTCGCATGAAATTTGGTGGGATGATAGGTTATTATCCGGGAACCATTTGATTAGATTTTGGAATCGATCGGGTCAAAGGTCAAGGTCAAGGTCATGAAAAGGTCATGGATGTGATTACAATATCAAACTTTTGGCGGGATAGAATGGTTTAATTTGAAACAAATCTTCCCGCATGACAACGTAGGTGTGGCTTTGCTACACAGATCTTGTAGTCTTTTATTTTGGCAACAAAAGTAGCTGCGGCGAAGGTATGCGCTCTACCGAGTGCCCGTTCTAGTTTTAGTAAAGTTACATGTTTCGCTGTGTTGTGGATCTGGGGACAAGCTAGTTTGATGGGTACCCTGGGGTCTTCGGCGTGTCTATGTGTTTGGCTGTCTGTTACACCGGACTCTTGAATGGGTTTTCATGAGACGCATTTCAGACATAATAACAGTGAGAATCTATTTTGAGCGAATCACAGTGGGTGAGGAAAACATTGTGTGTGTGACCAGACACCAGAACTGACCAGAATTGAAATTGGAAGTAGACCAGGTTATTTCCATTATTTGTTTATTCGTGAAAATAAATAAATAATAGGGGGAGGTTAATGGAGGTTAATGGTGGTTTGTTTGTGTTAATGGAGGTTAATGGTGGTTTGTTTGTGTTAATTGAGGTTAATGGTGGTTTGTTTGTGTTAATTCTAGTTGAAACTCTAGCTGAAGTAATTTTCGTTTATTTTTATTATTTTATTGATTTTTATGATTTTGATTGATTTTTGATTTTTTGATTTGATTTGAGATTTGAGATGATTGATTTTTATTATTTTATAATTTTATTTTTATTGACGTTGGAAACAGGTAATGGGATGCTGAGAGAAGGATTGAATTTAATTTGAATTGGACTGGATTAAATGGGATTGAATTTAAAATTGAATATTGGATAAAATTGGATCCACTTGAAAAAAGTGGATTAGGAAATTGGAGACAAGGTGTTCTATGAAACTATGAATTGAATGAATTGAATCTATGAATTGGAGACCTGTAGACCAGGTGTTCCCAGGAGACTTGTGGACCAGGTGTTCCACCAGAGGAAAAAGACCAGGTGTTCGTGGAGCACTTCACCTGCAAGAACGCCTTGGAACCAAGGTGGAAGGGACCAGTCCAGGTGTTGCTGACTACACCAACGGCAGTCTTTTGCGAGGGCAAGACCTCGTGGATCCACGCCACGCACTGTAAGTTGGCCATACAAGCACCAGACACTACACCACAGCAACCACAGTAAGGATGGGCCTAATCATAGGTACAATACTATTGATAGCGACAGCAGCTAGGGGAAACTCCGATTCCAATAGATGCGAAAACGAAACCCGACACCTCACCGTAACATGGGGACAAAGAGTATCACTACCATGTTTCGAACAGAAAGCCCTGCACACAAATTGGGTGAACATAAATTGGCTAGCACTGTCGGCAGGGCCTGGACGCGTTGGCATGGTACTACAAAAGCAACGAGAGTTCCGGGAAAACGGGCAAGCTAGCATTGAGACCTTGGCCCAACCAGGATACAAATGGGGAACCCCTGATTTTAAGCTACAAACACGCACGCGCCTAGAGAAAGGCATGACTATGCAGGTCCGGTGCAGCGTCTGGACCCCAGGAGCGGCCAGTGGCGAAACTAAACACACACCATGCATCGAATACATACTCACGCCACACCCCCAGGATAAGGCCCCAAAGAGGGGGGAAAACACATATTGGAAAGTGGCCAGGGAGGTGGCAACAATTCAAAATAGGACACACTGCTGGTCGTGCATGCACTTTCCCCAAGCAGGCACCACAGGAATACACATGATAGTGCTACCTCTGTCCCTCAATGACCTCTGCTCACAACCTATCGATTCCCCATGTTTAGTCACCATGCTGGAAAGAGAAGGGGTTGACAACGGCAAGAGTTGCAATCGACAATTTAATTATCGCCCGTCAATGATTGCCCATGTGGCCGAGAGGCCTGCCCCCGTCTGGGTCAAACCACAGAAAGGGAGGGTCTGCCTCCAGGGTTCCGGCCACTTGCGTATGGGAGAATCAGAATGCGCCTACACTCTCCTCGGGAAGCTGGGACAAGGGAGCTCAGGGATTACATTATGAATAGTACTGCAAGATAAACACAACCACAACATAACGGCTATAACATTCTCCAGGGGGGTTAGTAGGATTAATGGGGTGGTAAAGGGACTCCGGTGCTTATCCACCCACCTGGTCCCACCCCATGGGACAATGTTTATATGCGGCGACAAGGCTTACCCCTATTTACCAAATAATTGGGGGGGCACATGTTATCTGGGTTCAGTCCTTCCTGACGTTGAGATACTGGATGAGCTAGACCCAAAGTCCTTGGACAGGCGTTATAAGAGGTCAGTCATGAACGAAGATGGAACCACTAAACTACACGGGAGCCTATGGGAAAAGGTGTTTGGTTTCTTCTTCCCAGGAGCGGGCACAGTCATGGATAGTTTCCGGATAGATAAATTGGCTTTGGCCCTAGAAAAGGTGGCAAACGACACCGCTACGGCTCATGACATACTATTGGATACGGTGATTCACATGCGTACAATGGTGATGCAGAATCGGGTGGCTTTGGACATGCTCTTGGCAGAGAAAGGAGGGGTATGCGGAATTATAGAGGGAAAATGTTGCACTTACATACCCGATCCATCTGAAGGAGTGTCAGCCGCAATAGTGAGACTAAGGGAAACTAGCCACGCCTTGACGATCGATCGGATCGCGCGCGAAAATTCTTATACATTTAGCTGGCTCACTGACTGGTTCCGGGGATGGACGGGCACCATAGTGAAGTGGTTATTGACCGCACTGGCTGTGATAATCGGGGTAGTAATTTGGGGGGCACTAATGAAATCTCTAGTCCTCCTCTGTATGAGAAAGTATTTTACAGGATGGAAAGTGAAGAAGCCGCCGACAACGACTATGGCTCCGACCACAGAGGCCGTCGACCTGAACGGGTCCTTCAACAAGGCAGTTGCGACCAACGCTCCAGAAAATTGTATTGAATTTTGTGACGACTGTGATACTTGTGTGGATCCCATGCGGGAACTGGCTGCTGCCTGTAACGGTGTATGTGATGACTGTGATACTTGTGCTATAAACCCCTTGCGTGTACTGGCTAACGCTGCTTATGTATTACAAGCTGACAGCTGCACGCCCCCTTCCGACCCAACTATGGATCTGATTGCGACGCTGGGTCTGGCGGTCGAGGGACCCGACGTGGATATCTTAGACCCGCAAGCCGACCAGGCGCCCAAGGGAGACTTTGACATAAAGGAAGTTCCTCTCTTTGCTTCATATGTATTAAGTTCAAATGCTTCAAGTGAATCGGATTTTTACGCTCTGTACCCTGACCAGGAAATTGAGACACAAGATACTGACAATATTATGTATTCCCCAGAACAGCAGCACGTGAGGGACCTCATGGGCATGATCGTTGATTAACTTCGAAGATCTGCAAGGACCGAGTCTGCAAAGGGTGGGGGGAGCAAGTTCCGCAGGGGAGGTTGTTGGCCCCCTGGCGGAGCAGAACCTCATCTGGACCAGACGCCTTCGTTGTGGATCCGAAACGTTAATGGACTTTCATGTTCTGAGCCCTCAGGCTCCAAGCACGCACCACACGACACGTTCGCCAAATGCACGGGCGAGGCGCTTTGGGCGCACGATATGCCCTTGGGAGATACCCGCATTACACAATTATTTTTCAATAAAGCCCGATGTGGCACGTTGTCTCTTAAGATACTTTGTCTCGACGAGACAAGAGGAAGGAATGTCAAGTCGTAGATTCGTTATTGCTAAGAATTCTGTATAAGACGTCTTGAATAATATGTTATGATTTTAATGTTGCTTATATGCTATTTTCATAAGTGAATAAAGGGCTTTTCTCTTCGCTTTAGTATAAATGAGAAATGCTCGTTTCGGTCGTGCTGGGCAAATGGTTTTTCGTATACGTGTGCCCTTTCACCTAGATAAGTCCGGTCGTAAAAACCCTCTTTGATTCGCAGATGGCGCCTCGAGCCGCGGGCTGGCGGACGTTTATACGCGCGTGGAATGTGTAGTTTCATGTAAGATGCTCGGATTGTAAACCTTTGAATAATGGTCTTATCTGGGCCAAGCATGCACTCTTCTCTCTGTGAGTTACATTTTCTGTCACCTCGGAGCTTTGAAACTACATCTGGTCCGAATGATAAGGTGCGTGCTGCACTCCCCCGAATGACAGAGCGGATAACGGTGGGGGCTAGGGATAACGGTGGGAGGAACTCTCGCCAGTTCCTTTGTTCTCTCGGAGATTTTCTGATAATCGTGTTCCTATATAAGTAAACTGTGAATCTTTGCACACCAGGAAGGGCTGAACGTGGCATGAGGGCAAGTCGTGCTGTAGATGTTCGCCTTCCTCCGGATCTGTATAAGTTGGTATTTAATAAAGACCGTCATTTTCAGGCTATTGGTGGAACTTCTTTTAAGAGCCAAGAGTTGTTTCTTGACACATGCACCGAACTTAACCTTTATTTACAATTCTACGAACCAGGACCTGCACTTTGAGGAAAAGAATTTGAATGAATTTGAAATGAAAAATGAATGAAGGAAAATGAAAAAAATGGAATGCCAGACTCTACCGGTCGTTCCAATTGGGGACGACTTCTACCGACTCCTCTCTGGCCTTGCCCCCCCCAGCTCTCTCTGGGCTCTGTCCAGCAAATAATCCTACAGGTCGCACAAGATCTGCCTGCAACCCTCTTATGGTTAAACTGACAAAATCAAGACTCTCTGCTCACCTTCACTCCTTCATTCCTCTTTTCTCCCGCCTCTGGAACAAACTCCCTCACTCTCTTCAATCCCACTCCACCCTCCAGGTCTTTAAAACAGCTGTTCACCACCATCTCTTATCTTCCCCCATCCAAAACATTGATCTTTTCTCTCCCCGCTAATTTCACCCCAATTCCACTTTTTTGAAATACCAAATTCTGTCCTGGAAGTCCTTGGTGTCCTTGTGTTTGATACTTCTGCCACTCCCCCCACCCCAAGCCCTCTCCCTCCCACACATCTCCCTGCTCTTAAATGTTGTGTGCCCTCAAGTGTTTGTGTGCTTCCCCTTCTCTTGTCTTCCGCTCCCTCTTTTTATATATTCTGTTTGTCTGGTTGATTTGTTTGTGAAATAAATGTCAGCTCTTTCACGAGCCTCGATTCAGTATACAAAAAAAAAAAAAAAAAATTGGAGGAAAGGAAAATCAAAGCACTCAATATGGCACTTCCTGCTTGCATCTTGCATCTTGCATCTTCTGTGTGCGGCTAACAAAACCGGCTGGTCCTGACCGGTATACAGGCCATGTGAAGCATCAGGGCCATCTAAGTCTTCTCGTCTTCATACTTGGCACACAATAGCACACACTTTTATTTTTTTCATTGCCAAGCAGGGCCACTCGTCACGTGGTCCACCTGCGTGGCATCAGTGCCACTCAACAGAGAGTGATCCGAAGGTGCAAGGTGAGTTGCAGCAAGATGCTGCACAGCAGAGGTGTGGGCCACAAGGCATGTGGTCCATAGGTGCAGCAGAAGGATTGGTAGCAAGGTGTTGCACAGGTCGGCTGCACAGGTGTGACATGGCAGAATGGATGCTGCACAGGTGCAATAGTGCTGCACAGTTTGGCCTCCAAACGCTCCTCGGGCGGGGAGGGAAGATAAGGTGCAACAAGCAAAAGGAAAGGCACACGGTAGCAAGCGAAAAACAAGGTGACCAGGCACCATCATTCCTGGTGCAGTGCGAGGGATGCAGTAGAGCGAGCGGAGCAAGCTCGTCCCTAACCGTCCATACCCCCCACCGTTGGCTACACTACCCTAGCCCCCCCCCCTTGTATTTACAATCCGTCTCTATGTCTTGTCTCCCAAATCCCCCTCTATACCAAATTTGTCTCCAAATCCCTCCCAGGAAGGAAGGGATGGAACAAAACAATGTCTCACTCACGTCATGATGCGTCTTACTTTCCAAACGGCTCACAGAGCCCTGGTGTGAAGCTCGTCCTCCTCGGTGACTGGTTGTGGATGGTGTGAAGGGATCTCACATCCTAACTACACTAATAGCATTACACTTTTAAACTACCCAGGGTCGTACCCTGCCAATCGGCCTTCTTTAAACTATGTGGTTCTAAGAACCTGAATTCCCATTGCCCACACTGTGGTGCCCTCCGAGTTTGGGTCTCACTCAACAAATTTTCTCACTGTGCCCTCGCACAATTTCGGGGCTGGGTCATGTGGCTCTACCAGCAAGTCTACCTACCTGCGCACCTCCGCCACTGAAGCCGCCTCCCGAGCTTGCCTGCTCCTGACGACTACTCTAACCGGGGAAGGCCCTCCCTGGCACTTACCCCCTCGATGCCCACCTAGGCATCGGGTAACCCGGTCCTCCCCTGCGATCCTCGGGCCCCACTCACTCACTACAACTAACCAGCTCCCAGAGCCTACCTGCGGCCTTACCTGGCCGACAAGCTACCAGTGATGGAGTGCTGTAACTACTAATTGATAACGCAACAACTATAACCCCCAAGGAATTAGAACTGCTGGCAATTGAAACCCCAAGGGAATTGGTGACGTAATATTATGGTTAATAACCATAACCTCCAATTGGTCCCATAACGAGCATAACCCCCAAGGAATTGGAACTGCAGGCAATTGAAACCCCAAGGGAATTGGTTACTCCGGACACCAATTGGGACAATTATGGTCAATAACCATAACTACAAATTAAGCCACACGCCCAGCCATGTCACTGTCTACTGCACCCTACAAAACACTACTTTCCACTACTCGCACCACAGGTGTCAATATCCATTCAATTTACCTATGCCCTCTACCTGGCTTTACACTACCCACCCAGGGCTTTCGCGAATGGGTTCCACTCCCCCCATTCGATCCTTCGCATGATGCATTCCACCCCCATTATTTTGCACACCAAATATCTTGCACACCACTTATTTCCCACCGTTTGTTCTCTCACCTCAACACAATTCCATTTATTCTCACTCACAATTCCTCAAACACACAGCATCATCTACCTAACTAATTTCCCCTTTAACTCGTGCTTCCCTCGTCGTCCCTTTAAACTATGCAGACCCTTTTCTTTAACAACCACCTAAGCTCGCTACATCCCCTCTACAGTTCAGGTGTCACTACTTACATCTTGTCCCTAAGGTCGCTCTAAATCCCTATCATTATCCTAGCCCTCCCTTGGCTGGCTTCGGTGCCCCATGGAGGCAACCATTGCTGGCTCCTCCATGGGCCTAACACTGCCATCACCCTAAACTAATGCTCATGGGCCCCCCTGTGGGAGGAATGGTCACACTACCATTCCCCCACGTGGGGTATACTACTCCCAGTCCTCTACACTATGAGCCCCTCCATGTGGAGGTATGTTGTCACAGCTCGGCCTCGAAGGGCCAAGCGATCCATGTGGGTGGTTGGTCGCCTGCATGTGGTGTCCGTCTGGCATTGACGATCCGAGGGGGGAGGGATTGATGGGCCCAAGCGCCGGGCTCCATCCCTGCGCGGGGCCCTTCGGTCCCATGCGCGATGACCCAAATGGCCACGGTCACGGCACATCACCCGATAGGGTGCGTGGCTCCGATAATTCGAATTACCCCCCAAAACCCGCCGATCGCCTTTGCCGCCATGGCATGGCACCAACCATACCGTGTGGGTGCCGGAGGCATGAATCATGCATGCCGGTCCTTGCGAGACCAACGCAGCACCGATTCCCTCCGGTCCCCGCGGCACACAACTCACCGGGGGCTTGCGTACGCTACCCATCCCACTAAGGACGACCCCGGTTGGCGTCGATGCCTGGGCCGCGTCCTCACCACGCGTGACCCACTCCACACTCGCACACCCAGGCGCACACGTGCCCCCCACACACTTTGTTATCGCACACTCCAGTGCACACTCTCTTTGCACACACTCAGTTATCGCACACTCTGCTGCACACTCTTTCCACACACACTCTGTTGTGCATTCTCCCTCACACTCCGTTATCACACATGCCGGTGCACACGTGCTCTCCATGCACTCCCGCTCCACACACTCCGGTGTGCACTCTTTCTCACACTCTGGTGAACACTCCCTTTCCATGCACTCCGGTGTGCACTCTTTCTTGCACTCCGGTGCACACTCTCACTCCTCACATTCCGGTACGCACTCTCTCTCGCATACTCCGTAACACCCTCTCGCTCCACGCACTCCGGTAGGCACTCCCTCTCATACCGCACAATGGGCCCTTCGCGAACGTCCGGGTCTCACCTCTCTCCCAAGCTCGCCGAGCACCCGTTTGCATCAACCACATTTCCGCCATTGTCGCCACTCACCTCGGGGCTCTCCTTCCCCTGCTTCTCCGCCAGCACCTGCAAACTTTTTATGGGGTTAGCAAGCACAGCATCACGGTGCGAACACGAACTTTGTTAATGCTCCATAACCTATTCCCGTGATTCATTCCTCGTCTCTTCTGTCTCTTCAGCCCCAATTATTTCTTCAACACGATGATCGTTGGCGCCCCTAAAATTTCCTTTTCCAACTCAACCTTCGCCGGCGCCCCCAAAATTTTCTTTTCCAATTCGACGATCGTCGGCTTCTCTACACCCGCGTCACTACTCCCATAGCCCCAGTCAATTTGGCTGTGCTCCGCTTCAACCCGCTCTCCACGCATTCTCCGCACCGCTTCACCCCGTCGCGTACCACTGCGACCTCCCCGCTCAGCTTACGCCCTATGTCCTCCCCCATCTTTTCCCTGTCCTTTCTTGACTCTGCCCTCATCTTCTGCATATCGCACCTGGATTCCTCCCTCATTTTTTCCATGTTACACCTTGCTTCGTTCCTCATGGTGTCCATTCTATTAGCCAATTGATACATGTTGCCCCTGGATTCTTTTATTTCACCCCTCTGGGTATCCATTTTGTTTTCCAACCCATCCCTCATTTCTTTCATATCCCTGGTGGATTTCTCACTCATCTTCTCCATGTATGCCATCATTTGCGCCATAAAAAGGCCCATGTACCCTGTCACCGCGGCCTCGGCTCTCGCCGCCATGTGTGAGGTGCCGCCATTTTCTTTACCAACTGCCGCACCCTCTTCAGCTTCCCCTTCTACCAACTCCTCTTGCTGGTCCTGTGCCATTAGTTCTTCCTCACTTGTTACTCCCACCGGCATTTGGTCGTCTTGGCCAGCCATTGTATGAATTTAATAAATTTGGTTTTAAAACTAAATTTCGTCCACTCGTAATTTCGAGTGCGTGAAGCGCACTCCAGGTCTAAAAATCCCACTCCCGGACACCAATCTGTTGCGGATCACGAGCCTGTCGACATACTAAGGGGGGTTAAACCCCTCTCCCCCTCGAGCTTTGGGGTACGAGGCCGCTCCTCACTTTGCACTCGTGGGGGGCGGATTGCTAAGCAATTCCAGCCCCCGTACTCGGGGCAGCGTGTGTATCGAAGGTACTTGGGTATTTGACCAGAGACCCTTCCTCACGCTCGCTACTATAATTTCTAAAATCCTCAATTTTCATCCGATTGACTTGAAATTTGAAGAGGATCTGCATATCTGGTCACTGAATACAACCACCAAGTATTTTTGAGATCAACATAAGCCAAAAGGTCAACATAGACCAAAAGTTCAACATAGGCTAAATTTCTAAAATCCTCAACTTTCATCCGATTGACTTGAAATTTAAAGAGGATTTGCATATCTGGTTACTGAATTCAACCACCAAGTATTTTTGAGGTCAACAGTTGAAGCCAACAAATCCTCTTCAAATTTCAAGGTAATCAGATAGTAATCGAAGATTTTAGAAATTTGGCCTATGTTGACCTTTTGGCATATGTTAACCTCAAAAATATTTGGTGGTTGAGTTCAGCGGCCAGATATGCAAATCATCTTTAAATTTCAAGTCAATCGGATGAAAATTGAGGATTTTAGAAATTTGGCCTATGTTGACCTTTTGGCCTATGTTGACCTAAAATATAATTAGTGTTTGAATTCAATGACAGATATGCAAATCCTCTTCAAATTTCAAGTCTATCGGATGAAAATTGAGGATTTTAGAAATTTGACAATGTTGGTCACCTTTGGCCTATGTTGACCTATTGATCTTTTGACCCCAAAAACAAGAGGCTTCTTGCTTATGACCAACTTTATTAATATTGTTTTGTAATAACAATAATATTATGCTATAATCATAGATGTTGTTATTACTTTTGTTATTTGAAGCGGCTTTGGAAAAAAAAAATGCCACGATTAAATATACACCCAAGATGGAAAATCCCATTGGGTAGGAGGGCAAATGAAGTGGCTACAACATCTATTGTGTGACCCTTAGTTCTCTGGCCAGGTTTTGTTGAGCTTGATTAAGTAATGACCGAATGTATCACGGTCAGACAGACAGACACCAAATTGTGTATTTTCGTGTTCTGTAACGATACGACGTCCATCTAATTTGAAATACAGTATATGTCGATTTTGTAATATCAGGACGTGGACTCAAGACATCATAACTGTGATTCGAACGTTTACTTGGATTTCCATGAATCAACTACATCATTGGTCCTTCTTACGTTGTAGCCATTGAATATTTGTGTAACCTTGAGTCTCTTATTATAATAGAGCAAACGTATATGGTTATGTTTGTCGCTATGTTTATATGCGACGAAAACGTCTTCTTCTTCTTCAAAAAAAAAATTACCACCCTCTTAATTAACACTCTTAATTGCGTTAATACTGCTGAGACCCCTCAGACCTTTGACGACCCTTTCATTCAACCAAGACCCTTCAGACCACCAAGACCCCTCAAGACCCAAAATACCCCAAAGACCCAAAACACCCAGAAAACCCAAAACCTCCCAAAGATCCAAAAGACCCAGAAGACCCAGAAGACCCAAAATACCCCGAAGACACAAAAATACCCAAAGACCCTTAAAGACAAAGAAGAACCAAAAGACCCTTAAGACCCAAAAGCCCCTGAAGACCCCTGAAGACCCAAAAGACACCTAAGACCCAAAAGCCTCTGAAGACACCAAAGACCCAAAAGACCCTGAAGACCCAAAACACCTCAAAGACCCAAAATACCCTTAAAGACCCAGAGGATTCAAAAGACCCTGAAGACCCAAATGGCCCTGAAGACCCAAAACACCGTGAAGACCCAAAAGACACCGAAATGGTCAAAGATGCCTACCCCTCTGAAACGACGTGTGGTGATGCGTGCGGAGTGCGCCGAGTCACGCTAGTAATATCACTTGTGATGGAGGGTTAAACCTCAAGTTACCAGATAACTCTCCAAACCGTTTGTGGACCCCAGACAGGATGGTTTGTGGCAGACATCCTGTAGGTCAGAATCAATGTGGCATTAACTGGTGTGGCATGTGGTTCATGGTACAACAACAGTGAAGCATATTTGTATTTGATATAGTAGAGTATAGTGTATTGATATGGCAACTTCCTGTTCTTACAACTGTTTCCAAAATATGGCAAAAAAATTAATACCAATATCTTGCTGAACCGATGAGGTATTGTTTGTGCAATTAATTTTGAATTAGACTAAATATTATACAATCTCATGAAAAAGTAAGTACACCCCATGTAAAGTTTTGACTTTTTCAACATATTTCAACATACAGCTATTTTATCTTCATTTCAACAATATTGATAGATAAAGGTGATATAATATAACAAATATCATGAAACATTTACATTTTGTAGTCCATTGTATCTATCTATAATTCCAGTAATCTCTGTATGTCTGTGTGTATGTCTGTATGTCTGTGACCGCTGTTTCTCGACAACCACGGGTCCGATATACTTGAAACTTGCCAGGTATATTGCTGGGGACCTGAGGATGTGCCTTTTCAAGGTTTCATATTAATCGGAGAAGTAGTTACCGAGCTATGGCGATTTAGCCGTTCGCCGTTCGCTTTGGCTTTGGGAATGGACCAAACCATTCATGTAAATAGAGGGGGGGGTTCTGTGGTCGTTCGCTTTGGCTTTGCGAATGGACCAAACCATTTCATGTAAATAGAGGGGGGGGGGGGTTCTGTGGTCGTTACTGCCACGCGGTTTGGAATGTTTTTTCCGAACGGGCACCCACGTACGGGCACGTCCTAGTAATTTAAATAAACATAAATGCAAATTCCGCATGTGGAAAAAGTAAGTACACCCTGGGCTTAAATAGGTGGTATTGCCCCCTTTGGCAGAAACAACCTCAAGTAGGCGTTTCTTATAACTGTCTACCAGTCTCTGACATCGACAGGGAGAAATTTTTGTCCACTCCTCCAGGCACAATTCTTTCAGCTGTGCGATGTTTGAGGGGTTTCTTGCATGCACAGCTCGTTTCAAATCCCCCCACAACAACTCGATGGGATTTAGATCCGGGCTTTGACTTGGCCATTCCAGAACCCTCCATTTCTTTCTTTTCAGCCATTCCTTGGTGGATTTACTGGTATGTTTAGGGTCATTGTCATGGTGCAAGGTCCTTCTTTGGTTGAGCTTCAACTTTCTGACAGATAGCCTCACATTATCCTCAAGCACCCTCTGGTACAATGAAGAATTCATAGTGGATTCTATGATGGTGAGCTGCCCTGGCCCTGATGCAGCAAAGCTGCCCCAAACCATAATATTTCCACCACCATGCTTTACAGTTGGTATCAGGTTCTTGTAGTCAAATGCTGTCTTTAGTTTTCGCCCAACATGTCTTCTGGTACTGTGGCCAAATAGCTCTACCTTTGACTCATCTGTCCAGAGCACATTGTTCCAGAAGTGCTGGTCTTTGCCGAGGTGTTCATTGGCAAACTTTAGTCTTGCCCTGATGTTCTTTCTGGACAGCAAAGGTTTCCTCCTGGCACACCTCCCATGCAGACCAAATTTGTGCAGCCTCTTTCTAATGGTAGACTCGTGTACTTTGACATCAACAGTGGCAAGAGCTACCTGTCGGTCCAGTGACGACATTCTGGGGTTCTTAGAGACTTCTTTCAGCATCTTGCGGTCTGCTCTCGGGCTGAACTTTCTGGGGCAGCCTGGCCTGAACAAGTTGGCAGTTGTTTGGAATCTTCTCCACTTGTAGATGATCTTCCGGACAGTCGAATGATTGATTTCAAATTGTTTGGAGATCTTTTTCAATCCCTTCCCAGACTCGTAGGCATATATAACCTTCTTTCTGAAGGCATTAGAGAGCTCTTTTCATCTAGGCATGGTGACGCCGCACACTTGAACAACAAAGAACAAACCAAACGAAATGTCTGAGGTTTAAATAAGACAGGTTCCTCCAAGATCCTCTCTGACGATGTTTCGTCAGATGTTTCGTCAGACGATGTTTCTAATTTTAGGTATTTGAAGTAGTGATACATGTAGGGGTGTACTTACTTTTTCCACATGCGAAATTTGCATTTATGTTTATTTAAATTATACAATGGACTACAAAATGTAAATGTTTCATGATATTTGTTATATTATATCACCTTTATCTATCAATATTGTTGAAATGAAGATAAAATAGCTATATGTTGAAATATGTTGAAAAAGTCAAAACTTTACACTGGGTGTACTTACTTTTTCACGTGACTGTATATAGCTAAGATGATATGTGAGAGAGGTAGTGTGACTAGTTGGGGTCCACTTCCAAACCCAGCTATAAACTGTCATATTGAAGATAGGCAAGATGTTGCCTCAATGAAGAGATGCTGAGTCATCAATGCCAGCATTCACTTGTGGAGGTTAGTCATTCCAAAGTAGACTTACCTGTTGAAAGGAATAGGCCATTGTGTGCCTGTGCCCTGGACGACTTCTCTATTGATGCCCTACTGGTTGAGGCTGTATCTGGAACATCCTGTGATGGCTTCGTGACCTGTCTGGGGTACATTATTAAGAGGTGTACGGAACAACAACTACGCTGGAGATGTAGGGAACAACACCAACAACAGCAATACGAAACATGTTTATATCACTACCTCAATTGTACTGTTGTTTCTTTCAATAAGGATTGAGTCTTGGGGCTGCCACTGGTGCTGCGGAATAAATAGAAAACCACAACGCACAGGACGGTGGCTGTAGTGTCTAGACATCCTGAAAGGCAAATAGCAAAGTCATACAAGGGAAGATAGATAAATCGCGTGCCACAACCTCTCACCTCCCTCATTCCCCCACCAAAACCGCTTTCCTGCTTTTATTCCCGGTCTCCTCTTTCTCCAATCTATCACCGAGGGCCGCTTATCTGTAACACCATTTTGCCTTTGAAAAAAAACGACGACTTTCAATTTTAACACGAGGTCTAAATCTGAAAAACAACTGTGTGCATGAGGGGAATAGGTAGGAGTATATATCTGAGTACAATTCAAGTCACACCCATGATGAGACACCGAAAGAATGAAACAGTTGGGATGCCAGTACAAGAATGTCCAAAGATTCAAAAATTAAAAACCGAATAATAACTATTTGAAATGTTTCATAGAAATGGAAGATTAAAAAAACCTACTAATATGTATTTGAAATGTTTCATATAAATGGGAGATAAGAATAAAACAAGACCGAAAGTCTAACATCAGCGTAGCCGGGCTTGTTTGATACTTCAGTTGAAGATAGACGTAATGACATAGCATGACACAAAACTGCCACTACTTTAATATATAGAAGATGTATTTTAACCTCCAGTAACTTTGCAGTCACTACGGAGGGATTAGTGTTACGATTACATTTATTATAATAGTAACGTTACGTTATCATTTTTACAAAAAATGATATTGCTATTTAAAAAACCGAGGCTAATTCCTTACTTTCGCGGTTACAACGTTTATCATTGTTTCATGAACCATACACCGCTTCAATCAATTAACTTTCCATTCACAACATTGGCATTAAAGTGTTATGGTTATATTTACTGTATTATTATTATTATTACGAAAACGATACTACTGAAACGATACACTACTGTATTAGGAAACCTGGGCATAATTTGTCCAAAGCGGTCCGAAGGTGAGGCATAAAACCTTAAGCCGATTGTGGGAGGGGAAGTATTGTGGGAAGACCCGTAATGCCGATGCTTTCGATATTTGATGGTCATTTAAGCAATCGGTTTGTTTGTGTTTCACACTGAATGAAAAATGTAAAGGTTGAGCATGGCGATTGTGATATATGACAGGTTCGACGTTATGTTCGGCCTGAACAAAATTGGAATTAATATGGCGCTGTGCGGAGTCAGCCACCATACCGCCGTAATGACATCAGACGTAATCACATCACCCTGTCAGGTGACCAGATCCTCAGCTCTAATTGGTAAATGTTTGAGGGGACAAACAGACAGACAAACACTGTTCTAGATGGCTTTGCCCTATGGGCTACACCATAAAAATGTACTAAGAAGTATTTGAAATGCTTAATATATATGGGAGATTAAAAAAAAATAGAAGGCTTACTTATAAGTATTTCAAATGTTTCATTAAAATAGTAGATAAAACTAGAACAAAGTGACTGTGGCGCCAATATGCCTCCGTATAGTCCCACAATGGATAGATGCCATCACTCTGCATATGTATTGGTAGGGGATCACGTTTGTGAAGTTTCGTGTTGATCGGATAAGGTTAGTTTTTCTATCCAAGACGGCTGCCAAACCACGTGACTGAAGACATCATCATTTTCAAACAATATGCAACAGTGCTGTTAGATGATATTTGTAAAATTTAGCATCAATACGGTGAGCGGTTTCAGAGATATAATTATTTAATATTTTCCTTCAATCCAATATGGCTGACAAACCATGTGACCTATGATGTCATAAATTTAATAATTCAATACAAATGGGTTATAGATCATGTGCATGCAATTTCAGATTTTTAGGATAAGGAATTCGATTAAAACATTTTTGGCTGGTATACCACTTCACCTATGATGTCATCATTATGATGCTTTTGTTCCCCATTGAGAGTACTTGGCACTTTGCCAAGTTTAAAATTTTTCCATTCGGAGGTTTCCGAGAAATATTTTTTTAATCATTTGCTTGTAATCCAAAATGGCTGCCATACCACGTGACCTATGACGTCACAATTATCATAAATAATTCTGCATGGGTGTCACTCCTCCCTAAAACATTCTGCATGGGCGTCACTCCTACCTAAAACATTCTGCATGCCATGGACATTTTAACAATCGGTTTTTTGTGTTTCACATTGAATGAAAAATGTAAAGGTAAAGACAAACGGAAGGACAAACACTGTTCTAGATGGCTTTGCCCTATGGGCTATGCCATTAAAATGTACTAATAAGTATTTGAAATGCTTCATAGAAATGGGAGATAAAAATATATAAAACCTACTAATAAGTATTTGAAATGTTTCATAGAAATGGGAGATAAAAAAAAAAAAAAAACCTACTAATAAGTATTTGAAATGTTTCATAGAAATGGGAGATTTAAAAAAATACTAATAAGTATTTGAAATGTTTCATAGAAATGGGAGATAAAAAAAATAAACTTGTTAATAAGTATTTGAAATGTTCCATCAAAATGGGAGATAAAAAAATATATAAACCATACTAATAAGTATTTGAAATGTTTCATAGAAATGGGAGATAAAAAACCTACTAATAAGTATTTGAAATGTTTCATAGAAATGGGAGATAAAAATATAAAACTACTAATAAGTATTTGAAATGCTTCATAGAAATGGGAGATAAAAAAATATAAAACCTACTAATAAGTATTTGAAATGTTTCATAGAAATGGGAGATAAAAAAATATATAAAACCTACTAATAAGTATTTGAAATGTTTCATAGAAATGGGAGATTTAAAAAAATACTAATAAGTATTTGAAATGTTTCATAGAAATGGGAGATTAAAAAAAAAACTTGCTAATAAGTATTTGAAATGTTCCATCAAAATGGGAGATAAAAAAATATATAAACCATACTAATAAGTATTTGAAATGTTTCATAGAAATGGGAGATAAAAAACCTACTAATAAGTATTTGAAATGTTTCATAGAAATGGGAGATAAAAATATAAAACTACGAATAAGTATTTGAAATGTTTCATAGAAATGAAAGATAAAAAAATATAATACTATAAATAAGTATTTGAAACGTTCCATAGAAATGGGAGATAAAATAAAAAACCTACTAATAAGTATTTGAAATGTTTCATTGAAATGGGAGATAAAAAACCAACAAATAAGTATTTGAAAAGTTTCATAGAAATGGGAGATAAAAAATATGAAACGTTTCATAGAAATGGGAGATAAAAAATCAAAACATACTAATAAGTATTTGAAACGTTTCATAGAAATGGGAGATAAAAAATTAAAACATACTAATAAGTATTTGAAACGTTTCATAGAAATGGGAGATAAAAAATATAAAACTACTAATAAGTATTTGAAATGTTTCATAGAAATGGAAGATAAAAAATATATAACTATAAATAAGTATTTGAAACGTCTCATAGAAATGGGAGATAAAATAAAAAACCCACTAATAAGTAATTGAAATGTTTCATAGAAATGGGAGATAAAAAAATTAAAACATACTAATAAGTATTTGAAACGTTTCATAGAAATGGGAGATAAAAAATTCAAACAAACTAATAAGTATTTGAAACATTTCATAGAAATGGGAGATAAAAAAAAATTAAAACATACAAATGAGTATTTGAAACGTTTCATAGAAATGGGAGATAAAAAATTAAAACATACTAATAAGTATTTGAAACTTTTCATAGAAATGGGAGATAAAAAATTAAAACATACTAATAAGTATTTGAAACATTTCATAGAAATGGGAGATAAAAAAAATTAAAACATACTAATAAGTATTTGAAACGTTTCATAGAAATAGGAGATAAAAAATTCAAACACACTAATAAGTATTTGAAATGTTCCATAGAAATGGGAGATAAAAACTTCAAACATATTAATAAGTATTTGAAACGTTCCATATAAATGGGAGATAAAAAATTAAAACATACTCCTAAGTATTTGAAACATTCCATAAGATTGGGAGATAAAAAATTAAAACATACTAATAAGTATTTGAAACGTTTCATAGAAATGGGAGATAAAAAATTAAAACATACTCCTAAGTATTTGAAACATTCCATAAGATTGGGAGATAAAAAATTAAAACATACTAATAAGTATTTGAAACGTTCCAGAGAAATGGGAGATAAAAAATTAAAACATACTCCTAAGTATTTGAAACATTCCATAAGATTGGGAGATAAAAAATTAAAACATACTAATAAGTATTTGAAACGTTTCATAGAAATGGGAGATAAAAAATTAAAACATACTCCTAAGTATTTGAAACATTCCATAAGATTGGGAGATAAAAAATTAAAACATACTAATAAGTATTTGAAACGTTCCAGAGAAATGTGAGATAAAAAAATATTAAAACATACTAATAAGTATTTGAAACGTTTCATAGAAATGGGAGATAAAAAATTAAAACATACTAATAAGCATTTGAAACGTTTCATAGAAATGGGGGAGAAAAAATTCAAACATACTAATAAGTATTTGAAATGTTTCATAGAAATGGGAGATAAAAAATTAAAACACACTAATAAGTATTTGAAACGTTTCATAGAAATGGGAGATAAAAAAATCTAAACATATTAATAAGTATTTGAAACGTTCCATAGAAATAGGAGATAAAAACTTCAAACATATTAATAAGTATTTGAAACGTTTCGAAGAAATGGGAGATAAAAAATTAAAACATACTAATAAGTATTTGAAACGTTTCGTAGAAATGGGAGATAAAATATGAAAACATACTAATAAGTATTTGAAACGTTTCATATAAATGGGAGATAAAAAATTAAAACATACTAATAAGTATTTGAAACGTTTAATAGAAATGGGAGATACAAAAATTAAAACACACTAATAGGTATTTGAAATGTTTCATAGAAATGGGAGATAAAAAAATTCAAAAACACTAATAAGTATTTGAAACGTTTCATATAAATGTGAGATAAAAAATTCAAACATACTAATAAGTATTTGAAATGTTCCATAGAAATGGGAGATAAAAACTTCAAACATATTAATAAGTATTTGAAACGTTCCATATAAATGGGAGATAAAAAATTAAAACATACTAATAAGTATTTGAAACGTTTCATAGAAATGGGAGATAAAAAATTAAAACATACTAATAAGTATTTGAAACGTTCCATAGAAATGGGCGATAAAAAAATTAAAACATACTAATAAGTATTTGAAACGTTTCATAGAAATGGGCGATTAAAAATTCAAACACACTAATAAGTATTTCAAACGTTTCATTGAAATGGGAGATAAAAAATTCAAACATACTCATAAGTATTTGAAACGTTTCATAGAAATGGGTGATAAAAAATTAAAACATACTAATAAGTATTTGAAACATTTCGTAGAAATGTGAGATAAAAAATTAAAACACACTAATAAGTATTTGAAACGTTTCATAGAAATTGAAGATAAAAAATTAAAACATACTAATAAGTATTTGAAACGTTTCGTAGAAATGGGAGATAAAAAATTAAAACATACTAATAAGTATTTGAAACGTTTCATAGAAATGGGAGATAAAAAATTAAAACATACTCCTAAGTATTTGAAACATTCCATAAGATTGGGAGATAAAAAATTAAAACATACTAATAAGTATTTGAAACGTTCCAGAGAAATGTGAGATAAAAAAATATTAAAACATACTAATAAGTATTTGAAACGTTTCATAGAAATGGGAGATAAAAAATTAAAACATACTAATAAGCATTTGAAACGTTTCATAGAAATGGGGGAGAAAAAATTCAAACATACTAATAAGTATTTGAAATGTTTCATAGAAATGGGAGATAAAAAATTAAAACACACTAATAAGTATTTGAAACTTTTCATAGAAATGGGAGATAAAAAAATTTAAACATATTAATAAGTATTTGAAACGTTCCATAGAAATAGGAGATAAAAACTTCAAACATATTAATAAGTATTTGAAACGTTTCGAAGAAATGGGAGATAAAAAATTAAAACATACTAATAAGTATTTGAAACGTTTCGTAGAAATGGGAGATAAAATATGAAAACATACTAATAAGTATTTGAAACGTTTCATATAAATGGGAGATAAAAAATTAAAACATACTAATAAGTATTTGAAACGTTTAATATAAATGGGAGATAAAAAAATTCAAACATACTAATAAGTATTTGAAATGTTCCATAGAAATGGGAGATAAAAACTTCAAACATATTAATAAGTATTTGAAACGTTCCATATAAATGGGAGATAAAAAATTAAAACATACTAATAAGTATTTGAAACGTTTCATAGAAATGGGAGATAAAAAATTAAAACATACTAATAAGTATTTGAAACGTTCCAAATAAATGGGAGATGAACAATTAAAACATACTAATGTGGCGGACACAAAAGCCCACTGGCGTGGTGACATCATTCCACGCACCAAGTGGGCGGTGGCCACGTCCGAGGGGTAGGCGTGGCCTCATGATATACACCGGGCGCCCAGCCCGGAGCGGTACAGTGTTACAGTGTAGTCTTACAATAAAGACGTTTATATGTTACCGCTTGTCCGCTTCCTCCTTGCTCACAAGCAGCGCGCGTAACGCCGCGCTTTACTGGTGACCCTCGACGTTGGATCTGCCGTAGCGATCCTTCCGAACACGACGCCATTGCAATGGCCAACGACAAGTCAATGGCGATTAAACTTCCCGGATTTTGGGAGGCCCAGACCGAGGTCTGGTTCGTTCAAGCCGAAGCCCAATTTCAGCTTCGGCGCCTCACCAACGACGACCTGCGCTACTGCCATGTCGTCGCCTCCCTCGGGCCCGGCATGGCCGCTCGAGTTGTGTCCGTCCTTCGCCACCCACCGGACGGCCACAAGTACGAGGCACTCAAGCGGCTACTCCTAGCCAGGTTCAGCCTCACGGACGACGCACGGGCCGACCGCCTCCTGGATCTCCCCGAGCTCGGTGAGACGTGCCCGTCGGTCCGAATGGACCATATGCTGTCACTGTTGGGCGACGAAGCCCCCGGTTCGCTATTCCGGGCGCTTTTCCGTCGCCAACTTCCAGCGCAGGTTCGCCTCGCGTTGGCCGGGACCGGGCTAACGGAACCCCGAGCATTGGCGGCCGAGGCGGACAAGTACTTCGCCGCTACGGACACGCGGGCGAGCGTTGGCGTGGCCGTCACGGCCTTCGACGCTGCTGTTCCACAGCATCATCTTCTACAGCACGCCGAGTTTCAGCAGCATGCTGATACGCACCTCGTGAACGCCGCCACGCCCCGCCCACCACCGCGGCGAAAACCGCCACCGCGGGGAAACCCGTCGACTCCACCGGCCTGGCGGAGCCAGCCACGCTCCTCCAGCTCCACCACCTGGTGCTGGTTCCACGCCAAGTTCGGCCACGAAGCTCGGCGGTGTCATCCGCCGTGCTCCTTCAACGGGTCGGGAAAACGCCCGGGCCGGCGCTCAATTGTGGCGATGAGCGCCGGCCGTTCGAGCAGCCTGCTGTTCATAACGGACACCTTCTCCGGGCGCCGTTACCTGTGCGACACGGGAGCACAGGTGAGTGTCATTCCCGCCGGCACGTCAGACAAGCACGCCGCGGGTGGGGGCCCCGCGCTGCTTGCCGCGAATGGGACGCCCATCCGTACGTACGGAAAACGCTGCCTCTCTCTGCGGTTTGGAGGGCAGGTTTTCCGATGGACGTTCGTCACCGCCGACGTGCCCATGGCACTGCTTGGCGCGGACTTCCTGTGCGCTAATGGGCTCCTGGTCGACGTCAAGCGCAGACGGCTTGTCCAGGCCGAGACGTTCAGCTCGCTCGCATGTGCGTTGCCCAGCTCAACGAGCGGCTTGCCAAGCGGCTTGCCGAACGATTCGGTTCCGGCCACGTTGGTCTGTACGCTTCCGGCAGCGGACGCATTCACCCGCCTCCTCGCCGGCTTCCCGGCCCTCACGTGGCCCACCTTCTCGGTGGGGGCCGTCAAGCACGGGGTGGCCCATCACATCCCCACCGTCGGGCCACCGGTCTACGCCCGGGCACGCCGCCTCGAGCCGACGAAGCTGGCGGTGGCTAAAGCGGAGTTCGCTACCCTGGAGCGACTCGGCATCGTTCGGCGCTCAGAGAGCGCTTGGGCGTCGCCGCTGCACATCGTGCCGAAGCCCGGCGGGGGATGGCGACCGTGCGGGGACTATCGCCGTCTCAATGACGCCACGACTCCCGACCGCTACCCCCGTCCCCCACATTCAGGACTTTTCCGCCCGTTTGGCGGGCAGGTCCTTCTTCTCGAAGGTGGACCTCATACGCGGCTACCATCAGGTCCCCGTCAGGCCGGAGCACGTCCCGAAGACGGCGGTCATCACGCCATTCGGACTCTTTGAGTTCCTGCGCATGCCCTTCGGTCTGAAGAATGCGGCTCAGGCGTTCCAGCGACTGATGGACAGCGTCCTGCGCGACTTGGATTTTGTCTACGTCTACCTGGACGATATCCTCGTCGCCAGCGCGTCCCGCGAAGAGCACCTACGCCACCTCCGCACACTCTTCGAACGCCTGGGCCAGCATGGCCTGATTGTGAACCCCGCAAAGTGCCGGTTCGGCGCCGCCACAATCGATTTTCTGGGGCACCGTGTCACCAGGCACGGAGCCGTCCCCCTGCCGGCCAAGGTGGAGGCGGTGAAGGGGTTTCCGCGCCCCCGCACGATCAGAGGGCTGCAGGAGTTCCTGGGCATGGTGAACTTTTACCATCGGTTCCTGCCCCGTATCGCCCAGCTCCTGCGCCCCCTGCACGAAGCTCTCCGAGGTAAGCCGGGCAAAGGCGATGTTACCTGGACCGAGCAGATGGACACGGCGTTCACGGGCGCGAAGCTCGCCTTGGCTAACGCCACCATGCTCGCGCACCCGGCGCCCGATGCACCGATCGCCCTCACCACCGATGCCTCGGACTACGCGGTGGGCGCGGTGCACGAGCAATGGGTGCGTGGAGCTTGGCAACCGCTGGCGTTCTTTAGCCGGCAGCTTCGCCCGCCCGAACGCCGTTACAGTACCTTCGACCGCGAGTTGCTCGGACTTCACTTGGCGGTCAGGCACTTCCGCCATCTGCTCGAGGGCCGGGCGTTCACTGCCTTCGTCGACCACAAGCCGCTGATCTTCGCGATGGGCAAGGTCACCGAGCCGTGGTCGGCCCGGCAGCAGCGTCACCTCTCGGCCGTGTCCGAGTACACGACGGACATCCAGCACATCGCGGGGAAGGACAACCCGGTGGCGGATTGCCTTTCCCGGGCCGTCGCCCACGCAGTCCACCTCGGCATCGACTATGCCCGGATGGCAGCGGACCAGGCCGCTGACCCCGACGTCCAGGCCTTGCGGACCGCCGTCACGGGCCTCCGCGTCACCGAGGTGCCGTTCGACGGCGCGGGCGCGGCCCTCTTGTGCGACGTCTCCCTCGGGCGTCCTCGCCCCATTGTGCCCGCGGGCTGGCAGCGCCAGGTGTTTGACGCCATCCACGGCCTGTCCCACCCGGGCGCGAGGGCCTCCCAAAGGCTGATCGCCGACAAGTTCGTCTGGCATGGCCTCCGGAAGGCCGTCCGCGGCTGGGCCAGGACATGCCTCACGTGCCAGCGCGCCAAGGTGCACCGGCACACCCAGGCCCCGTTGGCCCCGTTCACGGTGCCGGAACGCCGGTTTGACCACGTCCACGTGGACCTGGTGGGACCTCTGCCCCCCTCGCGGGGTTTCACCCACGTCCTCACCATGGTGGACCGCACCACCCGGTGGCCGGAGGCCGTGCCCTTGGCGTCGAAAACGGCGGCCGATGTCGCGCAGGCTTTCATCGCCACCTGGGTCGCCCGGTTCGGCGCCCCCTCAGACATCTCATCCGACCGCGGCCCCCAGTTCACCTCGGAGCTCTGGGGGGCGGTTGCGCAGGGGCTCGGGGTCCGGCTGCACCGAACCACGGCCTACCACCCCCAGGCTAACGGCCTGTGTGAGCGATTTCACCGCTCATTGAAGGCCGCGCTCCGGGCCACCCTCCGCGATGGCGGCTGGGTCGACAGGCTCCCCTGGGTCCTGCTGGGCCTCCGGACGGCGCCCAAGGAGGACCTGCGCGCATCCGCGGCGGAGTTGGTCTTCGGGCAACCGCTGCGGGTGCCGGGCGAGTTCCTCCCCGACTCCACGGCACCATGGTCCGCGGCACAGCAGCGCTCCGCTCTGCAAGAGACCGCCCAGAGGTTCGCCCCGGTGCCAACGGCATGCCACGGGCACCCACCGACGCATGTCGCCCCGGAGCTTCGCACGGCAGAGTACGTCTTCGTCCGCCACGATGCCCATCGGACACCACTGCGGCCCCCGTACGACGGGCCTTTCCGCGTGCTGGAGACCGGGGCGAAGCACTTCACCCTGGACATCGGCGGTACTCCTGACCGCGTTTCGGTAGACCGCCTCAAGCCGGCCCACCTCGATGTGGACCATCCACCGCCAGTGGCCCGACCCCCACGTCGGGGCCGCCCTCCTGTGGGCGGACCCCCGGCACCGCCCAGCCCCGCCGCCACGCCGCCCCCCGGTCCTGCACCCATCCCAGGAGCAGCCAGGGGCATCCCACCTGGCATCCCTGCACCCCGGACGCCGCCGATCGCCAGGGGGCGCTTCGGCCGGGTCATTCGTCTGCCCCGCAAGCTGGCCCTCCAGGTGCGCGGGAATTCTGGGGGGGGGGCGCGTGTGGCGGACACAAAAGCCCACTGGCGTGGTGACATCATTCCACGCACCAAGTGGGCGGTGGCCACGTCCGAGGGGTAGGCGTGGCCTCATGATATACACCGGGCGCCCAGCCCGGAGCGGTACAGTGTTACAGTGTAGTCTTACAATAAAGACGTTTATATGTTAACGCTTGTCCGCTTCCTCCTTGCTCACAAGCAGCGCGCGTAACGCCGCGCTTTACTAATAAGTATTTGAAACGTTCCATAGAAATGGGCGATAAAAAAATTAAAACATACTAATAAGTATTTGAAACGTTTCATAGAAATGGGCGATTAAAAATTCAAACACACTAATAAGTATTTCAAACGTTTCATTGAAATGGGAGATAAAAAATTAAAACATACTAATAAGTATTTGAAACATTTCGTAGAAATGGGAGATAAAAAATTAAAACACACTAATAAGTATTTGAAACGTTTCATAGAAATTGAAGATAAAAAATTAAAACATACTAATAAGTATTTGAAACATTTCATAGAAATGGGAGATAAAAAATTTAAACATACTAATAAGTATTTGAAATGTTTCATTTTTAAAAATGCTAAAAAGGGGGGATAAAATATAAATAACTAGCTGTGTGCCGGTTTCTGGCACTTACATTATCCATCAGCTAAACTGAGATGACCTCATGAGCCAGATGATCTAAAATCATCCCCATAATGACAGTTACATTGAGCTCATTGGGGAATCGGGCACTTTACCCAGCGCAGGCTCCATGATTCTCCAAGAAAGTATGATGAAGGATATAACATTGTTCGATGATGTTGACATGCTGGTGAAACAGGGTTGCCTATTTCCTAGAAAAGGAAATGAGTCACCACAGGGTAAAACATACCTGGCCTATGTATGACGATGAAAATATTTATTATTCGACCCAATGTACCACCTACATTCAACTGGTGATTAATATTAATAATCATCCTCAAAATTATACGCGTTTATCACCTGCAGTTCAGGCGGACGTGTACACAAAGCATTGCATATGGCTGCCGATTGCTGCTTTGTCTCTTAGTTTGAAGTTCTCTCTCCCCTCTAAATAATCAGGATCCACACAGTTACGCTGTCTGCGTTGATTGATTTCAGGACCTCCTCTTCCTTACACACCGATCTCACCGCTTTCATTTGCAGCCATCCAGCTCCATCCCTCTTCCATATGGCTTCTTGCCAAATGTCTTGGTCTCCCCCATCGACAGTCATTCTCAAGCCCTCGGGCAGGAGGAGTATGACCGATTGTCTTGTCGATCTGGAGCGTGAACGGGTGGGGGGTTTACGGAGAAATTATTACATAGTGGAGTAAGATTGTGGTTAAACTTTGACCCAGACCTTTCTGTAAGTTACATAAAAAGAGTCATATACCATATGTAAATTCATCATTTTTTGATTCAGTTCACGTTTTATAGTTTTGCTGACCAACATCTATAATATTAATCACATGGTTCCCGCTTTAATGCACCTGCTGAAAATCAAAATGGCGGCAAATGAGTTTGCAACAATGAAAGTTGGTTTGCACTATACAGCGAATAAATGATGAAATTGATGGTGAACAAAAAGTCGATAAATTTTACAGACGAGTAGCTGCACTGTCGGGACAATTTTTTTGACTGAGGGAGAGAATGAGCCTCCTGCAAATGGTCACGTGACTGCCTCATGATGCATGCTGTGTCAGTTTAGGCTTTTGATCGGAGTCACAAAAGCCGATGATATTCCATTATTGAATGTGTAACCCCCATCCACATCCCCTACACCCACAACGTACATTACTGCTGAATATTTCACCATAGACACATTGAAGGTTGTTGATCACTGGAGGCAGGCAAAAAAGCAATCTCAAACAGTTTTTTTTTTTTTTAGAAGAGATTGAGGGCACATGCTCTGGGATGGAGTCAGGAAGAAATTTGGGCAGGTAGAGCAAATGGGAAAGGCCCGATATGCCCTGAAAGCTTGTCCCAGAAAACAAAGCTCTGGTTGATGGGGCAAAGGGAAAGCAAGATGAACATTAGTCCACATGAAAATGGTCACCTGTCTCAGAATATTCTCCATCATCTTTCAACGCAACTTGCAGCTGTACTTTATACTCCAGGACCTTTTCTTATTCTGCTTCATTTCTGACCATCAGGCAAGAGAGGGAGGTTGTGCCTCACCCACGCAGGGGCAATGACCGCTGCTTGATAACATCTCTCTGGAGGCAGGAGCACCTAAGGAACTCAAAATGCCATTACATCTGACGAGCAAGCTTTGAATGGGTGCCTGATGGGAGGGTCAAAAGGAGGCAATCTGCAAGGCTCGGTCTGCACCACTTCCACCACCGAGTTCTATACCTGTCTCAGGTCCCAGCAAGGAAACTGACTGATTATACCAGACTGTGGAATCGAGTGGAATGCACACAGGTTAAGCTTTGTATTTTATGATTCTGAAAAGTTTGCTCCTTGTGCCTAAGCCACTAAAGGGAGTGTTACACCTATTGAGACGTTGTATGCGCCCCAAGCCCCACATATTATACTTGCCGCATCAGTTCTACTCCAATAGATTTATATTCCATGTCGTTTGGAATTTCTGCCCTTTTCTCAGCCGATGACACTTTGCACTTTTCGGTGATTTGTGCTTTACATGCTATCGCTCCTTCTTTGTGTGACGATGATTTATAGTTTCAATCTTAAGCGGATCCAAATTGGATACAAAGAGATATTGAGCACCAAGTCTTGTTTTGATGAAGACTTGTACTGTAATCAAGTACCACCTGGACGACAAGGACTTTGGCCATTTGAAATTGGCTTCAATGAAATGGTTAAAGAAGTGGTGTATCTATACATTTAGACTTCCTTTATAGTATTATGAAAGGATATTCTGTTCAAGGAACCGTGGACACAGGACATTTGGCCCATAGTACCAAGGTTTCATCCATCACCCACATAACAATAACTTATTCTGTCGGTTTCCTATATACTTTTTTGTCCACTTACAGTATCATCAGTGTGCTATTGGTACAACAGTAACTTTATGGATCACGGTAAAAGTTTACCGTAGTTTTTGTAATTTAACATTTTCAGCCCTTTCACATCGACGGTGTCGGGAATTTCACCAGGGTATCAGCACACAATGGTGTGGGCCTAGCCTTTGTCTCTTTTTTTCTTTTTAGATGTCCTCAAAGACCATCAATGTCTGCCCGTAACCTAAAATTCAGTCGAGGTAACCGGATTTACGTCCCCTCCGAGCTTCAATGTTCCGACCGTTGATGTGCCAGAACGGATCGTTTGGTTGCATTCGATCTCGTTTTGGATCAACCCAATCTAGATAGTTCAAGAGGGGCTTCCTCCTTCGTTGTATTTACAAATCTACCTATAATTATTACTGGAAATTGCAACAATCAAATAGTTTATGTCGTTTACTATTACGTGTGAAGGGAAATCCTATTTCGTGTGAAGGTAGATTACTGATTTCCACTTACCGAAGTTTGTACAAGCTGATCACCTGGAGAGGGTGGGTTCGCCTGGACTGGTTAAACTTATCTCATAAAGTGAATTAATCTTATGAATGAGAATGCAAATATCACTGTGTTTGAAGTCATTGACAAAATACTTCAATAGCTAGTATCTACCGCTTGTGTAGCATCAGTTAATGGTAAGTGAAAGCCTAATAGTCGTAATCTCTATAACTTCAGGGAAGTTAAAAAGCAGTATAAAATACATCTTTTGAAGTACTAGGTAAAATCTGGATTTGAAATGTAACTTTATTCAACGAATGAAGCAGTGCTGAAACAAAGGAAACAGGAAAGAGCAATCAAAGATTGCAAACCCTTGCCAGGATGTTTTCAGTGGTTTTTAAAGCTTTTGTGTTAAAACAAATATGGCGGCCGAACAACGTGACCGATGACGTCATCATTTAAAAAAATATTCTCCACCAATTTATCCCTAGATTATGCTCAATAAATTTCATCTTGATCGGATGAAGTTTTGTACTTGTCGAATTATGACGTCATAATGGAGGCACATCATAATGAATCTATTCCGGCAAGTAAGGAAAAATCGGTCAGAGACCAAGGACTTGCCGGAATGCACTTATTTTTTTGATTTGCCAACCACTCCCCGCCATCACGGTCGTCTCTCCAACGCATGATCCCACGAGATATGCGGAAAGGACGACCCAAAAGCAATTATCTTTTTTAAATTTGCTTTTGTTGAGGCTTTTGTGTTAAAACACATATGGGGGGAAAACCACGTGACCGATGACGTCATCATTATTTGTTTTCTAAACTAATTTATTCCTAGATTATGCTCAATAAATTTCATCTTGATCAGATGAAGTTTTCTACTTGTCGAATTATGATGTCATACTGGAGGCACCTATGACCTCATCATTAACATATTTTATTCCCCATGGAGAGTTCTTTACAATGACCCATGTCTCAATATTTTCTATTCAGCACTTTCGGAGATATAGAGGTCAAAGTTTTTCGGTTTTTCCAAGATGGGGGCCGAACCACGTGACCGATGACGTCATCATTGTTTGTTTTCTAAACGAATTTATTCCTAGACTATGCTCAATAAATTTCATCTTGATCGGAACAAGTTTTGTACTTGTCGAATTATGACGTCATAATGGAGAAACCTATGACATCATTATTAACATATTTTATTCCCCATGGAGAGTTCTTTACAATGAGCCATGTCTCAATTTTTTCTATTCAGTACTTTCGGAGATATAGAGGTGCAATTTTTTTCGGTTTTTCCAAGATGGCGGCCGAACCACGTGACCGATGACGTCATCATTCTTTTTTTTTTATCCACCAGTTTATGCCGACATGGCGCTCAAGAAATTGCATCTTGATTGGATGAAGTTTTGTACTTGTCGAATTATTGAATTATGACGTAATAACGGAGGCCTTGGGCCTAGAGAGTTAAAAATTGGACACAGTCTATTCCAGGGCAAGGCAAATATGTGTGTAAAGTATGGCGATGCTATGTGCAACGATGTAGATGTAGTACTGTGCACAAACAGACAGACAGACAGACAGACAAACGGACAGACAAACCAACCAACCAACATACTTGCCGGAATCTATTCCGGCAAGTAACAAACGGACTCAAATGAAATTCCCTCTCCTCAGGCGAGGGTATCGAGAAAGCATCTGAAAATGCAAAGCCCCTCCTCGTCCATTTGTAATCATACGTCGTCTTCTACTTCCATATGATCAAAATAAGAAAAATAGTTTAAAAAAAAATACAAAATTAAAATTGACGATTTTTTGCAGCCTTGACCTTTGACCTTTTGATCTAAAAAAAAGAAAAAGCAATCAGCCTCTAGCTTTTGATTGGTGAACCAATTCAGTGACCAAATATGCAAATTCTTAAAATTTCAAGTCAATTGGATAAAAATGTTTGATTTTATGTAACGCTGACCTTTGACCTTTAAAAAAAATTAATTTGCCTTCTCCATATGAACATAATAAAGCTTTCGGGAAATTTGATGACAATAGCTCAAATTGGTAAAATAAAGTTACGGCCTAGACAGACACACACACACACAAAAGTGATTGCAAAACCACATCTCCTGCTGAGCAGGGGATGGGCTACCTAGATACTCGGTTTAGCGTATACCTGCGCCAGGATGAACAGTTTACGTTTTGTGTCCCACTGATGGATCATACTGGACCTGAACCAAAATCCAATCGGCTTCTTCTCGTCGTCGAACCAACTTATCCACATAGTTTTGTCATAACCCGTAAACAATTTTTGAAACACCATGCTAAATAGTTTTTGGCCTCTTCTCAATGGTGAAGTATCACTTAAAAAAATTCGCGTATCTGGCTCCAGATTCGGATCTCCACCCAAATCGAATCAATTCGTTCTCGTTTCACACACACAATCTGCGCAACAAGTTTTGGTTGAATCTGTCAATATATTTTTGAGATATCCTGCTCACAGAAAGACAGAGGAGAAAACAACCTCCGCCCAGCTTTGATGGCGGAGGTAACAAAAGCATTAAATTATAAAATGAAGGGTAAGAGCAAGATCTTTTATAACCTAGAAACAAGAGATGATATCAATCAAGCACTCATTGAATATCTAGTAAGAGTTTGCAGAGCAGATGTACTAACTTCACGACACCCATCTTACATTTTGTCATTTACATTCAAAATGGTGTTGGCTTAGCGGTTAGGGTGCCGGCTTGAGATCCTAGGATCTGGTGTTGGCTTAGCGGTTATCGTGCTGCTTGATATCCAAGGATCTGGTGTTGGCTTAGCGGTTATGGTGCTGCTTGGGATCCTAAGATCTGGTGTTGGCTTAGCAGTTGGGGTGCTGCTTGGGATCCTAGGATCTGGTGTTGGCTTAGCGGTTATGGTGCTGCATGAGATCCTAGGATCTGGTGTTGGCTTAGTGGTTAGGGTGCCTGCTTGGGATCCGAGGATCTGGTGTTGGCTTAGCGGTTAGGGTGCTGCTTGGGATCGGAGGATCTGGTGTTCGCTTAGCGGTTAGGGTGCCGGCTCGGGATCCTAGGATCTGGTGTTGGCTTAGCGGTTAGGGTGCCGGCTTGGGATCCGAGGATCTGGTGTTGGCTTAGCGGTTATGGTGCTGCTTGGGATCCTAGGATCTGGTGTTGGCTTAGCGGTTATGGTGCTGCTTGAGATCCTAGGATCTGGTGTTGGCTTAGCGGTTATGGTGCTGCATGAGATCCTAGGATCTGGTGTTGGCTTAGTGGTTAGGGTGCCGGCTTGGGATCCGAGGATCTGGTGTTGGCTTAGCGGTTAGGGTGCTGCTTGGGATCGGAGGATCTGGAGTAGTGTAATAATGTTGCTTCTGGGACACCTCCGTTTAACATGGGAAATCCCTATCTAATGTCATTTACCCCCTTGTCTTTTTCAAAAATCATAAACACCTCTATTTCTCCCACCCTCATCTTTATGAACCTTTTGTCTGTAGTACCTATCCTTAATGTTGTTCATTAGACCACGCATAAAGAAATATTTGTTTTCTCTTATAGACCTATCATCCTTCTTCTACATATCATCTGGCAGATTAATCTTTGACCCACTCAAACATTGACCCATTCACTTCCATATTAATTCTTTCCCTCCCTCATTGCCCCTAAACACCTATATTTCTCTCACCCTGTTCTTTACGAACCTTCTAACCTTTTGACATGTTATCCTTATTCATTAGACCACTTAAACACCTGTGATCCTTCTGACCTCATGGACCTTTTAACCTTTTACTCTTAATATCATCTGGTGAATATAACCCACTCAAACAACGACCCTACAAATATTTGTTTATGCGTGGGAAATAATTTAATTCTCCTACAACTCTCTTCACCATCTAATACATTAACAAAAAATATGTTTGAGTTTGGTTCTTTATTAAGATATTTTAACTGAGCTAAGATAAAATGGTAAACCTCCCTCAATGTTCTTGCTTGAGCGCCTCCAGTGCCACATACCATTTTTAAATTAAAGTATATATTTTCCTGACAACCATCAAAGTTTTCCGTCCACTCAAAAATATTTCCATCTTTTTTACCCAATTCACCGGTATTTAAATTAATTCTCTTATTTGTTTTGTGAACTTTTTTACCAGTTGCCTTTTCAATTATACCTATTTGATATTTTTCACATTCATTATGTTTTCCATTTATATACCAAGGTTGATTACACCTCCACTCTTTAGTCTGGTTGATACTTGGTTCTATCATTTATATAATAGTAAAAAAGGCGGCGGTATCCCGTTAAAATCCCCAACCCCCCCCTTTTTAACTTATCACTTATATATATCTTATCACTTATATATATCTTATCACTTATGTATATCTTATCACTTATATATATCTTATCACTTATATATATATCTTATCACTTATATACTTATATAACCATAAGGGAGACTATCAATTCCATTTTCTAAAATAAACCTCTTATCATCAAAAGCCCCCAATGCTTTCTTATTTATCTCTTCTGAATATAATTGATGTTTATAACTTCTTATTCCATTAATCTTTCTAAACTCTTCTTTCTTTGTTGTTAAACAGTTATAATAATCCTTAAAGTTTATTGTTTCTTTAATAACATTTTTCTTTACACCTTTTAACTTCTTATCAGTCTTTTCAACGTTATTCACAATGTATTTATAAGCATAAGCCTTTGACCTCAATCCCACAAATTCACTCATAACATTTCCTCCTAATTCATCCTTGAACTTTCCAATCACCTTTTTATTTTTAGAAGAGAACAACTCACTCTCTGGACTGTAATTACTCGTGTCATAGATATTAATGTCTCTTTTCATGTCTGAATAAACATCGTTGGTATTAATTTTCAAAATAAAACTATCTGTATCCATATAAAGTAGATTAACATCATTTTGATATTTCTTCCTCAAGTTATTATAAAAGTAATCATACATTAATGACTTTGATAAATCAAGAATTGTTGTTCCAATATAAATAGGTTTGTTCATTTCAATACTCTCTTTAATCAAATGGATCGCACAAAAGTTCTCAGTAAAGACCTCAGCTCGAGTAAAACTCGGTCTATTAATTAATTTTGATGCTTGTTCCCAAGATGTTGATAGTCTGATATTTTGTCTTTTCCTCACATTCTCCATAGTCTTACCAAAGACCGCATTATTCATCAATTTATAAAAGTCTTTCTCAAAATCTGTTTTTGACTCTGTTCTTCTTTGTGTATTAAAATCAATGTACCCCTTTAACCAATGACTTTGATTGAACTTTAGAACCCTATGGATCTTCTCTACTCTTAGACCTTTTGATAAATATTGTCGCAAATTTCTTTGGTGTAGAACATAATTTTTCTTGTTATATAATGTAGTAAGTAATTTTTCTGTTGATTCACCTATATCAAACGATCGTTGATAATCACTCAACCATTCTTTCTTTGGACTTGCTTTCTCACAAGCAAATGGGAGATCTTTGTGTAGGTTATGGAGTTCCTCTGGATATTTTAAATCAATTTCAAAATAATAACCAACTTTTTCTTCATCCAATTCTTTTTGTGTAGAGATACATACATCTTGTAAAACGTTTTTGTAGTCTTTTTCCTTTACCCATCTAAGTTTTCCATAAGGAAGAGCCTGAGACATTGCCCAGCCATACAGGTTGTTCGCGTCATAGTACATCAAGTAAGAACTCTCTTTCGTTGTATCATAATTTGGAAGATATTTGTTATTTGCTTTTGCGTATCTACTCGAGCAGACTTGTGAAATTCCACCTCTTTTTGCCTTTTCAATCATCAAAAGCATATCAACATCGGTTATCAAATCCAAATCTTGTTTTGTCATTTTCAACATCACACTCCAGGCCAATCCAGGTGCTGTGTAGTAGTGAGCAGGATCCAATCCATATCCAGTGCGACAAACAGATCTAAAGGCTTCAAATACATCGGCCAATAAAAGCACATCAGTTTTGAGATACAAATCGTGATACTCGCCAAGATTCTTGATGTTATATTTTTCCCAAACATTTTGTGCGTGTACATAATCTTTATCAGATATATGACTATTATTTAATTTGTTATAGAAATTTTCTTTTGAAGGAAGTTGTGTTTCATTGAATCTCTCAAATGAGTCCATATAGTCATAGGGGTAAATTCCCTTTTGTGTTAGAAAATCTTTATCTAAAAAATACTCTGAAAGACATGGAAACTCTTTTAGATTTTGAACCAAGTTAACCAATGGACTTGCCATGAATTTAAATGTATCAAGAAATCTGATATGAGTAATAGGAGATGTGTGAATTGTTTTTGTGAATGAAATGTATTTCTGATCCGTGTTTGGAATTGCTGAGATACTTCCAGAAGTCTTTGAGAGTTCCTTGATAAATAGATGTGTATCATAATGAGCGTTGTTATGAAGAAAGACAGGAATGAAAGAGGGGAGTTGATAATTAATATTACAACTTTGATGAGCCGGACCTCTATATTTACCAGTGAGATGACAATGGTCTCTAACCTTTAGACCTTTACCAATTTTCTCCTCACAAATATGACAGACATTGTTTTTTATAAATTCCCTTTTTTCTTTACTTGTTAAGGACATTGGTTTATTGGTTTCTCTCATTATCTTGGTTAATCGAACACAGTCTTTTTCTAGTCGTTTCACAAACTCCTCTGGGGTATTTGAGCCTCTATACATCTCTAACTTGTTATATTTATCACCAACGGATGATTTGATATAATAACAAAAACCACAAGGAGTATGTTTTTGATATTTATTTGTGTATGATTCTTTTGGATCTGGAGAAGCAGTATCAATTTTTTCTAAAATACTTTCAAAATCAGCATATATAACAAATGGATGTTTGATCTTTTTATTTTCATCTTTGAATGTGATCTTTGAGCCTTCTTTAGGCATATTGATTACCGTTGATTTATGTTCGCCACAATAATTTGAATGTTTATCTAATCTTTCTTGTGAATTGAAGAAGTTAAGACAACGCAAACAAATATATATTTTATTTGTTCTCTTACAGACTTGTGGTTTTATTAATTTAGCAATATCTTTGATGTATGTATAATGTGAATTTTCGTCTGAATTAAAATATAGAAGATTAATATGAGTTTGTTTACAATTGTCAGAAAGCTTTAAAACCTGAATGTTGTTTGTTTCTGTTAGACCATAAACATTAACTGATAAATTATTCATCTTTTCAAATTTAGGAATATCATTTAAAGTCATCGGAAACTTTAGATCTTTCGTATTTAATGTATTCTCATATTTTTTATAATGAGATACTCTTTCATCATGAAAATGTGGAGGATGTAAGTGTGCTAAAATAGACCAGAGAAAACATTTATTGTCTTTATTTTTGATATTGATAACTGCTTTTCTATTTTTGATAACACTGGGTAAATCAATGTAAGAAGAAGCTTTAAGAGGATCTGATTTAAGAATATGAATGTCTATGTAAATAATTTTTCCTATATTGAATCCACTTCCTACGATTGAATTATCCACATCTTGCTCTTGTTTAATAAGTTCATCATAGACTCCTGATGTTTTAAAATCTTGATATGAAGATATAAAGTGTGGCTCAGTTCTCATGTATGGTGCATCTATAACTCCTTCATCCTTTGTCATTTCTAATTTTACTCCCATATAAAATTTAAGTGGTTTCATTTCCTTTAGTGTTTTTTCAATCAACGTTTGAACAGCAGGTTTAACTATTTCTACAGCATCAACTATAGACTCTGGTTCAGGAGGTTTGAAGTTAAAGACTCTTATTTTAATATGTCCTTTGAATGCTCCATCAGAGTTTTTAGTTGTGATAAAATTTGATAAATGTAGATTTGTTTTAAGATGTATTTTGAAGCCTTTCTTGAGGATATTTTTATTACATGTAGAACAGTGTTTTGTTTCAGGTGGAAGAGGGGAAAGTTTGTTAAAAATGTTGTATGTATGTTTTGCGGTGAGAATATGTTGTTTATAATATTTTACTTCCTTCTCGCAAGTATCACAATAAACCATATTTATAGCGTGAGAAAACGTGGTGTTTTATATATATCACTGTGCTTAAAATAAAACACTTTTGAGCTTTACAGCTCCGTTTTATATATATCGCTGTGCTTAAACTAAAACACTTTTTCACTCAGAATCATCTAAGTCATAACTATCACATGAATACTCAGAATCATACTCAGAGTCATCAATAAAGCTACTCTCATAACTATCATTTGAGCACAAACTATTAGTATCATAACTATCATCTGTGTTCAATGAAATACTATCATCACCATCGTCCGAGTTCAATGAAATACTATCATCACTATCGTCCGAGTTCAATGAAATAGTAAAATCTTCACTGCTGTATTGACTCATATTTAATTAGCAGAAAAAACCTTTCCATCTATACCAATATACTTTCTTTCATTAACGGATTCAATCTCTACATTTTTAATATCAAAAGTTATCTTTAAATAATCTCTAACTATCATAGAACGAAATGACATTTCACCAGAAATATTAACATCATTCATTTTACTTAGATCTACACCCTTTGGATTATTAAAGAAAATACAAATGTCTCCTCTAGAATTATTAATGGTCTTATCATTCTTTTTCAAAGTATCGTGGTCAATCACTTTTTCAAGCTTTGAATAAATTGCCAGGAGTAGAGGAGAAACTTTTGTTAGATTTACTTTAATGGATGTCTTTCCAGGTATAGTTAGAGCTCTTCCTTTAAATGAAATAGAGGGGCTCATGTTATTTTCCATAACTGGTTTTACCCAAAAATTTCCATATTTATCTTTGTTCAATTTAACATCTTTGACATATTTTTCTATATCTTCCACCGAAGTAGAGATTGATTGAAATTTGTCTTTTGTGCTTTGAAACATTGTATTTATTAATGAATAAACTTGCGTTTAGTTTAAGTAAAAATTTACTATATAAATATGATAAGTTCTGAAGGATATTTAGAATTTCCAGACTCTCCATATGATAAATTAGAGAATTGTCCGGCTTGTGATAGAATAGGGCTTAATAATGAGGGTTCATATAAACAATGTTTATTCTGTGATTATATTCTAATTAATGATAATAAGAAATATAAAAAAACATATAACTCTTTTAAATTAGAACCAAAAATGAATTACTTTACAAGATTAATAAGAGAGATGAATGTTAAGCATTATGGTGATAATACACCATTTCTTACAAGGAAAGAGACTCTTTGTATTGAGGAAATGTATGAGGGTTTAATGATATTTATTATTCAAAATAATTTTAATGGAAATGTTAATACAAGATACTATATAAATAAAATAATGAATTATTTTGAAATTAAACCCGAACTCAGGATAAAATATAGAGTTTCTAAAATAGCTCAAAAAAAGTTAGATGACTTGTTTTCCAAATATATAAATGAATGATTTTTTACCCGTTTGGGAAAATAAGATAAAGTTTAATAACCATAAAAACATTCCAAATTCATTGAGATGTCTAATAGTTGGTTCAAGCGGATGTGGGAAAACCTGTTTACTTTTAAAGATGCTCCTTGGTCCTAATTTTTTAGATTATGATAATTTAATAATTTTTACAAAGTCAAGTTTTCAACCCGAGTATCAACTACTCTCACAGGGTTTTAATGCAGGTCTTAAAAAGGAAGACATTATCGGTTTATTTAAACTTCAAAACAAACTAAATGATTATAACATTGAAGATATAATACAACTATTTTGTGATACACAGAAATCAAAATCGAAACCCATAACTTGTATTCTCAGTGATAATACGGATGATATACCTTCACCTCAAGATTTAGATAAATCAAAAAAGAACCTCGTCATCTTTGATGATTGTGTTAATGAGAGAAACCAAACAGTAATGGATAGCTACTATACAAGAGGGAGACATTCTTCTTGTAATTGTATATATCTTAGTCAATCATATTTTCAACTCCCTCGACGCTCAATAAGAAACAATGCCAATACTTTTATTTTATTTAAGTTAAATTCAATAGATGTAAATAATTTTTGGAGAGATAATTGCTCTACGTTATGTAGTAAAAAAGAATTTGAAAATTATATGAAACACACGATTGGAAAATATAAATATATTGTTGTGAAACAAGATGAGATACTAAATGATATTTTTCAATAAATAAATACAGAAAATGAATACCGAAGAAAGAGAAAGAAAGTTTAAGGAACATCAACAATTAGTTTCAAAAGTTGTTAAACAACAGGAAGAGATAAAGAAGAAACGGAGACAGAAACTAACTGGTGAAGAAGCCTTTGAAAGAAAACAAGAGAAATTCTTTAAACCACTTTTGAAAACTCAACACTCACCTACAGTTCCCACGGTAGAATTTACTCCGAAAAAACTTCAAATGCTCAAAGATTTTAGTCAGATAACAAAACAAGAACTTGGTGAATTAGAATATGATGACGAGGGATTATTTCGGAAACTTGAGGAGGTAAATCAACCCCCTAATTATGTTGTGGAAGCTCTTCAAAACAATGAATATTCGGCGGGTTCAAAAACCAGAGCAGGTCTCATTCCAACAGAAGAACCAGCAGTGTTTCATCTTGTGGAAGAAAAGGTATTGATATTTAATGATGAATTGATGTTCTTGAGTTCTACTCAACCAAATGTTAAATTAACTCCAAGATTAATGTTTCTTCTAACAAACCCCGGATTCAGCGGTTCAAAATATTTTGAGGAACCACTTGATATGGAAAGAGAGGAAGATAGGGTATATATTGAGTTGCTAAATGCACTTGATTATGGAGTTTCTGTTGCTGGTAAAAGTAAGAAGAATGAGAAGGAGAAACATATTATTGATGCTTTAAGTAAGCTTGGTTCGGGTGTTAGTTTTCTTCCAAATGACCCATCACAATTAGTTAATAGGCTATTATTGTTGTTAGGTAGTAAGAAGGCTGGAAACAACAATTGTTTTAATGAATCCTCAGCCATTTTAGATCAGTTGATGAACATGAAAATAATTAATAAATGTCAATACAAAGATATTTTATTAGATATTAAATAAGATGAGAAGCACAATTCTTAGTTTTAATTTCACAACGAGCGATTACACAGCTTCATTCCCTTACCCACTACAACTTGACCCCCTTACCTCATATGAGGCATCTTTGTTGTCAATGGAAACTTACAATACCCTTTTTAATATCACAGAGAAAAACAACAAGTTTAGTTATAATCCAGGAAGTGGATATAAAACTATAACCGTTTCACCTGGAGCTTACGAGATTTCTCAAATATCTTCAGAAGTCTCTCGCCTTATGAAAGAAAAAGGTGATGAACCAAAAAATATTGTAATAGATATTCAAACACACACTTCAAAATCAACTATTAAACTTAAAAATAATTATAAAGTTGATTTCACGATTGAAAATTCGTTTAGAGAGCTATTGGGTTTCTCTTCAAAAAAGATTGAAACTAACGGGACGTTTTACAGTGATAATGTTATCCAAATATCCTCCGGTATAAATTCAGTATTAATTCATTGTGATTTGATTGATGGTGCTTATAACGATGGAATAAGAACAAATACAATATTTTCATTCAGTGCATACTCAACCCCGATTGGTTATAAATTTAATATGGAACCAAAAAATCTTGTCTATTTACCTGTGTCAGGAAAAACCATATACAGAGTAAGTTTTAGGATAACCGACCAAGATAATCGTATGATATCCTTTAATGATGAAATTATATCCATCAGAATTCACCTACGTGAAGTTTTTCAATAAATAAATAATGGTTATTGTGAGAAAACACGAGTTGGGAAAATATAAAATAATTACAGGGGAGGGCATGTTCCTTTCACCAGACTATACAAGGTATGTGGGTAGAGGATACTATAAACCTAAGAGACAACGAGGTGTAGGTCATCAATTTCGAAATAAAGGAGATGGGATAATTGATACTCTAATGGGTATTGGTTCAACCATCCTTAAACATAAAGACCTAATTGATTCAACTGCTTCTGCCGTGGGCTCCGTTGCGGGTGCTATAAAGAGTATAAAAGATGCTCAAAAGGAGTCTCATAAATTACAAGCAATCAAAGAAATAAAAAAAGGTAAAACTCAACTATCTTCACAAGAACGACAAAAAATCATTAAAATACTTGGGTCAGGGTTTCAACAATTTTAATGCTATATAAATACAAGTATGGAAGCGATTGATAGTATCTATGATTTGGATGATACGATTATCATTTCAAACTCCACTAAAAAGGAAGACTATTTTAAGGTAAATGCTATAACAGGAACAGACTGGAATTCAAACGGAACAAAAAGTTTTGAAATAAATAATCAACAAACTTACTTGAATCTAGCTGATAGTTTCTTGCTGTGTAAATTTAAATTCACTAAGGCTGCGAATAATACTAATGCTACACTCGTAAATGATTTCTTCTGGAAAATGTTTGACAGTGTCCGCCTGTATATTGGAACACAAGAGGTTGAAGCGGTTGATTATGTCTCTGCTACATCTGAAATGATGAAATTTACACTATATTCGTTTAGTGATAGAATGGGTAAGGGAGCTGTTGAAGGTTTTATTCCTGATATGTCAACGGGTACAAACGCAGACCCTGGTTATAGTCAAAGGAAGTCAATGTATAATGATGACGCAAAAGCTGAGAATAGTTTTACCGTAGCAGTACCTCTGAAAGGTATATTTGGATTTTGTGATTATGATAAAGTTTTGTATGGGCTTAAAATTAGATTTCAACTACAAAGGAATGATAATGTAAATAGATTGCTTTTTGGGGTTGAAAATGCTTTTGGAGAAAATAATAAATTTGTTATTAATGATTTGTGTTGGTATATCAGTGAATATACTCCTAATCTTAAAACGGAAGAGATGTTAAATAGAAGACTTAACTCAAAGAAACCGCTAAATGTATCATACCTTAAAAGAAGATGTCAACACGTTAAACTGGAACACACTACCTACACTTGGAATTTGGGTGTTCTTCAAGGAAAGCCACGATACCTCTGGCTCATTTTTAAAAAACCAGATGGAGAGGACGGTACTAATAAGAATAATGCGCTGAGTGATAATGCTAAGGTGAAACAACTTCGGGTTTCTCTTGATGGCACATTTTATCCGCGAGATAGATTGGAAATTGATTGGGAAAAAAATGATTATGCGGAAGCCTACAAGTCCTACCAAAAGGTGTGTGAAAGTAATGGTAATAATGATCCTATTTTGGATATGGTTGCGTTTCAAAAACTTTATACAATCTACACAATTGACCTGAGTTCTCAAAAGGAAACTATAAAGTCTAATCGAGTGGATACTTCTCTATACATTGAAAGAGGGGAGAGTGAAGAGGTTAATGCATATTGCTTGCTTTTGGAGGAAACAGAATTACAGATTAATACAGATAATGGTGTTATGATTAATATCACATAGGTTTTTTCTCATAAATAAATGGTTGGGGTATATGTTAATCAAATCAATCTTAATAAATTAACATCTTGTATTCAAAATCAAAAGCCTTGTATTATTAATGTTAATACAATTCAAAGAAAAGGAGCTGTAAGAATTGATGTTTTACTCACACACACACAAGTAAAAACACTAAATGATGTTGGATCACTTAAAATTAAAATGACGAAACCTATGTTAAAGAAATATTCAATAGACGAGTCAAGAGGAGGATTTCTCCCGTTTCTAATTCCTTTATTTGCTGGTTTAAGTGCGGCGGGAGCATTGACTGGTGGTATTTCAGCAGCGGTAAAAACTGCTAACGAAAGGAAGGCACAACTAAAAGCTCAAAAAGAATTGGAAAGACATAACAAGGAGTTGGAGAAACAAATTAGTGGAAGTGGTGTAATTGTAGATTTTGCTCAAAAACTTGAAAGTCTACCTGATAAAGCTAGATTGTTGGTTGGAGATATGCTTTCCTCTATCGCTCAAGCGGGTGTTAAACTAACTAAACGGGGTAATGGATTGTATCTTTCTCATAAATAAATGGATAAATGGTTTAAACAATTTGGAAAGAATACAACGTCAAATATAGAACTAGCTAAGTATTGTAAAACACTAAAAATTGATAATGTGGTTATTTGTATGAGAGATGAATTAATACATATAAATAAGAATACAAAGAATATTATTATGAATTTAGACACACAGAATGGTTCTCATTGGGTTTGTATTCATAATAGTCAGGATAAATATTATTTTGATAGTTATGGTATGCCACCACCTGTTGAAGTAATACAATTCTTACAGAATGGTGTTTATCAAACATTTCAAGTTCAAGAAATTAATTCTAAATGTTGTGGTCAATTATGTTTATATGTATTATTTCAACTCAACAATAATGAAAATTTTTATGATATCATTTTTAATCTAATATAAATGACTTATGTTGGAAAAGATGGTTCTATCTTTGGAAAATCCTCTCAGGATATTGATTTATCAAATTATTATACAAAGGCACAGGCTGAACGACAAAAATATAGTGTAAGTAAAAATATTAATATGAAGAATACTTATAAATTAATCAATTATCCAAACCCTACAGATGCGAATGACTTAATTAGATTAAGTGATTTATCACAATATATATTTTTAAAGAAAACAGCACGTTTTGTGAAAGAAGTAAAATTTACAACCACAACACCTGGTTATACTGACCATACACCTTTCCTCATTGAATTTAACTACCTGCTTACAATTGAATTTTATAAAGAAGGACATTTAGTTAATATGCGAATTAATAAATGGGGGTATGATATGCCTGATTTAGGGTATAATTGGTCTTTTTCAATAAACATAGAAGACCTACATGATTTAAATCAGTCTCGTAAAGAAGAATATTATCCACTTGGTGAGGATAAGGATTTATGTGGAAGTACAATTAGTAAACAACAAATACGTGATTTTTAGAAAAGAAAAATATATGATAGTATAGCGATGGTTCGCATGACAAAGAAGGAAGGTAATGAGATAAGGATAGAAAGCCGAGGAATACAAACCGATTTGGTAGTGGGAAGATGGGGTGGTATTACCTGTCATAATATTAATCTCACATATATTTCTGATACATAAATGGCAGGAAGAAGACTACAAGAGAATTATAATTTTTGTATTCAAGGATACCTACAAGAAAAGGGTGCTCGGTATTACATACCTTATGATTTGGAGCATATACATGGGAATTTTGTCATTAAAAACTGGCCTTATACTGATATTGTTAAACCCACAAATAGAGACTTGTTTAAAATATTAAATAAAAATGAACTTCTCAAAGTTATGAAATATAAAACTCTTTTAGAAATCGTCAACAAATCTTATTGGTATCCTATTATGAGAAAAATAATTATAGATACAAGAATATCTCAAAATCCAGATGAGTATATGTATAATATTCTTTGGGGTTCAAACTCAAGGGTAGCAAGGGATGAGGAAGGAGTTGAAGAAGAGAAGGAGGAAAGAGAGAAAAAGGAGAAGGAGGAAAGGGAGAGGGAGGAGAAGGAGGAGAGGGAGAAAAAGGAGGAGAAGGAGGAGAGGGAGAAAAAGGAGAAAGAGGAAAGGGAGAAAAGGGAGAAGGAGGAAAGGGAGAAAAGGGAGAAAAAGGAGAAGGAGGAGAGGGAGAAAATGGAGGAGGAGGAGAGGGAGCAAAGAGAGAGGGAGGAAAAATATAAAAAGATGGAAATCATTGAGATTCATAAAAGATTGAGTGTATTAAAGCAAATAAATCAATCTCAACGCACCGAAGAGGAAATTAAAGAATTAACAACTCTTATGAAGATAATAGTTTCAAAAATAAGAACGTCAATGTCTTCAATTTCAGGGAGGAGATTTAAACGAGAAAGTGGTGAAGAAGAAGAAGAAGAAGAAGGAAAAGATTATGTGATTGATGATGTTGGTGTCATTGACTTTAGTTAGTTTTTATTTGTAAATAAATGGAGGAGAGAGTGAAGGCATTCCTTAGGATTCTTTATGTTTTAAAAATAAAGATTGAAATGTATATGTTGAAAACCAAAAAGGTTTTGATACTCTGTCGGAATTTTTCTGATAAATAAATATGAGTTATTGTCTCAAATGTAAAAAGAAAACTAAATCTAAAAATATCTCTTATGTTAAAGCTAAAAATAATAGAGTTTATCAAAAAGGAATATGTCAAGTATGTGGCTCTAAAAAGTGCCAATTCATCTCTCCTAAAAGAGGAGGAGACATACAAAAGTTTCTGTCAGGAAGTAAATTTACAACAACTGGAATTCCAGGGGAATTACACCTTCCAGGGTATTCTTTCTGTGGTCCAGGAACAAACTTGGATAAAAGATTAGATGAGGCTGACAATCCTAAACCTTGGTCTAAACCTACAAATAGGGTTGACGAAGTGTGTATGAAGCATGATATTGCTTATGGGAAAACCACTACGTTGACTGAAAAACATAAAGCCGACAGCGAAATGTTGTATAATTTGTCTTTGATACAAAATCCAACGTTGAGAGAGAAAGTTGATAGGTTTATTGTGAGAAATTTGATAAATGCTAAATTGAAACTTGGTCTTGGTTATTCCTCAAAAAACTATTAGGCTCTAATGATGTCATCAAGACTGAGGAGCTTTTGGCTGAAGAATTACACAAACCTATAATCACAAAGTTTAAAAGAAGGAAGGTTTATTCTAAATACACCGACCACATATGGTCCGCTGATTTAATTGAATTGAATAATGACAGGGGATACAGGTATGCTTTAACCGTTATTGATTTGAGGAGTAGATTTGCCTGGGTTGTCCCTTTAAAAAATAAAAGGGGTGATACTTTAATGTTAGCCTTTAAGCTAATATTTGATCGGGATAAAAGGAAACCAAAGAAGTTATGGACTGATGAGGGAACAGAGTTCTATAACAAAATATTCATGAAATTTCTTAAGGGGAAGGGTATTAAATTATACAGCACCTTTAATGAAGGAAAGGCAGTTGTTATTGAGCGTTTTAATCGTACTTTGAAAGAGAAATTATATAAAAAATTCACAGAACTCGGTTCTCAAAAATGGGTGTATTTAATTCAGGATATTGTAGATGATTACAACAATACAGTTCATTCATCAACAAAATCAAAACCATCGGAAACATTTACAAAATTAGAATATGAAAAGGAGATTAATTTGAGAAAGCCCAAGTTTAAAGTTGGTGATATTGTAAGGATATACAAATGGAAAAGTCATTTTGAGAAAGGTTATACACAAAAATGGACTCGTGAATTATTTAAAATCATTGATGTAATGGATACAGCTCCTTGGACCTACAAATTATATGATTTAAATGGAGAAGAAATCTTGGGTTCATTTTACTCGCAAGAATTACAAAAAACACAAGTAAGCAGATAATACCCTTGAAAATAATAAATAAATAAATAAAATGTAATGGGGATACGTTTTTAAATCTGTGAACCCCAAACACAGAATCCCTCAACTTTTCAGTTGGGGCTTAACTTTTGTGTGTGTATAATGGGGATACGTTTTTAAACCTGTGAACCCCAAACACAGAATCCCTCAACTTTTTAGTTGGGGCTTAACTTTTGTGTGTGTATAATGGGGATACGTTTTTAAATCTGTGAACCCCAAACACAGAATCCCTCAACTTTTCAGTTGGGGCTTAACTTTTGTGTGTGTGTATGTGTGAGTGAGTCATAATAATATACAAACCCTAACCCAACCCCATCCCTAACCCAACCCCATCCCCAACCCAACCCCATCCCTAACCCAACCCCATCCCTAACCCAACCCCATCCCTAACCCAACCCCATCCCCAACCCAACCCCATCCCTAACCCAACCCCATCCCTAACCCAACCCCATCCCTAACCCAACCCCATCCCTAACCCAACCCCATCCCTAACCCAACCCCATCCCTAACCCAACCCCATCCCTAACCCAACCCCAACCCTAACCCTCACATTCAAAATCCCAACCCTAACCCAACCCCATCCCTAACCCAATCCCAACCCTAACCCTCACATTCAAAATCCCAACCCTAACCCAACCCCATCCCTAACCCAACTCCATCCCTAACCCAACCTAATCCCTAACCCTCACATTCAAAATCCCAACCCTAACCCAACCCCATCCCTAACCCAACTCCATCCCTAACCCAACCTAATCCCTAACCCTCACATTCAAAATCCCACCCTAACCCTAACATAATCTTTTTTTTCTTCTTTTTTAAAAATACGTATTTCTTTTTTTTTCTTCTTTTTTTAAATACGTATTTCATTTTTATTTTTTTCCTCTTCCTCCAATTCTGTCTTTCAAGGCTTTCAAGTTTGAAGAAGTAGAAATGGGAAGAAAGAATTTTCCAGCATTTTCTTCCTCGAACTTTCTTGATATTGCTTAAATCAAGCGTCATTAAACAAAGAACATTGTTCATTGCTTTAGAATGCAAAGAGTCTCCAAGATGTACCCCACAGGTAGAGTCTCCAAAATAAAACCAACTTTCCAAGTTCCCAAGGTATAACCACAATCCTGTTGAGTCTCCAAGATAGGTATCACATTCCGAGTTATCAAAACAAAACCCCCATTCAGAGTCTCCAAAACGAAACCAGTTTTCAAAGTCTCCAAGGTAAAACTCTTTTCCTAATTTTATGAAATTTAGTGAGTCTCCAAGGTAGGCTCCACAGTTAGAACCATCTAGGCAGACCTCATAATTTGTTTTTCCCAAATTTAGTGAGTCTCCAAGGTAGGCTCCACAGTTAGAACCATCTAGGCAGACCTCATAATTAGTTTTTCCCAAATTTAGTGAGTCTCCAAGGTAGGCTCCACAGTTAGAACCATCTAGGCAAACCTCATAATTTGTTTTTCCCAAATTTAGTGAGTCTCCAAGGTAGGCTCCACAGTTAGAACCATCTAGGCAAACCTCATAATTTGTTTTTCCCAAATTTAGTGAGTCTCCAAGGTAGGCTCCACAGTTAGAACCATCTAGGCAGACCTCATAATTTGTTTTTCCCAAATTTAGTGAGTCTCCAAGGTAGGCTCCACAGTTAGAACCATCTAGGCAGACCTCATAATTTGTTTTTCCCAAATTTAGTGAGTCTCCAAGGTAGGCTCCACAGTTAGAACCATCTAGGCAGACCTCATAATTTGTTTTTCCCAAATTTAGTGAGTCTCCAAGGTAGGCTCCACAGTTAGAACCATCTAGGCAGACCTCATAATTAGTTTTTCCCAAATTTAGTGAGTCTCCAAGGTAGGCTCCACAGTTAGAACCATCTAGGCAAACCTCATAATTTGTTTTTCCCAAATTTAGTGAGTCTCCAAGGTAGGCTCCACAGTTAGAACCATCTAGGCAGACCTCATAATTTGTTTTTCCCAAATTTAGTGAGTCTCCAAGGTATAACTCTTTGGCTGGGTCATCAAGGTAGAACTCGTTCAGTGGGTTTTGTTTTGATAACTCACAATAAGTATCATCATGGTAGAACTCTTTTTCAGGATTTTGTGGATCTCCAAGGTATAACTCTTTGGCTGGGTCATCAAGGTAGAACTCGTTCTGTGGGTCTTGGTTGTTCAAAAGATCTTCAAACAAAAAAATAACTTTATCCCAAGTTGTGTTAAAAGTAGAATTTTCATTTCGTAGCTCAGATACAATTTCCTCCATCGACAAGAGGTTCGAGTCCAGTTCATCAATCTGAAGGTTGAGCGCTACACAGGTAGTAGGACTCCAAGGAATAGCAAAGTTATCCCATTCCATTTCGGCATAGGAGTCCATTCTCAAGTGAAGCAGAAAGCGTGTTTGAAAAAGCCTGTGTGGTCGGTGCCTTTTATAAGAAGGGCTGGGTGTATGTCATTTCCTGTGGAAATTCCCTGGGCGTGTCTTAACTGGAAATGATGTGATGGAAATTCCCTGAAAATGATGTTATGTATTACCTGGAAATGATACAATGCTGAAGAGTTTATAAAGTGGGTGGGACTTAGCAAAAATGGGCGGAGCCTAGCAAAAGTGGGCGGGGCGTAGCAAAAAGTGGGCGTGGCTTAACAAAAAGTGGGCGGGCTTAGTAAAAGATGGGCGTGGCTTACCAAAAAGTGGGCGGGGTTTTTCCAAAAAGTGGACGGAGCTTAACAAAAGGTGGGCAGAGCCTACCAAAAAGTGTGTGGCACTGGAGGCGCTCAAATAAGAACATTGAGGGAGGTTTACCATTTTATCTTAGCTCAGTTAAAATATCTTAATAAAGAACCAAACTCAAACATATTTTTTGTTAATGTATTAGATGGTGAAGAGAGTTGTAGGAGAATTAAATTATTTCCCACGCATAAACAAATATTTGTAGGGTCGTTGTTTGAGTGGGTTATATTCACCAGATGATATTAAGAGTAAAAGGTTAAAAGGTCCATGAGGTCAGAAGGATCACAGGTGTTTAAGTGGTCTAATGAATAAGGATAACATGTCAAAAGGTTAGAAGGTTCGTAAAGAACAGGGTGAGAGAAATATAGGTGTTTAGGGGCAATGAGGGAGGGAAAGAATTAATATGGAAGTGAATGGGTCAATGTTTGAGTGGGTCAAAGATTAATCTGCCAGATGATATGTAGAAGAAGGATGATAGGTCTATAAGAGAAAACAAATATTTGTTTATGCGTGGTCTAATGAACAACATTAAGGATAGGTACTACAGACAAAAGGTTCATAAAGATGAGGGTGGGAGAAATAGAGGTGTTTATGATTTTTGAAAAAGACAAGGGGGTAAATGACATTAGATAGGGATTTCCCATGTTAAACGGAGGTGTCCCAGAAGCAACATTATTACACTACTACCTGGTGTTCGCTTAGCGGTTAGGGTGCCGGCTCGGGATCCTAGGATCTGGTGTTGGCTTAGCGGTTAGGGTGCCGGCTTGGGATCCGAGGGTCTGGTGTTGTTTTAGCGGTTAGGGTGCTGCTTGGGATCCTAAGATCTGGTGTTGGCTTAGCAGTTGGGGTGCTGCTTGGGATCCTAGGATCTGTTGTTGGCTTTAGCGGTTAGGGTGCTGCTTGGGATCCTAGGATCTGGTGTTGGCTTAGTGGTTAGGGTGCCGGCTTGGGATGCGAGGATCTGGTGTTGGCTTAGCGGATTTGGTGCTGCTTGAGATCCTAGGATCTGGTGTTGGCTTAACGGTTAGGGTGCCGGTTTGGGATCCGAGGATCTGGTGTTGGCTTAGCGGATAGGGTGCTGCTTGGGATCCGAGGATCTGGTGTTGGCTTAGCGTTTAGGGTGCCGGCTTGGGATCCTAGGATCTGGTGTTGGCTTAGCGGTTAGGGTGCCGGCTTGGGATCATAGGATCTGGTGATGGCTTAGTGGTTAGGGTGCTGCTTGGGATCCTAAGATCTGGTGTTGGCTTAGCGGTTAGGGTGCCGGCTTGGGATCATAGGATCTGGTGATGGCTTAGCGGTTGTGGTGCTGCTTGGGATCCTAGGATCTGGTGTTGGCTTAGCGGTTAGGGTGCCGGCTTGGGATCATAGGATCTGGTGATGGCTTCGTGGTTAGGGTGCTGCTTGGGATCCTAAGATCTGGTGTTGGCTTAGCGGTTAGGGTGCCGGCTTGGGATCATAGGATCTGGTGATGGCTTAGCGGTTGTGGTGCTGCTTGGGATCCTAGGATCTGGTATTGGCTTAGAGGTTAGGGTGCCGGCTTGGGATCCTAGGATCTGGTGTTGGCTTAGCGGTTAGGGTGCCGGCTTGGGATTTGAGGATCTGGTGTTAGCTTAGAGGTCATGGTGCTGCTTGGGATCCTAGGATCTGGTGTTGGCTTAGCGGTTAGGGTGCTGGCTTGGGATCCTAGGATCTGGTATTGGCTTAGCGGTTAGGGTGCCGGCTTGGGATCCAAGGATCTGGTGTTGGCTTAGCGGTTAAGGTGCCGGCTTGGGATCCTAAGATCTGGTGTTGGCTTGGCGGTTAGGGTGCCGGCTTGGGATCCCAGGATCTGGTGTTGGCTTAGCGGTTATGGTGCTGCTTGGGATCCTAGGATCTGGTGTTGGCTTAGCGGTTAGGGTGCCGGCTTGGGATCCGAGGATCTGGTGTTGGCTTAGCGGTTAGGGTGCCGGCTTGGGATCCTAGGATCTGTTGTTGGCTTAGCGGTTAGGGTGCCGGCTTGGGATCCTAGGATCTGGTGTTGGCTGAGCGGTTAGGGTGCTGCTTGGGATCCTAGGATCTGGTGTTGGCTTCGCGGTTAGGGTGCCGGCTTGGGATCCGAGGATCTGCTGTTGGCTTAGCGGTTAGGGTGCCGGCTTGGGATCCGAGGATCTGGTGTTGGCTTAGCGGTTAGGGTGCCGGCTTGGGATCTGAGGATCTGGTGTTGGCTTAGCGGTTAGGGTGCCGGCTTGGGATCCTAGGATCTGGTGTTGGCCTAGCGGTTAAAGTGCCGGCCTGGGATCCTAGGATCTGGTGTTGGCTTAGCGGTTAGGGTGCCGGCTTGGGATCCTAGGATCTGGTGTTGGCTTAGAGGTTATGGTGCTGCTTGGGATCCTAGGATCTGGTGTTGGCTTAGCGGTTGGGGTGCTGCTTGAGATCATACGATCTGGTGTTGGCTTAGCGGTTAGGGTGCTGCTTGGGATCCTAGGATCTGGTGTTGGCTTAGCAGTTAGGGTGCCGGCTTGGGATCCGAGGATCTGGTGTTGGCTTAGCGGTTAGGGTGCCAGCTTGGGATCCTAGGATCTGGTGTTGGCTTAGCGGTTAGGGTGCCGGCTTGGGATCCTAGGATCTGGTGTTGGCTTAGCGGTTAGGATGCTGCTTGGGATCCGAGGATCTGGTGTTGGCTTAGCGATTAGGGTGCCGGCTTGGGATCCTAGGATCTGATGTTGGCTTAGCGGTTCGGGTGCTGCTTGGGATCCTAGGATCTGGTGTTGGCTTCGCGGTTAGGGTGCCGGCTTGGGATCCTAGGATCTGGTGTTGGCTTAGCGGTTAGGGTGCCGGCTTGGGATCCTAGGATCTGGTGTTGGCTTAGCGGTTAGGGTGCTGCTTGGGATCCGAGGATCTGGTGTTGGCTTAGCGATTAGGGTGCCGGCTTGGGATCCTTGGATCTGATGTTGGCTTAGCGGTTCGGGTGCTGCTTGGGATCCGAGGATCTGGTCTTGGCTTAGCGGTTAGGGTGCCGGCTTGGGATCCTAGGATCTGGTGTTGGCTTAGCGGTTAGGGTGCTGCTTGGGATCCTAGGATCTGGTGTTGGCTTAGCGGTTAGGGTGCCGGCTTGGGATCCGAGGATCTGGTGTTGGCTTAGCGGTTAGGGTGCCAGCTTGGGATCCTAGGATCTGGTGTTGGCTTAGCGGTTAGGGTGCCGGCTTGGGATCCTAGGATCTGGTGTTGGCTTAGCGGTTAGGGTGCCGGCTTGGGATCCTAGGATCTGGTGTTGGCTTAGCGGTTAGGATGCTGCTTGGGATCCGAGGATCTGGTGTTGGCTTAGCGATTAGGGTGCCGGCTTGGGATCCTAGGATCTGATGTTGGCTTAGCGGTTCGGGTGCTGCTTGGGATCCTAGGATCTGGTGTTGGCTTCGCGGTTAGGGTGCCGGCTTGGGATCCTAGGATCTGGTGTTGGCTTAGCGGTTAGGGTGCCGGCTTGGGATCCTAGGATCTGGTGTTGGCTTAGCGGTTAGGGTGCTGCTTGGGATCCGAGGATCTGGTGTTGGCTTAGCGATTAGGGTGCCGGCTTGGGATCCTTGGATCTGATGTTGGCTTAGCGGTTCGGGTGCTGCTTGGGATCCGAGGATCTGGTCTTGGCTTAGCGGTTAGGGTGCCGGCTTGGGATCCTAGGATCTGGTGTTGGCTTAGCGGTTAGGGTGCCGGCTTGGTATCCTAGGATCTGGTGTTGGCTTAGTGGTGAGGGTGCTGCTTGGGATCCTAGGATCTGGTGTTGGCTTAGCGGTTAGTGTGCCAGCTTGGGATCCTAGGATCTGGTGTTGGCTTAGCGGTTATGGTGCTGCATGAGATCCTAGGATCTGGTGTTGGCTTAGCGGTTAGGGTGCCGGCTTGGGATCCTAGGTTCTGGTGTTGGCTTAGTGGTTAGGGTGCCGGCTTGGGATCCGAGGATCTGGTGTTGGCTTAGCGGTTAGGGTGCCGGTTTGGGATCCTATCTGGTGTTGGCAAACGTTGTTGGCAAACGTTGGAGGAAAATAAGTTTGAAAATGTTCTCCTCCAAGCTGTTGTTCCTCCAGAGCGGCCTCATCATTTGAAGTGACTCAGACGGTTTCCATTGTCTTAGTTCCTCAGAGATCAAGAGTTGATGCAGGCACCTTTGTTTCAGCGCAGAGGTTCGGTGTATTGTTCCATCTTCAAGACATCGCAGGGATTGGTCCTGCGTGGTTTGATGACCAAGTCACGAACCTCTTGGGAATATTCAGGTTGGATTGATGTCATGACATAGTCCAAATGTGTCTGCTAGGTAGTCATCCCCTTCATGAGGAAATGAGCCATGACCTGCGCAAACCAAAGAGTTCGACTGGATAAATTACGTGAAAAACTTGTGAGACTCAAAAAAAGATAAAGGTTGTGTGTCTCGAATCACTAAAAAGAAGAAAAAAAAGTATTAAAAAAGGAAAAGGACCAGGTCTGGCAGTTGAGGGACAAGGACAATTCTGGGACACTTCAACCTAGACACGCTCAACCCTCATATAATGATGTCATCATATAACCTTCAAAACCACATAACCATATCTTCTTTTATTGACTTATTTATGGTTATGAAATGAAAAAACACCTTGGGTTAAATAAAGTTCTGGCGCATGTGAAGTTTTGACCTTTAATAGCCTAATCCTTTAACCTACTACCTCGAAAGACGGATAATCATATATAAACTTCATAATGACGTAACCATGTAGTCATTTGAAATAACAAATATATTTATTTTTAATAACGAAAAAGGACACTTTCAAATCAATGACTAACTTCTGTATACCTGCCTCAACTTGTGTTGGCCTTTCAAATCAATGATTGACTTCTCTAACACCTGCACGAACTGCTCATAACACAACATAGTTGTTTACGAATTAAACATTTTAGGAGGGGACATGTCTAGACATGATTTCAGAGATGTTTTCATGGCTTTGTCAGGGAATATGCTTTGAGAGCTTCTCTTCTCGTGAACAGGGAAAACGAGTTTGAAAGGCACACATTTGAAATGGACTGGCATTATGAGTTTGAAGAACTCTCAGATCAAATTATTTTCTCAAAGCAAGGCTCAATAAAGGAGTACTTGAAGTGATGTTGGACAAACAGGTCTGATGTTTTTTAATCCTGTATGTACAACATATACATCTCATAGTTTGATTGCTATTTGGTTAGCCCAAAGTTGGATTGTAATTTGTTACCTCCGCCACCGAAGGTGGATGGAGGTTATGTTTTCCCCCGTGTCTGTTTGTTATGATGAAAATTGAAATTTTTCATCATATGTTTTCTTTCTCGTTTGTTACTTGGCGAAAAAAATTTTTTGGTCAAATATGTTGATAACTCTAGTTTGTGTGTGTGTTTGTCTGTCCGCTCACTAATACTTGCCTACAAGTCACATATCTAAAACAGATCTTCACAAAATTTCACCAAACTGTAGAGTTTGTTGTCCGGCAGAATCGTATGTATTTTTTAGGTCAAAAGGTCAACATAGGCCGTAGGTCAACCACTTTTTTCAAATTTGATAAATCCTCATTTTTCATCCAATAAACTTGAAATTTGAATACGATTTTCCAATCAGCAAACTGAATTCAACCAACTATTTTTTAGGTCAACATAGGCCACAAGGTCAACATAGGCCAAAGGTCAACTACTTTGTTTCAAATTTTTTAAATCCTCAATTTTTATCCGATTAACTCGAAATTTGAAGACGATTTGCATATCAGCGAATTGAATTCAAACTCCATCTATTTTTAAGATCAACATAATTAAAAATCAACATAGTCAACATAAGCCAAATGTCAACAACCTTTTCAAATTTCAAAAGTCGTCAATTTTCATCCGATTGACTTGAAATTTGAATAGCATTTACATGTAAGCTAACGGAATTCAAACAACTCTTTTTGAAATCAACATAGGCCAAAAGGTCAACATAGGCCAAAAGGTCAACATAGGCCAAAGGTCACGCACTTTTTTCAAAAGTCGGAAATCCTAAATTTTCATCTGATTGACTTGAAATTTGAATATGATTTTCATATCCTCTAAATAAATTCAACCACCAACTATATTTGAGGTCATCATAGGTCACAAGGCTAACATAGGCCAAAGGTCAACCACCTTTGCAAATTTCTAAAATCCCCAATTTTCATCTGATTGACTTGAAATTTGAATAAGATTTTCATATAAGCTTACTGAATTCAACCACCAATTATATTTGAGGTCAACATAGGCCAAAAGGTCAACATAGGCCGAAGTTACAAAAATTGTCAATTTTCATCTGATTAACTTAGAATTTGAAGACGATTTGCATATCAGGTCACTGAATTCAACCACCAATTATTTGTGAGGTCAAAAGAATGCTCTACTGAGAGCCATTCTACTTTGTTCTCTTTTCCCAAGTGTTGCTCTATGAGTGATTTTTCATTTATTTGTTTGTCTGTGAACGTGATAACTCGCGAACGCTTTCCGCTATCTTCGTCAAACTTTACCAGAGGATTCAGAAGGACAAAAGTGAGGCTGTCAATGGTTTTGACGATATATGTCAAAGGTCAAGGTTCTCTCGTTTGTCTGGGCAATATCTCAGCCATCCTTTGAGCTAGGGAGCTGAAATTTGGGCACAACAGTGAACAAGTGCTTTGGCCAAAACGGTTTTTTTTTTTTTGGGGATTAGTCAATTAGCATACCATATCTCGGAGATGTATTGACCGATTTTATTCATACTTAGCACAAAGACAATACATGAAGGTATACATATGCACATGATTTTGTTTCGCGATGCCGTCAAGGATGGCTGACTGGTCTTTAACGTCCACTATTGCTGGCAGACTGGTCCTAGGGTTTAACATCATTTCAATAGATTGTGCATCGATTGATGTATCTCCCTGCATTTAATACATCAGGGTGACAGTTTATTGTTGGGTCGAGTTTCGAACCCAGGTGAGACAGGTAACGAGTTTTCAGTGTCCACGATACGAGTGTGCATACCTGTAGGCCATCCTGCCAAACTAATGAGAGCGAAACGCATAAGGTGTAGATAGACATCACTGTCATTCTGATCTAACCTGCAGACATCCACGAGCTACCGATCTGTTAGCATGTGTATACCTGAAAGCGAGGTGATTGTGATCATTTAGCTAGACATCTGTGTGCACAGGGCAGTGGCCGTGGACACTGAAAGCTCGTTTTAAATGGCCCTTGCTTGTCGTAAATTTTATAAATGTTTTGTAAAATTTTCACATTCATTTCAAATTGTTTTTCAAATCATTGTCATTCATAGTCCTGCTCAATCCTTACCGCTTACACACATCCCTCCCAAAACATTGAACATTTGTTTGCAATTAGTGCTTGTCGGGAGCTTTCTAAGGAAGCTTATTTTTTTTCCTACTTATCCATTAATGGCTGAGCAGACTCGACGACTCACAGGGAGTGCACGCTTTCTTGCGACCTCTTTCATAATCTCAATTTGAAATTTTTTTCCATTCAAACGTTTTGTGTTTTTCCAATTGAGGCACTTTTCACCTTCCTTAGACATACATACTTTGGAAAAGAAAAGGACTTGATTGTGCTTTGGTAAAAAGCAATGTTTGCAAGTCAAGGTCACAATTAAGTCTCAACATTTCTCAAGGTAATGAAAACAAGGGGATTTTGGATCCTGAATGGTAAACTTGGGTGTCCGTCATTGAAATTTAAGCCATTCAGAGAATATGATGATATTCCAGTGGTCTGTAATGGATATGTGATTTTAAAAGTAGTTGGATTTTCTATGCCTCCGTCCCCGAAGGTGACCGGAGGCATTATGTTTTCGGGTTGTCCATCCGTCCATCCGTATGTAATGTCCATCCGTAATGGGCTAAAGCTTGTTTTTCTCAGCAACCACATGTCCGATTGACACTAAACTTTCAGCGTAGGAGTGACACCCACATAGAATGTTTTCTGATAATTGTGACGTCATATACCATGTGGTATGGCAGCAATCTTGGATTAAACGCAAATAAATAAATAAAACTATTTCTTGGAAAACGCTGAATGGAAAACTTTTAAACTTGGCACATTGTCAAGTACTCCCAATGGGGAACAAAAGTAGGATAATGATGGCATTATCGGTGAAGTGGTATACCAGCCATACATGTTTTAATCGAATGCCTTATCCTACTACAATTCACCTAATGTCTGTCCGTCTGTCTGTCTGTCTGTCTGTCTGTTCGAAGGTACCGTAAAAACTGCTGAACCGATCGCAAAGATATTTTGGGTGGGTAATCCTGGGATCTCCAGGAGTAAAATAGGCTATTTAGTTTTTCCAATATCAGCTTTGGTCTCCAGCATTCTCAGGTTTGGACTCCGCATAACATTCGCGTTCGCATAACGTTCATTGTTCTCATTGTGACGATGTTGCTTTCCCGGGTGCCGCGTGTTTGGTGCAGCCGTTTGTGCGGCACCTGGGAAAGCAACATGTCTCCATCGATCGCTAACAGATCGCTGTCTCCATCGATCTTGCCAAGGCCGTAACAGCTATCGGCTCAAATCCTTTTAACTGTTGATTTGGTGCAGTTACACGTATCGGGAATTTGGTACACGGATCGGGAGTACATACGACATAGCGATTGTGAACACGATTATCGATCACGATTATCGATCACGATTCACGATCACGATCAACACGATCATAGTGTATCGATCACCATTTGAAACACGATGGAATAATATTTACCGATATGAACAGAGATGTGTCTTTTATTGAAATTCAACAAACACTGTTTAGATTTTGATGATTTGCATGTGATATGATTCAACGGATGTTTATATAAATCGTTTAAAATAAAAAAAAGCTTTGAATTTCTGATATTTTTCCTTTTCATTTGGGCCTCCCAATTGAAGCCCCACCTGTAGGGTGGGTACCGTTGCTAGTAATGAAAATCTGAAATTGCATGCACATGATTAATGATTAATTTGTATTGAAATATTAAATTTATGACATTATAGGTCACATGGAATGTTGTTTGCAAGCTTTCAAAACAAGAGGGCTTCAGCAAAATTTCTAACCCATATATTTATCTCATTGACTCTCAGCTTTGTGCCAAAGAATTGAGTTTATCAAACTGTATATGTCATTATGTCAACCAGGTGTTCACTACTTCATGATAGAGCAACAGCATCAAACTTTTCTGCAGGTCTTTGAGGAATTTTGAGAGATCAAACACCCACCCCTTACCCATAACACACACTGCTCACATATTTTCACTGTGCCCTTGGGGAATTTACGGTATCGGCCACGCTATTGTTTTTCATCGATATCGCTATAACGGCTTTTAGGATTCAAAAGAGGATAGAGTACAGACAAACAACTATAGGCTGGAAACCATTGTGGGAGGCATTGATGGGCCTCATGGCCTCCCTCTGTGCTTAAGTTCATTGTAATGGAACTATTGTTATTAGCCCCCATTAGACTTTGTCCAAAACGGGGGCTTATTTATTGGGTCTCGTCCATCCGTCCGTCCGCAACCATATATCGGAGATGTATGGACCGATTTTGTTCATACTTGGCACAAAGACAACACATGATGGTATACATATGCACATCATTTTGTTTCGTTATGCGATCAAAGATGGCCGACTGGCGGCCATTTTAATTGTAAAAAACCCGATGTTGAACACGTCCTCAACTATTTCTTGGACATGCATTTACCGATGTTATTCAAACTTGGCACACATAATCAATGACGATATACATATGCACGTCATTTTCTTTCGATATCAGATCCAATATGGCCGATTGGCAGCCATTTTGTTACTTTAAAATGTCCCACTATTTATTGAACATGCATGGTACGATTTTGTTCAAACTTAGCACAACCACAGCAAATGATGGCGGATACGCGCACCCCACTTTATTTTGTGATCTGATCAACGATGGCCGACTGGTCGACTGGCGGCCATTTTAGTTGTAAGAAATACCCGATATTGAACACGTCCTCAACCATTTCTCACACATGCATTTACCAATGTTGTTCAAACTTGGCACACAGATAATACATGAGAGTATATACATATGTAGAAGATTATGTTTTGTAATCTAATCAAAGATGGCTGAATGACAGCCTTTAATTCCGTAATGCAAAATTACTAAAACCACAGGGGCTATTACATTTTATGTCTTTTTCTTCTTGTTATTATTGTTGTATACCCCCAGAGACGATTTGAAAGTTTTTTTTTATTATTAGAACCACATTCTTTCAGACTTGCATATTACTCCCCTTAAATTGCTTTGTATTAGGTGTTCTGGAAAGTAATCTGTGTAAACGACATTACTTTCCAGTACACCTAATAGGAACCGCAAACCTCACACAGGTCTGTCCAACCTACTCCTAAGCAGCACGTTATGCTTTCCACCATGCTCGGTGGATTACTTGGAGTGACAAAAGTTCAGAGATGGAGGTCTCTTTCAATTACACTCGAAGGCGCATTATCCCATTATGTTATGAGCATTGTTTCATTAAAAATCAGCTTGTTTGCTTAAATTTTATGATCCCAGCTGCCTTTGTAACTTATTTCGTCTCCGTTGATGTAATACAGTTCTATAATGCTATAAGCAGTGTGCACAGGCAATGAGCCAGGCCATGGCTGGTGGATAGACCATTATACCGCAAGCATTTGGAATTGGGTAGCTACTTGCGAGCCAACAACCCCTAATGAAATTAGCAACTGATATAACAGACTGCAGTGGGGATTACATTTAAAAAAAAATTCCTCTCTCTTTCTCTCTCTCTCTCTCTCTGTCTCTCTCTCTCTCTCTCTCTCTCTCTCTCTCTCTCTCTCTCTCTCTCTCTCTCACACACACACACACACACACATTATCATCATCATCATCATCATCCGGCCAGATGCTGCCAAAGCAATTAGGTTGTCCCACTTCTTGAAGCTAAAACCAAACTCTTTTCTGTCGTAAAGACTTACTGAACAGTGGATAGTCTTGAGCCAGGAAACTGAAATGCTTAAACATCAAATTACTGATTGCTATCTCTTGCTTGAAGAGAGATGAGAATTGGGATATTGGGAGGAGTTGTATGTAGGCCATGCCCTGCAGTTTGAAGCCTTCTTTTGGCTGGCTTGATGAAGCAACAGCTGAACAGACGTTCTGGTCAAGTAGGCTCTGCGCACATGCTGCTGTTTTGGCAGAGGGTTCAGTAGCACCTCGTGCTGATGACATCATGGTCACACATGACATCATAAAAACAGATCACATGCTAGTTTACACAATAAAATGTTAACTCAATTTCAATGCCAAGTCTGTTTTTTGTAGAAAAGGGAGAAAACGTTGAATGCTGGCTGTGTGCTTCTTGCACCGTCACATGACCCTAATCCCTGTAATAAATCATGTCAGGCTGCTTTGGCCAGCACACAATCGGAACTGCTTCAAGGTAAAGTGTTGTTCCATCACCATGTTTTCCAAGTTGTTACCTTTACTCACTTTTCTCAGTGTGGCATCACAGAGCTGGTGGTGCCCTTGGCCATGGCTGCACATAGTCCGCATTCCTCCATGAGCAACAACGAGCGGTGGCTCATGATGAATCATAGTTGTCAGCAGTAAAAAAAAACAACCAGTGTAGTAAAAAAACAAATAAACAAATATAAACCTCTTTTGTTGACACGACAATTGTCTGACCAAGGTTGTTTTAATTGTTTCAAGCAAGGAGGTTCCCTGCTCTATTTGGCCTACCTCCAGCTGAGTTAGTCAGTCAATGTGTGTAATAAGAGTACACAAAAACCCCAGTTAAGGGTATATTTGACGGTCATTGCACGGAATATGGTTTGTCATAAAAAGTCAAAGATCTCAGCATAGGAGGGCTGCTGTTAGTTTGCTGATGCCAGATTGACAGCTTATTGTGACTCATGAGTTTCAGCGAAACGTTTCCACTGGGAGGTAGCTGCTCTGAAATTCTGCTCGAAAGCTCGAAATATGAAGTCAGAGGCGCAGATCATGGAACTGACAAGAGCTTGAGGTTATTTCCCGTCTATTTGTTGTTATTATTTGTTTATACTGACGTGCTTTTTTTGAGTTTGTTTAGGACTTCACATTTTCAGTGCAACTTTGTTGCTTTCCTTGAACTGTTTTGGACGTCATTTCCAGGAGCCAATCAAATGTTTCAGCCTGGTGGAACTTTTACGTCTCTAGATTAGTCAAAATCCTAGCAGCTGCGAATAACGTCCATGCTGTGGCAACCGACCATTTTGCATTGCATCGCTGCTGAGGCTCGGAGAGATTATGTATCATATTCATTCATATTCAGCACCTGGTTGGGCCATTTCTTGAGGCCTGGTGTTTCTGCTGATACAGTTCATCCTGCAGAATTCAGAAATTTGGCTAAGCGAGTGGAACACAACGATAGACTATTTTGGAAGGCTACCATGGAAGCTTAACATCGTCTCTGGAGAATGGCATAGTCATTTGGGCAACATCCAAGCCTGTGAAACACCAGGATGAGAGTGGAAACACCAGAAAAACACCATCGTTGCGTAAGAAGTCAAATCTACACCAGAAGACTTAAAAGGCAAGTATGCTACCTCTGATCTATCCTGTCAGCACATGCATCACAGGGATTTTTGAAAACTATTGAATTGTAATTTCATATTCACTGTTTCTATCCAGGAAAATAGAGCAGCTGGCTGTGTGCTTCTTGTAGTAACAAAATAGGAAAAAAAGCAGAGGGTTTTGAGTATCGTCACAAAAAATCCCGATGACCTTCTCACCCACGCAACACACACATTAGGACAAAATGTGTCCTCTCAATCAGCCCATTGTGTTTGCCACCATTGCTTCTGATGAAAAACACATTGGAGTTCATGAAAGCTTCTGAAATTTACAGCAAGTAGTGTTTTTGCTTGTACAGCAGTTCGTTTGAGTAAAAGAATGGCACGGTGTGCCTTACTTTCATGTTGCCTTCACAGTATAATTTATTGTACGCTCAAATCGTAAGCATTTAAAATTGAGATTTGAGAAGAAAGGCTTCCACAGCACCGGCTTGATGTGAAGGTCAAAATATCATCTACTTGTAGTTTCATCTCCCTGGGCTCACTGGTGTTTGATGACTGGTGTTTATGTATAAGGCTGGTTAATATAGCCGGTTAACATGACTGAATGTTGTTTGATTGGACGTGGCGGGGAGTTGGAGGATGGTGTACTACGATCTAAAACATGGAATTGAGAGAAGGGAGAAAGAGAGAAAAGGTTGGTGGATAGTGGTGGAGATCATGATAAATACGTTAACACAAAATCACTCATAGAGCGACACAGGGCAAAAGAAACAAAGTGTGAATGGCACTCAATAAAGCATCCTTTTGACCTCAAAAATAATTGGTGGTTGAATTCAGTTCGTTGATTTGCAAATCCTATTCAAATTTCAGGTCAATCGGATGAAAATTGAGGATTTTAGAAATTCAGAAAAAGTGTTTGACGGTAGGCCTATGTTGATCTCAAAAATAGTTGGTGGTTGTATTCAGTTCACTGATCTGAAAATCCTATTGAAATTTCAAGTCAATCAGATGAAAATTGAGGATTTTAGAGTTTGAAAAAAAAGTGGTTGACCTTTGACCTATGTTGACCTTTTGACCTTTTGACCTCAAAAATATATAGGATTTTGTCGGACCACAAACTCTACCATTTGTTGAAGTTTTGTGAAGATCGATTGTGACCTGTAGGCAAGTATAAGTGAGTGGACAAACAAACACACACACACACACACAGAAACACACAAACACACACACACACAAACACACGAACAAACACACACAAACAACACACACAAATACACACAAACAAACACACACAAACACACACAAACACACACACAAACACACACACACACACACAAACACACACAAACAAACACACACAAACACACAAATAGAAACACACAAACAAACACACACACACACACACACACACACACACACACAAGCAAAACACACAAACACACACAAACACACACACACAAACACACACACACACACACACACACATACAAACACATAAACAAACACACACAAACACACACAGAAACAGAGACACCGGAGTGATCAACATACTTGTCAAAAAAATTAATTGCCAGGTAATAAATGCTTGGCACGACAGAATGTAAATATCGCTGAAAAGGGAGACATTGTCTTCACTTTTCATCTTGCACTTGTCAAGTCAATTGGAAGAACACCAGAAATCAAATATCAAAGCAATTTTGTCTCACAGGTGGTTACGAATCGCCAATGGAACATGTTTTTTTATCGTCTCTCGAAGAAGAAGAACCGCTTTTATAAATTTTATATAACCCTTATTCCTCCAAGTCTCTATATTTTGTCCCTCTTCCCCGCTGTTGATGTGTTTCACCCCTCTTTTTCTACTGTTCATTACCCCATGCGCGCAAAGCGCAAAGCGGGTTTAAGCAATTGGTTCATTTTGTCTATGTGTCTGTCTACATACATCCATCTATTATCGAAGAACAACTTAATTTCAATAGAATTTTATATTTTGAACACCGGAGAACATGAATGAATCAGAACATGAACCTACAGTTTAGCAGAACTTTGGCTGTGAAATTGGCAAATTATAAAGAATTTGCCCCAATCACATATTTGCATAGAGGAGTAAGGTTCTGTTTTACTCTCTTTGCCTGTCTGGCAGTTAAACAAAATTGAAAATTATTCCAAACAGGAATCTTATGATTTTTGATGACACCATAAAGGGCACAAACAACAGGCATGAATAAATAACTAATTTAATGTGTTAATATAAGGTGGTGTAAAGGACGGTACATTAGTGGTGGTAAAATTCTGAAAAAACATTTTTCTACTGCTTTTAAAACTTTATTTTATTTCAATTTAATTATGTACTTCAACACCGTAGAACACAAATTGCCTTCTTGGCATTTTCAGAAACCTTCCATATAGCAGTTCTTGGGAAAATATTTATGCAGTCCCATGCCCTGAGGGCAGAGTAAATGTGAGATTCAGCATTCAGACAAATATGGCGGTGCCTCGCACTCTTTGCTCAGTACAAAACACAAAGCAACTTTAAAACTAGAAAGCATCTGCAAATTCAAAGCCCGTCTTCGTCTTCGTCCGAAGACTTCTTCTTCTTCCATTTGCTAAGGATGACAAAAACAGCGGAAAAAATGATGATTTTAGGCAATAGGCTTTTCATGGATCCAATAAACAAACTCTGCTCAAATTTCAAGTGAATCAGAGGAAAAATTTGTGATTTTATTCAACCTTGTACACGAGTCTCGATTCTGTATACAAAAAAAACAAAACCCTTGACCTTTGACCATTTGATTTAATAAAACAATACATTTCTCGCTTTTGATTGGTGAACTAAATCAGTGACCAAATATACAAATTCTTAAAATGTCAGGTCAATCGGATGAAAATTGACGATATTATGCAACCTTGACATTCGACCTTTTAATCTAAATAAACAATCCGCTTCTAGCTTTTGATTGGTGAACCAAGTCAGTGATACAATATGCAAATTCTTTAAATTTCATGTCAATTGGATGAATATAGACGATTTTTTGATGCTAACCTTTGACCTTTTAAACTAAATTTTAATGTGTGTTCTTCATATTATCATAAGAAAGCTTTGTTGAAAATTTGAAGACAACGCTCAAATGGTAAATTAAAATTTCAGTTCAACTGGATGGAAATTGATGATTTCATGTGATTTTAGACCTGACCTTTGACCTTTAATCCTTTTGATGAAATTGTACATGTTTCACGAAATATATATATATATATATATATATATATATATATATATATATATATATATATATATATATATATATATAAATCATCTGAAGCTTATAAAGCTTATAAATCTTATAAATCTTATAAATCTGAAAGCTTATAAATCTTATAAATCTGAAATCTTAAATCTTAAATCTTAAATCTTAAATCTTAATCTTAAATCTTAAGTCTTAAATCTTAAATCTTAAATCTTAATCTTAAATCTTAAATCTTATAAATCTGGAAGCTTATAAATCTGAAATAATCATCATTGGCCCAAAAACGCTCACCAAGTCCACCCATAACTTTGCCCTCAACATCGACGGTTTCCCAGTATCCACCTCCCCTCACATCCGGAATCTTGGCATCATCTTTGACCAAACCCTCTCCTTCGACAAATACACTAAACAGATCACAAAGACAGCCTTCTTTCACCTGAAAAACATCGCCCGTCTCCGTCCATCCCTCTCCTCCGTGGCTGCAGAAACCCTCATCCACGCGTTCATCACTTCCCGTCTGGACTACTGCAATAGCCTCCTTTATGGTTCACCCTCAACAATCACCAATAAACTCCAATACATTCAGAACTCCGCTGCCCGTCTACTCACCCATTCCCGGACCCGTGACCACATCACCCCCGTCCTTTACAAGCTTCACTGGCTCCCCATCTCCCAGAGAATCCAGTACAAAATCCTCCTCTTGACCTACAAAGCCCTCCATAACCTGGCCCCATCCTACCTGGCTGACCTCCTCTCCAGACACACTCCCACCCGCAACCTCCGCTCTGCTGGTACCAACCTCCTGACCCCCCCCATCCGGACCAAATTTAGATCCTGGGGGGACAGGGCCTTCTCCATCGCTGCTCCCACCCTCTGGAACTCGCTACCTCACACCATCAGAGACTCCTCCTCACTCACCACATTCAAAACATCACTCAAGACCCACCTGTTCAACACTGCATTCAACATTTAACCCACAGCATCTAACCCCTGACTATCTCCTCTCCTTCTCCCTCCTTTGTGCTTTGAATATTTCCCTATTGATTCTTCTTTTTTTGCAATTGTTTTTATGTTTTGCTATGCATTATGTTTTTCCCTCAACTCCTTAAACTCAACTCAACTCCTTTTTTTTTTCTTTTTTTTTTTTTTATGCATTATGTTTTGCACTCTGTCAAAGCGTCTTTGGGCTTCCTGAAAAGCGCTATATAAAATAAATGCATTATTATTATTATTATATATATATTTTTTTTTTATGCATTATGTTTTGCACTCTGTCAAAGCGTCTTTGGGCTTCCTGAAAAGCGCTATATAAAATAAATGCATTATTATTATTATAATATATATATATATATGTATATATATATATGTATATATATATATATATATATATATATATATATATATATATATATATGTATGTATATATATATATATATATATATATATATATATATATATATATATATATATAAGACCCACCTGTTCAACGCTGCATTCAACATTCAACCCACAGCATTTAACCCCTGACTATCTCTTCTCCTTCTCCCTCCTTTTGCTTTAAATATTTCCCTATTGATTCTTGTCTTGTCTTTTTGATTCTTGTCTTATATATATGCCGTATATCGCTGCTGTTTGTTTTCTTGATTCTTGTCTTTTTGCAATTGTTGTTTTCATGTATTGTTATGCATTATGTTTTCCACTCTGTCAAAGCGCCTTTGGGCTTCTGGAAAAGCGCTATACAAAATAAATGAATTATTATTATTATTATTATTATTATATATATATATATATATATATATAGATATATATATATATATATATATATATATATATATATATATATTGCGGTTTTGAGAACCCCTCACTTGTAAATACTTGTAAATAATAACTCTTGTAAATATCCTATCATTTAATAATGTCGCACCCATAGTTAGGCCATATGCAACACGTAGGACACCATAGGACTTTCAGTTATTTCCTTAGTCTGTGTTTAGTTAAGGCTGTGTTCCCAATAGTTGAATCTGCGTTGCATTAATTAAATATGATAGGCCCCATTCCGTCCATTTTGCGAGTATCTCTCTCCAAATTGTATTACGCGCCTCTGCCAGCCGCAGCCGCCTCAGCGTTCACTCCAAACGCCATTAAACACGCGGTCAAGCTTGGAGAAGAAGGGGGCGGAGCGCCAAGAACGAGGCGTGGCCCTGTCAACATTCCATCAAGGGCGGAGCTGGTGAGCCCTCGCTACCCAATCAGGGCTGAGGTGAGCTCACTGGTGGGCGTGGTTTGAAAGTGCGCAGCTTGATTTCTAAGCGGACTATATAAGCGCAAGCGCGGCGCCTTTTCAGAGAGAGGAGAGAAGGGAGGAGAGAGAAGAGGAGAGAAAAGAGGAGAGAGAGGAGGAGAGAGAGGAGGAGAGAGAGAGAGAGAGAAGAGAGACTGCGGACTGCGCGAGGAGACCAATTGGGAACGGAATGGAGCCAGAGAAAGCGCTATCACGGAACTGCGCAAGGGTACCCTCTGATACGAACATTGAGAGAGAGAGAGAGAGAGTTGGCACACATATTACGTACGCCACTTCCCAGTCCCCCGATATATCTATAAGGTCCGGTCGCGCGCCAATGACACGCAAAGCTGCCTGCCATTCTTTGCCGTGGACCCGGAGCCTAGAACCATCTGCTTGGACCTTCTCCTCCTACCACTACCATCCCGTGTGAGTCTGTCTGTTTGTCTGGGGTTGTAAGTAAGACTGTATAGTTAAGCTTGCCCTGTGTCCTTTTGCTCTTGTATATTCCTTTCGTTTCTTCTTTTGGGTTTTTGTACATAATTAATAAACCCACTCTTTGTTCTTCTTATTTTCTGGGTTTTCTCTTCTTCAATCGTTTGCGTCCTTTCGTTCAATTGAGTACCTGTGGCACGATAGGAACAGCTTTAATCGGGTTTAGTCTATGGTTAACAACCCGAGTCACGGCTCGCTTCGCTCGGCATATCCATTACCGCTGCGGCTCTGGTGGGAGTTATCTCCTCACTTACGGCCGGTGGTAGTACTTAGGTAATAAGACTAATTGGGCTTACAGCCCTACTTACCAATGACCGGAAGTGACGTCATAATTTCCAGGATTGGGGGATGGCCAGCTTAAAAGACAAGGGGATTAACCCCCCCCCCCCCTTGATAAGGGGAGCGCCGACCCCCGAATCCGCAACAATATACATATATATATATATATATATATATTATATATATATATATATATATATATATATATATATATAATATATATATATATATATATATATATATATATATATATATATTGTAACGGATTTGGGAAACCGTGCACTTTGTGTAATTCATTGTAAATATACCCCCATTGTAAATAATGTAATGATTCCTGTAAATACCTCCATTCATGCAAAGATCAAAGGTCATCCTTTAGTTAGGCCATCGCACACACGTAGGCCACCATAGAACCTCTCTATAGTTATTTCTTTATTATGTGTATCAGTATAAGGCTGTGTGTCCAATAGTCGATCTTCTGTTGCACCAAAATCAAATAAGATAGATCCCCTTTTCAAATTCCCCAAAACCTCCATTTCCAACTGCATTGCGTCCATTGCCAACTGCATTGCCTCCATTGCCAAATGCATTGCCTCCATTGCCAAATGCATTACCAACTGCATTCACCGCCATTGCCATGTGATCCAACTCGGAGAAGAAGGGCGTGGCCCGCCCATCGTCATCAAGAGGAGGAGTCAGCCAGCCCCGATCAACCAACCAAGAATGAGTGGGTTTGGCTTGAGAGGGCGGAGAGAGAACGATCAAGCAGTTTCGCGAACGTTCCAGGGTGTGGCGATGTATAACCCATTGCGCGGAGCCCCCACCAGAGTTCTGTGGAGAGGTGAGCGGAGTTCTGTGGAGAGGTGAGCAGAGTTCTGAGAGGAGTTGAGGAGTTCCGTGGCAAAGAGTTCTGCAAAGAGAGTTTGGGGGAGGTGTTTACGCAGGTGGCGGTCCCGCTGAGAACTTCGGAGGACGTACGAGGCCTGAGAGACGCTGCCCCTGCACGTGAAGCCCTGACGCGCTGCTGCGCACAAAACCTGCTGTGTGAACCAGATTGCGGGGGAGTCGGCGGCCGTTCGCCTCCAGCCTGCCGCTCTGCCCGGACCTGAACCTTCCTCTCCTTCCAGCCATTCGTTCCTGCCTTCATTCCCCATTCGTGTGAGTCTGCCCGTCGTCTGTCCTTTGTGTTGTCCTGGGTATAAGTTAAGCCGGTATAAGTAAGAATTGCTCTGTGTATCTGCTTCCTCCTCTTCCCTGTAAATTACTTCGTTCTGCTTTTCTTCTTTGGGTTTGTGTAAATAATAATAAATATCTGTTCCTCCATTCTTTGATTTCTTCTTTCTCATCCGATCGCTTTAGAGATTTCCCAATTGAGTTCCTGTGGCGCGATTTCGGCCAACGCTTTATGAATCGGGCTTAGTCCCTTGATAAACGGCTCGAACCGCGGGCTGCTAAAACCGCTCGGCAAAATACCATCTTGTCCGCGGTTTCGAGCGGAGTTACCCACCTGCCTTGTGGAGGGATTGGCGGGGGTGTACGGGAATCCCTTGACCAATCGCCTCGGCCAATCCCACCCCACAGGGGAGCGGGGTAGCTTCAGGATCGGAGACGGCCAGTGCAAATAGAAGGGGGATTAACCCCCCCCCCCCTTGCTAAGGGGAGCGCCGTTCCCGTTTCCGTAACAATATATATATGTGTACATGTCGAAAGATTTGCAGCTCAGGATTCATATTGTAAATTGTAGTACACTGAGCAGTAAAATAATTAAAAATTCTTTATTAATAGCCTGACGTTTATGTATATATATAAATATATATATATATAGATAGTACTGCTATGCAAAGCTCGTCGACATTTTACATATTTTTTCTACCTGATGCTCAAACTTTCTGTTGAATGCAAATACTCCTTTATGAAAAATAGAATGTTATTCATAAACTCAGATTTGAACACAATATACCTTTACATAAACGAATATCGAGCATGTCCACCCTTTTCCTTCAAAACAATTGAAATTCATCTCGTTGCACTTTCAAATAATTTTGTTATCAATTATTGTGGAATAGTCTTCCACGCTTCTTTGGGAACGGAATGGAGCCAGAGAAAGCGCTATCACGGAACTTGATATCACGCTATCACTTGGAAGAAGCGTGGAAGACTATAAAAAAACATTTATATATGTTTTTTATAGTCTTCCACGCTTCTTCCAAGACCTTCTAAAGACCATCGAAGTTGTTGGTATTCTTGTTTACTTTTTCTTTGTCTAGTATTCTCATACAGCCTCAATGATATTGATATCTGGTCTTCGAGGGGACCATTCCATATGTTGAAAGACTCCAGGTTCCTCTTTCTTTTGCAAATAAGTTTTAATTATTCCAACTGAACTTTTTCATCATTATCTTGCGACAAGATGAACTTTAGATTAATAATTCTTGTACTACTGAGGATCCCATGGTGGATTAATATTTGTTTGTACTTTTTCCAGTCAATATACCATCAATGTTCAGCAATTTACCAAGACTGTTGGCTTATTGTTGGCTTCAAACTCTTTATATTATTAGTTTCAGTTCTTTCTTTTCTCAACTTTATCGTCTTAGATTAGAAACAAATAACTGAAACTTTGACTCGTGTGTCCAAAGTATCTTTGACGATTTCTCCATCGTCCAATTTAATGTTCTTGTGGATATTTTATCCTTTTAGTCGTGTTCCCCTTTTTATTAAAATACGTTTTCTCCCTGCAACACATCCTTTTAGTCCTCATTTCAAAAGTGACCTTCATGCTGTTGATGGATGGACGACGACACCTGCACATTCTGCCATTTGTGTTCTCAATTCAATGTTCTTTCTATTCCTTAAAAGGATCTTATCTTCAAGTTTTGCTCATTCTTGTTTCACAGCTTTTCGTGGCTTCCAGTCATGGGTTTGTCAATTACAGATAATTTTTCTCTATACTTGTTGATTCTACTTCAGATAACACCTTGAAAATTGAGTTATGTGAGCTATTCCATTCCATGTTTTTCCTTCTTTATGCAGAAACACAATTTTATGGGGTTATTCCACGGAAATTTGGGTGTGTGGCTGTGCCGTTTATGCAACACTTCCTGCAACACCTCCTGCGGCACAACTATCGGGGACGCCTCTTCGTGGTGGTTGTACCTCCCCCCCACCCCCCCCCCCCCCCAAAGCAAAAAATCTTCCGCATTCTTCCCTGCTGCCCGGATTTGTCAGGGCAGCACATGATGCCTCATCCTACCCGCAAGAAACCAGGATGGAAGTTTGTAGCTGGCCCAATATTTGAACCCAGGCTTCACGGTTCAGAGGCGAGGGTGCATCCTCCAGTGCATCTTGCCTGCCAAATATTGAGTAAAAAGTGTAAGTAATGGTGACACCATAATTTGAAATTAAATAAAAGATTGTGGATTAATCGCAGTATATTTCCTTTCTGTCCACCTACTTTTGGTAATGAGTGTAAATACAATTAGAATGAGGAATTGCTTCATGTGGCAAGTGCTCAGACCAGAACAGCAAACAGATTATTTGATAAACTTCCCTTCATATATCCAAGGACATGTCGTTGACAATTTCCAGACTCTTGAACTGGGGTAACTGCACGCAATTTGGTGAATCTTATTATAATATAGCAAACGTATATGGGTATGTATGCGACCAAAACGTCTTCTTCTTCTTCAAATAAAATTAACACCCTCTTAATTAACCCTCTTAATTACGTTTAGACTGCTGAGTCCCCTCAGACCCTTGACGACCATTTAATTTCCCCCAAGACGCTTAAGACCACCAAGATCTCTGAAGACCCAAAATACCCTTAAAGACCCTGAAGACCCAAAATACCCTTGAACGCCCTGAGGCTCAAAACAACCCTGGAGACCCGAATGGCCCCGAAGACCCAACAGATCCTGAAGACCCAAAAGACCCCAAAAACCCCAAAAGACCTAAAGACCCTTAAAGACCCAGAGGAACCAAAAGACCCTTAAGACCAAAAGCCCCTGAAGACATCGAAGACCCCAAAGACCCAAAATACCCTGAAGACCCAAAAGACACTGAAGACCCAAAATACAGCGAAGACCCAAAACACCCTGAAAATCCAAAACACCCTGAAAACCACAAACCCATAAAGACCCTGAAGACCCAAAAGACCACAAAGACCCCATAGACCCCGAAGACCCAAAACACCCCAAAGACCCAAAATAGCCTTAAAGGCCCAGAGTATCCAAAAGACCCTGAAGACCCAAATGGCACCAAAGACCCAAAACACCCTGAAAGACCCAAAATACCCTGAAAGACCCAAAATACCCCGAAGACCAAAAAGACCCCAAAGACCCAAAATACCCCGAAGACCCTGAAGACCCAAAAAGTCCCAAATACCCTTAAAGACCCAGAGGAACCAAAATACCCTGAATACCCAAAATCCCCTGAAGACACCGAAGACCCAAAAGACCCTGAAGACCCAAAAGACACCAAAGACCCTGAAGACCCAAAACACCCTGAAGATGAACATCTTGTCTCCCACTCCCTTTATTATATGTTTTATGTGTCAGTTTATGTTTTTTTGTGATTCATGTTAGCTCTTACACGAGCCTCGATCTTGTATACAAAAAAAAAAATGGAAGAGCTTTTGCAATGCATCGTTGAGAGAACGTGTGTTGTGATGTAGATGAAGTAATGTTGATTTTACAAGAAGACAAGGGATGAAATCAGTGTTTTCCACAGAAAATAAAGTTAGGCAAGGTCTTTCAATTTCTAGGAATTGTCTGAGAAGATCGATGCATTTCGATTGAAAGCTGATCATGTGAAAGTAGTCTAAAGTTTCATCTTCCTGGGTTCTAAGTTTGCAGTGAGTGGAGAATGTATTGGAGAAATTAATAGATGGTTAGTATTGGGGAGAACAGCAATGTCTGGATTCAAAAATATCTGGAAAGACAAAGATATGAAAATACAAACCAAAATGAGGCTGGTAAATGATATAGGATTTCCATTTGCAATGTGAGAATGTGAGTGATGGACAGTGAAAAGGAAAGAAAGAAGTTTGACAGTCTTGAAATGCATTAGAGATGAATGTTAAAAATTCTATCGACTACAAGAAAAACGAACAAATCAGTGCTTGCAGAAATTAGACCACCATGCACATTAGAAACACTGATGCTGAAACTGAAACTGTCATACTTTGGACACATCATTCGTGCAGAAAACAGAAGTCTGGAAAAATCAGCAATGGTTGGTGTGGTTGAAGGAAGAGGAAGAGGCAGACTCATGAATGTCACCAGAAGTCAGACATGACTTGGCAGAATGAGATAACTTGATAATCATGCCTTAGATAAAATGCTACATGAACTACATCTACATCCTTCTTGGTTTCTTCTTGTAATTTTGCACAACATTGTTGATTAACTTCTTGAATGCAGTGCAATCATATTTTTTGGCTTCCCATGTGTCCGGTACTTCAATTGATATGATGCTCATTTACATGATCGGGCAGAAGGACGCTTGTTTCAGCGCACAACATTATATTCAATGAAGACAAAGAATTATCAACTGTAGTTGTTGTGACTGAAAGTAGCAAGAGATGAATCCCTACTTCTGTCATTCCAGGAAACATAACACTGAGATTAGTCAACTTCTGGACAGAACATTTTCAATGGATATCTCTTTGATTGATCCAAATGTTGCTTCTATTGAACAAGAAGAAAAAGACATAAAATGTCAGCCTGCGTGGTTTTAGTAATCCTGCTTTACGGTGTTTAATGCCTTCAGTCGGCCGGCATCTTTGGTCGGATTACAAAACAAAATCTTCTACATATGTATACACATGTATTGTCTTTGTGCCAAGTTTGAAGAAAATTGGTCCATGAATGTCCGAGAAATGGTGGTGAACATATTTAAGTAACAAAATGGCCGCCAGTCGGCCATATTGGATTTGATCTCAAAAACATAGACGTGCATATGTAAGCCATCATTCGTTATCTGTTTGGTAAGTTTTAATAAGATCGGTAAATACTTGTCTGATAAATGGTGGAAAACGTGTTAAACATCGGTTTTTTTTACAACTAAAATGGCCGCCAGTCGGCCATCTTTGATCACATCACGAAACAAAATGATGTGCATATGTATACCCTCATGTATTGTCTTTTTGTCAAGTATGAACAAAATCGATCTATACATCTCCAAGATATGGTTGCAGTATGACTTAGTCGGGCTTTGACCAACCAACTACCAAACTCAGAGCGGACGTGCTAACCATTACACCAAACAGTAGATTTACTCAAGAGAGAAATACGATTGCCTTTTCGGAATAAAGTATCAAAAGTAGTCCACCAGACTCACTACCCCGATACATTCTATATTGGTGGATAATTTGCAAAGTAATAACGGTTTTAGTAATTTCAAGACCCTTCCCATGCCTCCTCCCTTCCCTCCTCCCCAACCTTCCCATGCCTCGTCCCTCCCTCCCACCCACCTTCCCATGCCTCCTCCCTTCCTCCCACCCACCTTCCCATGCCTCCTCCCCCCCCTTCCCATGGCTCCTCCCTTCCCTCCTCCCCCCCCCCATTCCCATGCCTCCTCCCTTCCCTCCCCCCCCCTTCCCATGCCGCCTCCCTCCAAGCCCTCACCCTCCCACAGATCTCCCGATGTCCCTGCTCTCCATCTTGTTCTCCCGCTCCCTTTATCATATGTTTTATGTTTTACGTGTCAGTTTGTCTTTTTGTGATCAATGTTAGCTCTTACACGAGCCTCGATCTTGTATACAAAAAAAAAGAAAAGAAAAAGACAACAGTCAAGGACCACTCATGAGAAAGCCAGTGAGTTTTACCAGGATTGAATTTGAACTTCAGCACGTGAAATACCGGGATGACAGTTTATACCTGGGTCAGGATTCAAACCCAGGCCAAACAGCTTAGAGGCAAACGTGCCTACCGCTGGGGTATCCTGCCAGCCCCTATATCAAGATAGTGTGATGATGATGATGGTAGGAGTCGTCACTTTCGACGAATCTCTTCCCTTCGTTGGCGTGTTCACTAAGCACTGTGCGTTGTGCAATGGCTGTAATAGTCCAATGCGGGACTCACGGCATCTACCGCGAAAATCGCAGGTATAAACTGATCCTTGTGGAGATGGACATTGGCATGTTTTCCTTTCTTGCTTCCGCTTTTTCTCGATAGCAAGCCTCCCACATTCAAAGTGGTCCAGGCCTTTCCGCAATTGTTACGCCAAGCTGACCTGTGTTTGGCCTGATGTTCCCAGGTGATATCTGGGATGGCACAAGACTTGAGTGTAGACGGACATCCTTATAGCACTCTCTTTGCACACGTGACCGTTTACCAAATTTAAGTTGTCAATGGAAAAGCGCTCTTTGGATTCTATGGTATTCCATGCATGTGAGGTGTCCTGAGCAGCGAAGCGGAGCTTGCATCTGGAAATACTCAATACCTTGGATATGACAATGGTCTAGGATTGAGGTGTTAGGTATTCAATCTCGCCAGGTGAGGCCAAGAATCTTACTAAGGCATCGCATATGGAATTGATCAAGGTGTTTGATATGGCGACAATAGGGTGTCCCAGATTCGCATCCATATTGGAGTGTCGATAAGACAACAGCACAGTGACTTAATTATTGTCGCCCATTTGCATCGGCGCATTCATCAGACATGTATGAAAATTTATTGGAAGTGGTGAGAGAGTTCGATCTTCACATTTTTAACTGCTGAGGCTTTTCCTGTTGCGCTGCATGCTTCTAACCAATCAGTTGAGTTTCTTGCAGAAAGATGGTGAGCATTTGTCTTCAGGTCCAACTTCAGGGTTAAAAAGTAAAAATGCATTAAACTTAATTGATTAATCACAGGGTTAGGGTTCAGGTTAAAGCCTAACTCCATGAATAACCATTTTCAAGATACAAAATTAAAAATATGTAAGAGTTTTGATTTGTGACTTTTGAAATCAAAACATAAATAGATAAATCACAAAAATTGCAATTTAATATTCACTTATTCAGGAAGTTTAGATGGCAGCATTAACTTGCACATTTGTTCTAGTTAATTGTAAAGTAATGACATATAGCTGTGATGTTGTAGAGTGGTATTGCCAGCAACTCGCAACTCTTGTGTGAAGTGACATCACAGCTTTGCAACACATTCTCATTACTCCCAAAATGGCAGTGAAGAGTGTTTGAAGCACTCGATACAGACAGAATTTGGGGCTTTCAAAATGATGTAATCCGCCCCACAATGCAGCAGGTATGCGCAGAAACCCCCTAACAGCGGTCATCGGGGCATGTTAATGCATATAGTGCATGTAAGATCAGGATTGTTCCCTAAAATGGCTCACAAAGATTATAAAAGGTCAAAAATACTTGGAAAAGTACTTGAGAGAAAGGGGTGTGCCTCTGCACAACGAAAGAGTTGGAGAATTGCCTCAGCTCGACAAAATGGCTGAGATCTTGCAGCTACCCATACTGCAGACTGTCGAGGATGTGGGCCGATGCATGGCCCGAACTGTGGATGGGCTCGTTCTACACAATCCCCTGACTATCGCAAGTGAGTTGACTTTTAACTTTGTGGGATTACCTCCTGTGAACATGGCAGACTTGGTGATTTATTTAATGGACGTCTGCAATTGGAAAGATGATGCCGTGTGTCATTATCAGCAGAGTGAAGGGCAGCTGTGAAGACTGTTATAAATATATTGTTTGTTTGGTTCTGGGGCCAAAGTAGAAGTTATACTAGATTTTTGTATCTATTGCTGAAAGGAGAGGTGTGTGTGTGTGTGTGTGTGTGTGTGTGTTATATCTACTGCCACCACTTGCCTGTATTAACAGGAAATTGTTCAGGAACTTGACACCTCTCATCCACTGATATTTCCCGTATTTCCGTGAGTCCAATTTACATCCAGGAACACAACAATTATGGTTAACCAAGTCAGAAATTGCCACTCTTTAGTTTTTAAATGCTGAAAATTGTGTCAAAAAGATGATGCTGAAAATGATGTTTAAAAGATTATTTGACTTCCATATTTTGCGGTAGCAATGTCAGGTTAAAAGTGTCCCGGTTAGTGGAAACGAAGCACTGAAAACGCACACAGTGCATGTCTGAAAGGCCTCGTTCACTTCCACACCTCATTTATAAAGTCCCACATTGTCGAAAGAAGTTGCTGGTGATTGAAAAAATGTCAAACAGTTGGGATTTACAAGAAAATACACAGAAGTGTAACCATTGAAGACAGGTCGGTGCCCTTTCTGCTTTTTACAACCTCTCATCCGATCTTGCTCCCTCTACTCTCTCATCCCTCTGACACTCCCCAATAATTCTAGGATGCACGCGTTCTTCCAGTTTTACCCCCTTCCTGTTTAAACTTAGAAAATACAGGATTTCCACAATTCCACTCACCTACAGTACCTCAACTCTTTTGCTCATATTTTCTTCCATTTGTGGAACTGCTTTCTTGAAAACGTCCAATCGCACTGTTCACTCCAAAGCCTAAAGCAGGTGGTGCACCACCATCTCATGTCATCCCTCATCCATATCATATCTCTTGCACCTCCTTTGAGCCCACCTAACCCAACCGAACCCCATTACTGCAAGTTACTGTGTTACCTCCTCTCTTCTCTCTCTTTTCCTTTTCAGTCATTCTCTCTATTAATTGTGTCCAACTCTGGTCCCATTTCCCCACTGTCAGTTTGTTGCCATTTGACCCTCTATCAACTTGCTCCTCCATGAGCCTGTATTTTGTGTACAGTACAAAAAAAGGTTGTTCGAGTGTGTCTCTCTTTTTGGTGTTGTGTTCAAAGACAGGTTCATTATTGCTCAAGTAGTGTCATGGTAAGAATTGCACGAGGTGGTTTGCCTTGTCCTCCCAGCAGTATTCAGGGCAGGCATTTGTAATTTGTTCCAGGGTCCTGGTGGTAGCTCGGCAGCTAACACCCATTATTAAACTGAACTGTTCACATCGTGATACAAGCATCTCAACCTTGCGATTATCGATAAATTAAGATAATTTAAAAGTTTTTATCAACCTCTTGTAGATATTATGTCGTTCTGTGATTTTTGTATTGGTACTTCATACGTCCTAAATTCAATATTAAAAATGTTTTGGCACATTTTGGCGATTTTCCAAAATGGCCACCATCTTGAATTTCGATTTGGTTATAGTCAGGGCCCTTAGGGATATTTTGGGGCCGTTTGGTTCAAATTCTTCCAAAAGCACCAAATTTGGCCCAGATGTTGCCCATGCCATACTCTTTCGATTTTTGACGGGCGCCAAGACGGGTGCCCCCCCCCCGGGGGCCCCATATTGGCGAAATACTAAATGGCCACCACCCGGATTAGAGGAAAATCAGTTAAATAACCAAAAGGGATGGAATCATGTATGATACCACTTTTCAGGGGTTTTCGAGGTCGAGGAATCCAATTATGATGTTATTTTGATGATTCGAGGTCAAGGTCAACCCTCAAGGTCATCTTAAAGGTCATTTTTGAGTCAAACATGTCGGTTTTTGAGTTTTTTGTCAAGATTTACGCGAGGTTCACCATTTGTTGTTTCTGGGTTGGGTAATCGAACTCTGACCTTATTTTTGACAATTAGAGGAAATATTTACATGTCTATTTCCTAATTTTCAGGCATATGCAGTTCATCAGTCGAATTACAAAGGTACGGATTTTGATGTTTTATGAACTGTATGCCATATCCTTGTGTTTAATTTTTGTGCGATCATGATCCAGGTTCATGTATACATGATTGTATACATGTCATAAATATGACGTCATAGGTCATGTGACCTGGCGGCCATATTGGATTTTACGAAAACCTTAAAAATGGATCCCTGTCTTCATTTTTCGATCGATTCATTTTGAATTTTGACCACTTATAGTACGCCATGTGATTGGATGCATATCCTAATTATGACGTCATAGTTCAGGTGACATGGCGGGATGGACCGGTATGGTCCCCGGATCATACCGCCCTTGGCGCCCGTCAAAAATCGAAAGAGTATGGCATGGGCAACATCTGAACCAAATTTGATGCTTTTGGAAGAATTTGAACCAAAATATCCCTAAGGGCCCTGACTATTAATAGACTTGATTTAAAGGGTACTATATAAGAATATCACTGCCAAGTTTCATGCTTGTATCACAATGTGAACGCTTTTTGTGTTAGCCGCCAACAGTAAGGATGGTAACTGACCAACTCCTTCTGAAAGATACTGTGAGATCTTTAACATCCACTAAGTTATACTAGCATATTGGATAACCGGCATAATGTCAATCTGAGGGACATTTAGTGTACTTTGTGATGCAATTCCCTACTTGAGAATCATCAATCTGATACTTAATAGCCAGTTTTGGAATCCAAACCCCTACCAGGCATCTGAAAGGTGCTGAAATAACATCTCTGTCCCATCATTTCATACTTTTGATTTGTAAGATATTTTAAAATTGGAGTTGATTGGTCATGGATGATGTAGACACTCATGTGCAACAGGGATTTGGCTCTCACAAGCATTGCCCATGTTGAAGTTGAATTTGGGCAATCATCACATCAATGTGTAAGAGTCTGAAGTTGCAGCAGGATTTCGTTCAAGTATCGGAAGTGTGGAAACTATGATCCATTTCCAGTAAAGAGATGGTGTCTCCTAAAAAACACCCATCCGGTGTGGACCGGTTGAAGTTATACCAAAGACTTTTATAAAGGTACGTGCTGCTTCCTTGCTTGAAAAGGATAGAGCACAAACAATCCCCATCGGTTGATATCTATGCGGAGGAGGAAATTCTTCTTGAGGAAATGCCCGGCTGAGTACAGCGAGAAACGCAGCGCCATTGTTAGGATGTCGCTGGTACCCAGAGTATCCCAGGAAGTGACGTTAGTGATGGCACTCCCCCCCAAGCTCAGTGGCTGTGTTATGCGTTTGTCTCGTCAGTATGTCCTTGTGTGTGTGTGTGTGTCAGCTCTATTACAAGCCTTAGCTCATGTTTAAGAAAAAACAAAACACAAAACTCCTGTTTGATCGGAAGGTAGTCGGGATGGGAAGTGTTACAACATGCCTGCACAATAGTCCAGATTTGTGACCGTGTGCACTTTCAACCATCCAAGGAGCATCTGGGTGGCATCGAATTTCAAAGTGGGTGAGCATGTGAAAACAGATGTCTCGAAACGTCTGCGTATGCGTGCTGAAGATTCCTGGTATTCCCAGAGGAGATCCTGGCATTAAGGCTCGACCGCACTCTTGGGACAAATTAATACCTAAAGTATCATCAAAAATAGAACAAGTTTAATTAGCTTCATCTTGCTTTTGGATTTTTTCAAATGGGGAAAAAAAAATTGCGAAATAAAAAAAAGTTCGTGATATAGGATTTATTATGTAATAATATAGTCAATACCCTCGTATACAGTCAATCCAATTTAACGTTAACCGATTTCATACTTTCGAGCGCAAAAATTCAGCCGCAATCAGGTGGGAACGAAATCGAAACGAAAACCTTCTCAGGACGAATTTCCTTTTTGTTACCTGCGTATAGTCCATCCTTTTGCCTTCGGTTGAATATAACATACATATATGCATGTGTTCCATTGTGTGCTTTGCAGTTTGAAAGTAGATAGGCCCTTTTATTGCACATCTTGGTGTCCGTATATGCAATCAGATCCAGCGGAGAAGCGGACCTACTGGCACAAATATTCCAAAATGAAATGTCCACATGAAAGAAGAGGGTGCGCGAATTGAAATAAGTTACGGGTGCACAAAAAGGTTCATGGTATATTCACTCACACACCCGCATGCTAACTTTGGAGGATTCAATAACGTGTGCAGTGAATTTCTGTGAAGCCTCACTTTGATAATATCACAGTTTGACAAGAGTAAAAATCATAAAATGACCTTGTTTTATGCTCATATGTTTGAGACCTTTCAATTAAATGAAAAAAATCTTATACTATAGATATATATGTATATATACATATATATACATATATATATATATATATATATATATATATATATATATACATATATATATATATATATATATATATATATATATATATATATATATATATATATATATATATATATATATATATATATATATATATACCATCACCAGTAAACTTGAGATTGTGGGGGTTGTTGTAGGAGGAGAGATGTTATTTGTGTGGAGGTTTGGGGACGGTGCAGCATATCCTGAGTGCATGGTCAGTAGCATTGTCAGCAGGAAGATACAAGTGGCGGCACGATCAGGTGCTGGCAGTGGAAGTGCAGATGGTGCAACAGGAGGTGCTGAGATCGGGAGAGAGAGAGAGAGAGAAGAGTGGAGAAGGAGATCAATGGGGAAGACGTGTTGTTTGTCAAAGAGGACCAAGTGGTAAGAGGTGGAAAAAGGAGGAGGTGGAACTCAAGAGGGCTGTCAGATGCTTGTGATTGGCAGGTGGTGGCAGACCTAAAACCACAATTGGTATTCCCAGAGGAGATGTGTGTGACAAAGTTGCAGCCTGACTTTGTCATCTGGTCAGGTGCAACAAGACAGGGCATCTTAGGGGAATTGTCTGTACCTTGGGAAGATAACATTGAGGAGGTGCACGAGAGGAAGAGAGGAAAGTACAGTGAGCTCGAGGCAGAGTGTCGGGAGAAGAGTTGGCGAGTTTCATGTCAACCATTTGAGGTGGGGGTTTAGAAGGTATGTAGGCAATTCCTTTTCTGCATTTCTTGCTCGGCTTGGAGTGTGTGGGACAGAAAGAAGGAGGATGTGTGACAGAGTGGCCCAGGTTGCCTTGAAAGGCTCACTTTGGATTTGGAGGAAGTTTATGGAGGCACGTCGAACGGTGTAGGTTGAGGTTGTGGGGGGTGATTCATTTCAGCCAAGAGGGGTAGTGACTGAGTGTGGAAGAGACATGGAGATGTGTGAATGGTGTGTGTGTGTGTGTGTGTGTGTGTGTGTGTGTGTGTGTGTGTGTGTGTGTGTGTGTGTGTGTGTGTGTGTGTTGCAGGAATGGGTGTGGTTTTGCATGAATGTGTTTTTGTTTGAGTGGTGCATGTTGTAAGGGTAGGTGGTCGGTTGGTTAGGTGTGGTTTTTTTTGGTGTGTGAGTGAGTGGGTGAGGGGCTGTGGATTCTGGGAGTGGAGGCAGTTTTGTTGTTGTAGTCTGTGTTCTCACTGGCTGGGGTTGGGGGTATGTACGCATCCAGGTGTAGCAGATGCATGTGGAGGTGTATGTGCCCCTGCTGACCCACCTTAGCTGACCGTATCGAGGTTAAAGGGCCGAAATGGGATGATGCTGAGGACCTCAACTGAGGACCCGGTCAATGAAGCACACTTGTGCCCAAGTGTGTTTTGATATATATATATATATATATATATATACATATATATATACGTATATATGTTGGAGCATTCTCCAACTTTACATATAATATATATGTACATTGTACATGACGTCATCGTTAACGACACAAATTCCCCATATGGAGTTATTTACAATTTTTTTTTTTTTTTTTTTGTATACTGAATCGAGGCTCGTGAAAGAGCTAACATTTACTTCACAAACAAATCAACCAGACAAACAAAACACACAAAAAGAGGGAGCGGAAAACAAGATGGGGAGAGAAGGGGAAGCACACAAACACAACATTTGAGAGCAGGGAGATGTGTGGAAGGGAGAGGGCTTGGGGGGAGGAGGCGTGGGAAGGGGGGGGGGGTGGAGGGAGAAGTATAAAACACAAGGACACCAAGGACTTCCAGGACAGAAGTTGGTATTTCAAAAAAGTGGAATTAGCGGGGGTAGAAAAGATCAAGGTTTTGGATGGGGGAAGATAAGAGATGGTGGTGAACAGCAGTTTTAAAGACCTCGAGGGTGGAGTGGGATTGAAGAGAGTGAGGGAGTTTGTTCCAGAGGCGGGAGAAGAGAGGAATGAAGGAGTGAAGGTGAGCAGAGAGTCTTGATTTTGGCAGTTTGACCATAAGAGGGTTGCAGGCAGATCTTGTGCGACCTGTAGGAATATTTGCGGGACAGAGCCCAGAGAGAGCTGGGGGGGCAAGGCCAGAGAGGAGTCGGTAGAAGATGGAAAGACCACCAACCTGCCTGCGGTGAGTGAGTGAGAGGCCCTTGGAGTTAGCTTCATCGTGGGAGATTCCAATGATTCTGAATGCTTTGGTTTCAACAGCGTGAAGACGAGCTAGGTGTGAGGCAGGAGCACCAGCCCAGAGGGGAGAGCAGTATTCCATTGAGCTGCGGATGAAAGCCTTGTATGTGGTGAGGAGCTCAGGTGTGCCAAGGAAGGACTTTGCACGACGGAGGATGCCCAGTCGGCGACTGGCTTTGGAGGCCAGATTTGAAATGTGGTTTTCCCAGGAAAGATCATGGCAGATAGTGAGACCCAAAAGCTTGAGTGACAGAACTTCTTGGAGAGGATTATTCAGAAAGTGGATGGGAGGGTTGTCCAGTCGGTCTTTTCGGAGAGACATCGTAAGAGTGTGAGATTTGTCAGGATTGAAAGACATGTTCCACTTGTTTGCCCAGTCTGTGATTTTGTGCAGGTCTGCAGAGAGTGAGGAGGCAGCAGACTGCCGATCTGAGGGATGAAGAATGGAGCGACAGAGAGTAGAGTCATCAGCAAAGAGATAAAGAGGATTTTTCATACAGCTCATTCCCCAATGAGCCACGTTTCAATTTTTTTCATGGAGCGGTTTTGGAGATATAGAGGTGCAACCTTTTTCATTTTTCCCAAGATGGCGCCTGTAACACATGACCTATGATGTCATGATTATCATTAAAATATTCTAAAGGAGGAGGCGTTCCTATGGAGAAAAATTTAGTGTCCAACAGACCAACAATTGCTGAATTTTTTTTAAAATAATGACCGGATGGATAAGTGTTGTATTTGTCGAATTATGACGTCATAAGGAAGGCACCAATGACATCATCATTAACATATCTTATTCCCCATGCGGAGTCGGTGACAATGAGCCAGGTCTCAATTTTTCCATGGAGTGGTTTCGGAGATATAGAGGTGCGAAGTTTTTCCAAGATGGCGCATGTACCACGTGACCTATGACGTCATAATAATCATTGAAATTTTATACAGGAGGACGTGCTCCTGTGGTGAAAATGGTGTGCCCATCAGACCAACAGTTGCTGAGAAAAAAAATTCACAATGATCGGATAAGTGTTGTACTTGTCGAATTATGACGTCATAACGAAGGCACAGATGACATCATCATTAACATATCTTATTCCCCAAGCGGAGTACTTGACAATGAGCCATGTTTGTTTTTTTCCATGGAGCGGTTTCGGAGATATAGTGGTGCAATTTTTTTCGATTTTTCAAGATGGCGTCTGTACCACGTGACCTATGACGTTATGATTATCATTTAAAAAATTCTACAGGAGGAGCCGCGTATATTCTGAAAATTTCGTGTTCATTGGACTAACAATTGCAGAGGATTTTTTTTTTCATACTGATCAGATCAAGAATTGTACGTGTCAAATTATGACGGAATAATGGAGGCACCTCTGACATCGTCATTAACATCTTATTCCCCATGGGGTGTACTTGACAATGAGCCATGTTTCAATGTTTTTCCATTGAGAGGTTTGGGAGATATAGAGGTGTCACGTTTTTCCAAGATGGCATTCATACCACGTGACCTATGACGTCATAATTATCAGCAAAAAAAATCTACAGGCAGATGAGCTCCTACGGTAAAATTTAATGTCAATCGGACCAACGGTTGCCCAGAAAATGAATTTTAATAATGCAGACACGCACGTACGGCACACGTACGAACCTGAATGCCTAACCCTGCTTTTCGCTTCGCGAACACAGGGTAATAACCACTGGAAAGGAAACGCCAAACCACCGAGTACAACCCTTGCCAAGAGACTGCTTCAGCAACACTGACACTCTGCCAAGTGTTTGTTAATCCAGTATACTATATTGACGAGGTTGATGTATTATTTAAACCTCATCCTGGGTGTAAGGACTAGGTCACATCTGCCATAACATGTGTATATACTAAAATCCCAAAGCGTTTCAATAATGGATGATTTGAGTTTTCTTGTACACACAGTTCCTTGTCAGGCAGATTGGTTTCCATCTACTTGCACTATCTATATCGATAGTAGCATCTGTCTGTCTGTCTGCTTCTTTGTTGGTCACACCCGGAAACAGGAAAACGTTCCGAGAAGAGAATAAATTATTAAATAAAAGTTGCTTCAAATTAATCCAAACCTACAATAAAATTATTATATGAAAAAATCTAAGTTGTACACAAGAGATTGCCTCTTCGGGCATATAAAGTGCAAATAATGCAGCGTTTAGAAACGACAAATTATCGGTTGATGGATTGGACATGGTGGGGCAGCCCCCTGGCCTCCATGGTCTCCCCATGTGATGCCCTTAGACTTCTTCTTGTGGGGTTATGTCAATAATTGTTTTCCAAAACTCTGTTTCTGACATTGAAAAACTTTGTGCAAGGATAACCAGTTGCATCAGCAGTGTGACGAGGGACATTATGGCCAACACTTGGATCGAAGTGGATTATTGTTTGGATGTGTTACATGCCAACAAAGGTGCACATGCGGAGGTATACTGAACAATATAAGACACTTTATGAATTATGTGACAAAATACAAAAAAATCCGTATCATTGTATCTCTTTTGGTTTTGTTGTAATAAAAAATTAAAACTGGAACAAGACTTTGTGGACAGCCTGCACTTCCTTCCTAAGGCTAAAATGATGTTCACAAAATCCATGGTAGGTTTACCCAATCAAATTATTTGAATAAATCAATAAGTTGTTAAACTCATTTTACGCTCTTCTTTTTTTAAGTGCCAGGTGCACACAACACCCCAAGACATCCCTTATTGAACTTCCCATTTTGAGATAGCCAATTGTTTTTGAAAAAGCTTCCTTTATTAGCCCCATTGGACGTAGTACGAAATGGGGGCTTTTGGATTGGGTCTCGTCCGTCCATCCGTGTGTGCTTGCATCCGCAACCATATCTCGGACAAGTATGGACCAATTTTGTCCATACTTGGCAAAAAAAACCATGCATGATGTTTTCCAGATGCGCGTCATTTTGTTTCACGATGCGATCAAAGATGGCCGACTGACGGCCATTTTAGTAGTAAAAAAACCCGATGTTGAACACGTACTCAACCATTTATTGGACGTGCATTTATTGGTCTTGTTAAAACTTGGCAAACAGACAAAGAATGATGGCTTACATATGCACATCATTTTTTTTGGCGATCAGGTCATAGATGGCCGACTGGAGACCATTTTGTTAGTTAAACGTGTCGCCAACCATTTCTCGGACATGCATGGTCCGATTTTGTTCACATTTGGCACAATCACAGGACATTATGGTCTACACGTGCACCTCACTTTATTTTGCGATCTGATCAAAGATGGCCGAATGGTAGACTGGCGGCCATTTTAGTTGTATAAAAACCCGATATTGAACACGTCCTCAACCATTTCACGGAAATGCATTAACCGATCATGTTCAAACTTGGCACACAGATAAGGAATGATGGCTTACATATACATAGCATTTGTTTTCGATATCAGATCAAAGATGACCGACTGGCAGCCATTTTGTTACCAAAACGTATCCCCAAACATTTCTCGACATGCATTGACCGATTTTGTTCAAACTTGGCAAAAAGACAACACATGAATATACCATATGCATAAGATTTTGTTTTGTAATCCGACCAAAGATGGCCGATAGGCGGCCTTAAAATCCGTACAGCAAAATAAATAAAACTACGGGGAATATGACATTTTATGTATTTTTCTCCTCGTTTTTTTTTTTTACCTATCGTGGTATTTTTACCACAGGCTTCTGCTAGTTTTTAGTACATTGCCGTAATCTTCATTCAACAGGTTAAAGAGACAAAATAGATTAAAGATGGATAAAATGGGTAAATGTTATTTTTATTGTAGCACAGGTAAGTTTGTACAATGAGAGACCACGTGACACTGCCTTCACTATGTGGTTCATCCATTTGTGTAAAATCTTAGTGCAGATGTCTACTTGTCCTTTATTCTTCTTTGCCAACTGCTGCAGTATGCGGAAACTTTATGTTTCATGAGTATTTTGGTATTCAATGATGCAACGCCAGCCAACCCTTGTCGCAGCTCAGAAGCTGTCCTAACTTAGGCAGTTGTTAACTCATCATGGAGTTGTTGGACACCTCATTTTCAATGTGTTAACATGGGAATCACGAGGATGCAGAAAATCTATTGATTGATACAGTTGATTGATAACTACACAGTAAGTATGATTTGTATTGCATATACCAAGCACTCATTGAATATCTAGTAAGAGTCTGTATAACAGATGTATTAATTCACTACATGCTCTCCATGCTGTTAATCTCTCTGCATGATCAAAACTGACATGTAACTTGAAACGTGCAAATAGTACAACGCCCCAGGTGGCAGTTGGGAGTAAGAATGACACATTTTACATAATTAAGGTATTTTGGAATGAAATAAGTACATGGTATGCCACAAATCGATATAATCTGTTCGGTTCCTTAACTTCACTGATTAATTCATTAATTAAATTGATTGCTCATTTAGTCCAATATTGTTTGTTCTTTGTGAAATTTAATTCACTCTTTGTCCAGTAGTTGTAATGTAACCGAGGATTATTAATTAAGGGGTTACTTCCCCAAACTGGTGTTGTTACCTGATTGAAAGTGGGTGCAGTTTTTTAAAGTGTAGCACCGTTAAAGGTGGTTATACTGCGAAATGTGGTTACAATCTAAAAGTGGCTACCTTGTTATATGTGGTCACACTGTAAAAGGTGGTTCACTGTAAAACAAATATACACTGTTTTCCCCCAAGTATTGTCCTTTCAGCTTCCTCAACTTAATCCAATGTCTCCTCATTGCTTCAAAAAAAAAATAAACAACCTTGCCTCACTCCAAAAAAAAATAAATCATGAACTGAAGCTGCTTGTACTACCTGCACTGTATGCACTGCCTGTATGCTGTACATCATTCTTCATCCCTTCCTTTTCTCAATATCTCCAAAACTGAATCTTCATTGAATGAAATCCTGATTACCGGGTATTTTAAAAGCTTTCAGAATTTCAGAAAGAATTTCAGAAGCTGTTGAAACCAAAGCTTTCAGAATTATTGGAAACTCCCGCGACGAAACTAACTCCGAGGGCCTTTCACTCACTCACCGCAGGCAGGTTGGTGGTCTTTCTGTCTTCTACCGACTCCTCTCTGGTCTAGTAACCCCCCCCCCCCCCCCAGCTCTCTCTGTGCTCTGTCCCCCAAATATTCCTACAGGTCGCACAAGATCTGCCTGCAACCCTCTTGTGGTTAAACTGCCAAAATCAAGACTCTCTATTCACCTTCACTCTTTCATTTCTCTTTTCTCCTGCCTCTGGAACAAACTCCCTCGCTCTCTTCAATCCCACTCTTCCCTCCAGGTCTTTAAAACAGCTGTTCACCACCATCTCTTATCTTCCCCCATCCAAAACTGTGATCTTTTCTACCTCCGTTAATTCACCCCAGATTCACTTTTTTGAAATACCGAATTCTTTCCTGGAAGTCCGAGCAGTGTCCTTGTGTTTTTTCTTTGTTTTTTTTTTACCTCTCCAACCCTGGCCTTCCCATGCCTCCTCCCCCCAAGCACTTGCTTTCCCACAGATCTCCCGATGTCCCTGCTCTCCATCTTCTCTCCCGCTCCCTTTTTCATATGTTTTATGTTTCATGTGTCAGTTTGTCTTTTTGATCAATGTTAGCTCTTATGGAGCCTCCATTTTGTTTACGAAAAAAAAAAAATTCCTTTCATCTATCTATAATTCCAGTAATCTCTGTGTGTGTGTGTGTGTGTGTCTGTGACCGCTGTTTCTCGACAACCACGGGTCCGATATACTTGAAACTTGCCAGGTATATTGCTGGGGACCTGAGGATGTGCCTTTTCAAGGTTTCATATTAATCGGAGAAGTAGTTACCGAGCTTTGTCCAAAAAACGATTCAACCAATCAGAGAGCAGCGAGCTATCACGTGTGCCGAACGTGGCGAACAGACTCTGCCTCGGACGGCACATTTGAGAGCGTATTCATTTATTTCACGTTGGCAAACTATGTTGGCGCTATGTTGGCGTTAAACTATGTTTTAAAACTAATTAAAACTAATTTGCGATTCTTTCGCTTTGCGATATGCGACCTTCCGGACAGTCAAATGAGGACGTCACTTCCGGACTTACGGATAGTCATAGTGACGCTGAACGTGGCGAGCAGACGCTGCCTCGGACGGCACATTTGAGAGCGTATTCATTTATTTGACGTTGCAATCTGTGTTGATTGTTGTAAGGTACGATCGATTGTAGTACATACATATTTATATTTTGTACATATTCATTACGGGCATGTCACGGGTACGGGTACGGTACGGGTACGGTACCGGGTACGGTACGGTTACGGGTACGCCACGTACGGGCACGTCCTAGTAATAATAAAGCTTTCAATGCCATTTTATAAAGCTTCACTTTCCTTATTTCTCCATGAGGAAAAGACCATGCCACACACTAGCCGACGCAGAGCAACAAGATTGTCGGTGACAATCTTTGATAATTGAGTCATGTGCTGCGGTGTCGTCAACTCATTTTACAGGTACATCGGCGACATTCCGAAGAGTTTAACGATTTCAATATTTACGACAAATTATTATCGGCAAAATTTTGCATCATTGTGTATTGGGTGATAGTCTCTGACAATATACAACTTTTGAAATGACATAATCCACCCTAGAATGCTCAGAACACATGCACAGAAACCCCTATAAATGGCAGTATTCGGTGCACCATAATGTATATTGTGTGTCAGTTAAGGATTGTTAACTAAAATGGCTCACAGACCATTTAAAAGAAGCTGAAAATATTTGGAAATGTTCCTACGAGAAAAGGAAGAGGGCATAATCTGCACATCCAAAGATTTGGAGAACTTTCTAAATTTGACAAAAAGCTGATATTTGCAGCTCCCTGTAGTGTAAACTCCTGAGGACATGGCCCTAAAGCCAAAAGTAGAGGGCCCTAAAGTTCGTAGACTGGCATGTTCTACCCAAACCTTGGACTAATGACTAATGTTGCCGGTGAATGTTCTTTGAATGTTGTGGATTACCTTGTGTGAACATTGCATGCTTGGTAATGTATTTAATGGAAGTCTTAAATTGGAAATATGATGCCTGTCATACCCAACATTCAAGACTTTCCGGAGGGAGACACGGTATTATTATTATTTTTTTTTTGGTATACAGGGTCGAGGCTCGTGAAAGAGCTAACATTTACTTCACAAACAAATCAACCAGACAAACAAAACACACAAAAAGAGGGAGCGGAAAACAAGATGGGGAGAAAAGGGGAAGCACACAAACACAACATTTGAGAGCAGGGAGATGTGTGGAAGGGAGAGGGCTTGGGGGGAGGAGGCGTGGGAAGGGGGGGGGGGGTGGAGGGAGAAGTACAAAACACAAGGACACCAAGGACTTCCAGGACAGAAGTTGGTATTTCAAAAAAGTGGAATTGGGGTGAAATTAGAGGGGGTAGAAAAGATCAAGGTTTTGGATGGGGGAAGATAAGAGATGGTGGTGAACAGCAGTTTTAAAGACCTCGAGGGTGGAGTGGAATTGAAGAGAGTGAGGGAGTTTGTTCCAGAGGCGGGAGAAGCTGAGGAATGAAGGAGTGAAGGTGAGCAGAGAGTCTTGATTTTGGCAGTTTGACCATAAGAGGGTTGCAGGCAGATCTTGTGCGACCTGTAGGAATATTTGCGGGACAGAGCCCAGAGAGAGCTGGGGGGGCAAGGCCAGAGAGGAGTCGGTAGAAGATGGAAAGACCACCAACCTGCCTGCGGTGAGTGAGTGAGAGGCCCTTGGAGTTAGCTTCATCGTGGGAGATTCCAATGATTCTGAATGCTTTGGTTTCAACAGCGTGAAGACGAGCTAGGTGTGAGGCAGGAGCACCAGCCCAGAGGGGAGAGCAGTATTCCATTGAGCTGCGGATGAAAGCCTTGTATGTGGTGAGGAGCTCAGGTGTGCCAAGGAAGGACTTTGCACGACGGAGGATGCCCAGTCGGCGACTGGCTTTGGAGGCCAGATTTGAAATGTGGTTTTCCCAGGAAAGATCATGGCAGATAGTGAGACCCAAAAGCTTGAGTGACAGAACTTCTTGGAGAGGATTATTCAGAAAGTGGATGGGAGGGTTGTCCAGTCGGTCTTTTCGGAGAGACATCGTAAGAGTGTGAGATTTGTCAGGATTGAAAGACATGTTCCACTTGTTTGCCCAGTCTGTGATTTTGTGCAGGTCTGCAGAGAGTGAGGAGGCAGCAGACTGCCGATCTGAGGGATGAAGAATGGAGCGACAGAGAGTAGAGTCATCAGCAAAGAGATAAAGAGGATTTTTCATACAGCTCATTCCCCAATGAGCCACGTTTCAATTTTTTTCATGGAGCGGTTTTGGAGATATAGAGGTGCAACCTTTTTCATTTTTCCCAAGATGGCGCCTGTAACACATGACCTATGATGTCATGATTATCATTAAAATATTCTAAAGGAGGAGGCGTTCCTATGGAGAAAAATTTAGTGTCCAACAGACCAACAATTGCTGAATTTTTTTTAAAATAATGACCGGATGGATAAGTGTTGTATTTGTCGAATTATGACGTCATAAGGAAGGCACCAATGACATCATCATTAACATATCTTATTCCCCATGCGGAGTCGGTGACAATGAGCCAGGTCTCAATTTTTCCATGGAGTGGTTTCGGAGATATAGAGGTGCGAAGTTTTTCCAAGATGGCGCATGTACCACGTGACCTATGACGTCATAATAATCATTGAAATTTTATACAGGAGGACGTGCTCCTGTGGTGAAAATGGTGTGCCCATCAGACCAACAGTTGCTGAGAAAAAAAATTCACAATGATCGGATAAGTGTTGTACTTGTCGAATTATGACGTCATAACGAAGGCACAGATGACATCATCATTAACATATCTTATTCCCCAAGCGGAGTACTTGACAATGAGCCATGTTTGTTTTTTTCCATGGAGCGGTTTCGGAGATATAGTGGTGCAATTTTTTTCGATTTTTCAAGATGGCGTCTGTACCACGTGACCTATGACGTTATGATTATCATTTAAAAAATTCTACAGGAGGAGCCGCGTATATTCTGAAAATTTCGTGTTCATTGGACTAACAATTGCAGAGGATTTTTTTTTTCATACTGATCAGATCAAGAATTGTACGTGTCAAATTATGACGGAATAATGGAGGCACCTCTGACATCGTCATTAACATCTTATTCCCCATGGGGTGTACTTGACAATGAGCCATGTTTCAATGTTTTTCCATTGAGAGGTTTGGGAGATATAGAGGTGTCACGTTTTTCCAAGATGGCATTCATACCACGTGACCTATGACGTCATAATTATCAGCAAAAAAAATCTACAGGCAGATGAGCTCCTACGGTAAAATTTAATGTCAATCGGACCAACGGTTGCCCAGAAAATGAATTTTAATAATGCAGACACGCACGTACGGCACACGTACGAACCTGAATGCCTAACCCTGCTTTTCGCTTCGCGAACACAGGGTAATAACCACTGGAAAGGAAACGCCAAACCACCGAGTACAACCCTTGCCAAGAGACTGCTTCAGCAACACTGACACTCTGCCAAGTGTTTGTTAATCCAGTATACTATATTGACGAGGTTGATGTATTATTTAAACCTCATCCTGGGTGTAAGGACTAGGTCACATCTGCCATAACATGTGTATATACTAAAATCCCAAAGCGTTTCAATAATGGATGATTTGAGTTTTCTTGTACACACAGTTCCTTGTCAGGCAGATTGGTTTCCATCTACTTGCACTATCTATATCGATAGTAGCATCTGTCTGTCTGTCTGCTTCTTTGTTGGTCACACCCGGAAACAGGAAAACGTTCCGAGAAGAGAATAAATTATTAAATAAAAGTTGCTTCAAATTAATCCAAACCTACAATAAAATTATTATATGAAAAAATCTAAGTTGTACACAAGAGATTGCCTCTTCGGGCATATAAAGTGCAAATAATGCAGCGTTTAGAAACGACAAATTATCGGTTGATGGATTGGACATGGTGGGGCAGCCCCCTGGCCTCCATGGTCTCCCCATGTGATGCCCTTAGACTTCTTCTTGTGGGGTTATGTCAATAATTGTTTTCCAAAACTCTGTTTCTGACATTGAAAAACTTTGTGCAAGGATAACCAGTTGCATCAGCAGTGTGACGAGGGACATTATGGCCAACACTTGGATCGAAGTGGATTATTGTTTGGATGTGTTACATGCCAACAAAGGTGCACATGCGGAGGTATACTGAACAATATAAGACACTTTATGAATTATGTGACAAAATACAAAAAAATCCGTATCATTGTATCTCTTTTGGTTTTGTTGTAATAAAAAATTAAAACTGGAACAAGACTTTGTGGACAGCCTGCACTTCCTTCCTAAGGCTAAAATGATGTTCACAAAATCCATGGTAGGTTTACCCAATCAAATTATTTGAATAAATCAATAAGTTGTTAAACTCATTTTACGCTCTTCTTTTTTTAAGTGCCAGGTGCACACAACACCCCAAGACATCCCTTATTGAACTTCCCATTTTGAGATAGCCAATTGTTTTTGAAAAAGCTTCCTTTATTAGCCCCATTGGACGTAGTACGAAATGGGGGCTTTTGGATTGGGTCTCGTCCGTCCATCCGTGTGTGCTTGCATCCGCAACCATATCTCGGACAAGTATGGACCAATTTTGTCCATACTTGGCAAAAAAAACCATGCATGATGTTTTCCAGATGCGCGTCATTTTGTTTCACGATGCGATCAAAGATGGCCGACTGACGGCCATTTTAGTAGTAAAAAAACCCGATGTTGAACACGTACTCAACCATTTATTGGACGTGCATTTATTGGTCTTGTTAAAACTTGGCAAACAGACAAAGAATGATGGCTTACATATGCACATCATTTTTTTTGGCGATCAGGTCATAGATGGCCGACTGGAGACCATTTTGTTAGTTAAACGTGTCGCCAACCATTTCTCGGACATGCATGGTCCGATTTTGTTCACATTTGGCACAATCACAGGACATTATGGTCTACACGTGCACCTCACTTTATTTTGCGATCTGATCAAAGATGGCCGAATGGTAGACTGGCGGCCATTTTAGTTGTATAAAAACCCGATATTGAACACGTCCTCAACCATTTCACGGAAATGCATTAACCGATCATGTTCAAACTTGGCACACAGATAAGGAATGATGGCTTACATATACATAGCATTTGTTTTCGATATCAGATCAAAGATGACCGACTGGCAGCCATTTTGTTACCAAAACGTATCCCCAAACATTTCTCGACATGCATTGACCGATTTTGTTCAAACTTGGCAAAAAGACAACACATGAATATACCATATGCATAAGATTTTGTTTTGTAATCCGACCAAAGATGGCCGATAGGCGGCCTTAAAATCCGTACAGCAAAATAAATAAAACTACGGGGAATATGACATTTTATGTATTTTTCTCCTCGTTTTTTTTTTTTACCTATCGTGGTATTTTTACCACAGGCTTCTGCTAGTTTTTAGTACATTGCCGTAATCTTCATTCAACAGGTTAAAGAGACAAAATAGATTAAAGATGGATAAAATGGGTAAATGTTATTTTTATTGTAGCACAGGTAAGTTTGTACAATGAGAGACCACGTGACACTGCCTTCACTATGTGGTTCATCCATTTGTGTAAAATCTTAGTGCAGATGTCTACTTGTCCTTTATTCTTCTTTGCCAACTGCTGCAGTATGCGGAAACTTTATGTTTCATGAGTATTTTGGTATTCAATGATGCAACGCCAGCCAACCCTTGTCGCAGCTCAGAAGCTGTCCTAACTTAGGCAGTTGTTAACTCATCATGGAGTTGTTGGACACCTCATTTTCAATGTGTTAACATGGGAATCACGAGGATGCAGAAAATCTATTGATTGATACAGTTGATTGATAACTACACAGTAAGTATGATTTGTATTGCATATACCAAGCACTCATTGAATATCTAGTAAGAGTCTGTATAACAGATGTATTAATTCACTACATGCTCTCCATGCTGTTAATCTCTCTGCATGATCAAAACTGACATGTAACTTGAAACGTGCAAATAGTACAACGCCCCAGGTGGCAGTTGGGAGTAAGAATGACACATTTTACATAATTAAGGTATTTTGGAATGAAATAAGTACATGGTATGCCACAAATCGATATAATCTGTTCGGTTCCTTAACTTCACTGATTAATTCATTAATTAAATTGATTGCTCATTTAGTCCAATATTGTTTGTTCTTTGTGAAATTTAATTCACTCTTTGTCCAGTAGTTGTAATGTAACCGAGGATTATTAATTAAGGGGTTACTTCCCCAAACTGGTGTTGTTACCTGATTGAAAGTGGGTGCAGTTTTTTAAAGTGTAGCACCGTTAAAGGTGGTTATACTGCGAAATGTGGTTACAATCTAAAAGTGGCTACCTTGTTATATGTGGTCACACTGTAAAAGGTGGTTCACTGTAAAACAAATATACACTGTTTTCCCCCAAGTATTGTCCTTTCAGCTTCCTCAACTTAATCCAATGTCTCCTCATTGCTTCAAAAAAAAAATAAACAACCTTGCCTCACTCCAAAAAAAAATAAATCATGAACTGAAGCTGCTTGTACTACCTGCACTGTATGCACTGCCTGTATGCTGTACATCATTCTTCATCCCTTCCTTTTCTCAATATCTCCAAAACTGAATCTTCATTGAATGAAATCCTGATTACCGGGTATTTTAAAAGCTTTCAGAATTTCAGAAAGAATTTCAGAAGCTGTTGAAACCAAAGCTTTCAGAATTATTGGAAACTCCCGCGACGAAACTAACTCCGAGGGCCTTTCACTCACTCACCGCAGGCAGGTTGGTGGTCTTTCTGTCTTCTACCGACTCCTCTCTGGTCTAGTAACCCCCCCCCCCCCCCCAGCTCTCTCTGTGCTCTGTCCCCCAAATATTCCTACAGGTCGCACAAGATCTGCCTGCAACCCTCTTGTGGTTAAACTGCCAAAATCAAGACTCTCTATTCACCTTCACTCTTTCATTTCTCTTTTCTCCTGCCTCTGGAACAAACTCCCTCGCTCTCTTCAATCCCACTCTTCCCTCCAGGTCTTTAAAACAGCTGTTCACCACCATCTCTTATCTTCCCCCATCCAAAACTGTGATCTTTTCTACCTCCGTTAATTCACCCCAGATTCACTTTTTTGAAATACCGAATTCTTTCCTGGAAGTCCGAGCAGTGTCCTTGTGTTTTTTCTTTGTTTTTTTTTTACCTCTCCAACCCTGGCCTTCCCATGCCTCCTCCCCCCAAGCACTTGCTTTCCCACAGATCTCCCGATGTCCCTGCTCTCCATCTTCTCTCCCGCTCCCTTTTTCATATGTTTTATGTTTCATGTGTCAGTTTGTCTTTTTGATCAATGTTAGCTCTTATGGAGCCTCCATTTTGTTTACGAAAAAAAAAAAATTCCTTTCATCTATCTATAATTCCAGTAATCTCTGTGTGTGTGTGTGTGTGTGTCTGTGACCGCTGTTTCTCGACAACCACGGGTCCGATATACTTGAAACTTGCCAGGTATATTGCTGGGGACCTGAGGATGTGCCTTTTCAAGGTTTCATATTAATCGGAGAAGTAGTTACCGAGCTTTGTCCAAAAAACGATTCAACCAATCAGAGAGCAGCGAGCTATCACGTGTGCCGAACGTGGCGAACAGACTCTGCCTCGGACGGCACATTTGAGAGCGTATTCATTTATTTCACGTTGGCAAACTATGTTGGCGCTATGTTGGCGTTAAACTATGTTTTAAAACTAATTAAAACTAATTTGCGATTCTTTCGCTTTGCGATATGCGACCTTCCGGACAGTCAAATGAGGACGTCACTTCCGGACTTACGGATAGTCATAGTGACGCTGAACGTGGCGAGCAGACGCTGCCTCGGACGGCACATTTGAGAGCGTATTCATTTATTTGACGTTGCAATCTGTGTTGATTGTTGTAAGGTACGATCGATTGTAGTACATACATATTTATATTTTGTACATATTCATTACGGGCATGTCACGGGTACGGGTACGGTACGGGTACGGTACCGGGTACGGTACGGTTACGGGTACGCCACGTACGGGCACGTCCTAGTAATAATAAAGCTTTCAATGCCATTTTATAAAGCTTCACTTTCCTTATTTCTCCATGAGGAAAAGACCATGCCACACACTAGCCGACGCAGAGCAACAAGATTGTCGGTGACAATCTTTGATAATTGAGTCATGTGCTGCGGTGTCGTCAACTCATTTTACAGGTACATCGGCGACATTCCGAAGAGTTTAACGATTTCAATATTTACGACAAATTATTATCGGCAAAATTTTGCATCATTGTGTATTGGGTGATAGTCTCTGACAATATACAACTTTTGAAATGACATAATCCACCCTAGAATGCTCAGAACACATGCACAGAAACCCCTATAAATGGCAGTATTCGGTGCACCATAATGTATATTGTGTGTCAGTTAAGGATTGTTAACTAAAATGGCTCACAGACCATTTAAAAGAAGCTGAAAATATTTGGAAATGTTCCTACGAGAAAAGGAAGAGGGCATAATCTGCACATCCAAAGATTTGGAGAACTTTCTAAATTTGACAAAAAGCTGATATTTGCAGCTCCCTGTAGTGTAAACTCCTGAGGACATGGCCCTAAAGCCAAAAGTAGAGGGCCCTAAAGTTCGTAGACTGGCATGTTCTACCCAAACCTTGGACTAATGACTAATGTTGCCGGTGAATGTTCTTTGAATGTTGTGGATTACCTTGTGTGAACATTGCATGCTTGGTAATGTATTTAATGGAAGTCTTAAATTGGAAATATGATGCCTGTCATACCCAACATTCAAGACTTTCCGGAGGGAGACACGGTATTATTATTATTTTTTTTTTGGTATACAGGGTCGAGGCTCGTGAAAGAGCTAACATTTACTTCACAAACAAATCAACCAGACAAACAAAACACACAAAAAGAGGGAGCGGAAAACAAGATGGGGAGAAAAGGGGAAGCACACAAACACAACATTTGAGAGCAGGGAGATGTGTGGAAGGGAGAGGGCTTGGGGGGAGGAGGCGTGGGAAGGGGGGGGGGGTGGAGGGAGAAGTACAAAACACAAGGACACCAAGGACTTCCAGGACAGAAGTTGGTATTTCAAAAAAGTGGAATTGGGGTGAAATTAGAGGGGGTAGAAAAGATCAAGGTTTTGGATGGGGGAAGATAAGAGATGGTGGTGAACAGCAGTTTTAAAGACCTCGAGGGTGGAGTGGAATTGAAGAGAGTGAGGGAGTTTGTTCCAGAGGCGGGAGAAGCTGAGGAATGAAGGAGTGAAGGTGAGCAGAGAGTCTTGATTTTGGCAGTTTGACCATAAGAGGGTTGCAGGCAGATCTTGTGCGACCTGTAGGAATATTTGCGGGACAGAGCCCAGAGAGAGCTGGGGGGGCAAGGCCAGAGAGGAGTCGGTAGAAGATGGAAAGACCACCAACCTGCCTGCAGTGAGTGAGTGAGAGGCCCTTGGAGTTAGCTTCATCGCGGGAGATTCCAATGATTCTGAATGCTTTGGTTTCAACAGCGTGAAGACGAGCTAGGTGTGAGGCAGGAGCACCAGCCCAGAGGGGAGAGCAGTATTCCATTGAGCTGCGGATGAAAGCCTTGTATGTGGTGAGGAGCTCAGGTGTGCCAAGGAAGGACTTTGCACGACGGAGGATGCCCAGTCGGCGACTGGCTTTGGAGGCCAGATTTGAAATGTGGTTTTCCCAGGAAAGATCATGGCAGATAGTGAGACCCAAAAGCTTGAGTGACAGAACTTCTTGGAGAGGATTATTCAGAAAGTGGATGGGAGGGTTGTCCAGTCGGTCTTTTCGGAGAGACATCGTAAGAGTGTGAGATTTGTCAGGATTGAAAGACATGTTCCACTTGTTTGCCCAGCCTGTGATTTTGTGCAGGTCTGCAGAGAGTGAGGAGGCAGCAGACTGCCGATCTGAGGGATGAAGAATGGAGCGACAGAGAGTAGAGTCATCAGCAAAGAGATAAAGAGGATTTTTCATACAGCTCATTCCCCAATGAGCCACGTTTCAATTTTTTTCATGGAGCGGTTTTGGAGATATAGAGGTGCAACCTTTTTCATTTTTCCCAAGATGGCGCCTGTAACACATGACCTATGATGTCATGATTATCATTTAAATATTCTAAAGGAGGAGGCGTTCCTATGGAGAAAAATTTAGTATCCAACAGACCAACAATTGCTGAATTTTTTTTAAAATAATGACCGGATGGATAAGTGTTGTATTTGTCGAATTATGACGTCATAAGGAAGGCACCAATGACATCATCATTAACATATCTTATTCCCCATGCGGAGTCGGTGACAATGAGCCAGGTCTCAATTTTTTCCATGGAGTGGTTTCGGAGATATAGAGGTGCGAAGTTTTTCCAAGATGGCGCATGTACCACGTGACCTATGACGTCATAATAATCATTGAAATATTATACAGGAGGACGTGCTCCTGTGGTGAAAATGGTGTGCCCATCAGACCAACAGTTGCTGAGAAAAAAAATTCACAATGATCGGATAAGTGTTGTACTTGTCGAATTATGACGTCATAACGAAGGCACAGATGACATCATCATTAACATATCTTATTCCCCAAGCGGAGTACTTGACAATGAGCCATGTTTGTTTTTTTCCATGGAGCGGTTTCGGAGATATAGTGGTGCAATTTTTTTCGATTTTTCAAGATGGCGTCTGTACCACGTGACCTATGACGTTATGATTATCATTTAAAAAATTCTACAGGAGGAGCCGCGTATATTCTGAAAATTTCGTGTTCATTGGACTAACAATTGCAGAGGATTTTTTTTCATACTGATCAGATCAAGAATTGTACGTGTCGAATTATGACGGAATAATGGAATAATGGAAAATTATGACGGAATCCTCTGACATCGTCATTAACATCTTATTCCCCATGGGGTGTACTTGACAATGAGCCATGTTTCAATGTTTTTCCATTGAGAGGTTTGGGAGATATAGAGGTGTCACGTTTTTCCAAGATGGCATTCATACCACGTGACCTATGACGTCATAATTATCAGCAAAAAAAATCTACAGGCAGATGAGCTCCTACGGTAAAATTTAATGTCAATCGGACCAACGGTTGCCCAGAAAATGAATTTTAATAATGCAGACACGCACGTACGGCACACGTACGAACCTGAATGCCTAACCCTGCTTTTCGCTTTGCGAACACAGGGTAATAACCACTGGAAAGGAAACGCCAAACCACCGAGTATAACCCTTGCCAAGAGACTGCTTCAGCAACACTGACACTCTGCCAAGTGTTTGTTAATCCAGTATACTATATTGACGAGGTTGATGTATTATTTAAACCTCATCCTGGGTGTAAGGACTAGGTCACATCTGCCATAACATGTGTATATATACTAAAATCCCAAAGCGTTTCAATAATGGATGATTTGAGTTTTCTTGTACACACAGTTCCTTGTCAGGCAGATTGGTTTCCATCTACTTGCACTATCTATATCGATAGTAGCATCTGTCTGTCTGTCTGCTTCTTTGTTGGTCACACCCGGAAACAGGAAAACGTTCCGAGAAGAGAATAAATTATTAAATAAAAGTTGCTTCAAATTAATCCAAACCTACAATAAAATTATTATATGAAAAAATCTAAGTTGTACACAAGAGATTGCCTCTTCGGGCATATAAAGTGCAAATAATGCAGCGTTTAGAAACGACAAATTATCGGTTGATGGATTGGACATGGTGGGGCAGCCCCCTGGCCTCCATGGTCTCCCCATGTGATGCCCTTAGACTTCTTCTTGTGGGGTTATGTCAATAATTGTTTTCCAAAACTCTGTTTCTGACATTGAAAAACTTTGTGCAAGGATAACCAGTTGCATCAGCAGTGTGACGAGGGACATTATGCCCAACACTTGGATCGAAGTGGATTATTGTTTGGATGTGTTACATGCCAACAAAGGTGCACATGCGGAGGTATACTGAACAATATAAGACACTTTATGAATTATGTGACAAAATACAAAAAAATCCGTATCATTGTATCTCTTTTGGTTTTGTTGTAATAAAAAATTAAAACTGGAACAAGACTTTGTGGACAGCCTGCACTTCCTTCCTAAGGCTAAAATGATGTTCACAAAATCCATGGTAGGTTTACCCAATCAAATTATTTGAATAAATCAATAAGTTGTTAAACTCATTTTACGCTCTTCTTTTTTTAAGTGCCAGGTGCACACAACACCCCAAGACATCCCTTATTGAACTTCCCATTTTGAGATAGCCAATTGTTTTTGAAAAAGCTTCCTTTATTAGCCCCATTGGACGTAGTACGAAATGGGGGCTTTTGGATTGGGTCTCGTCCGTCCATCCGTGTGTGCTTGCATCCGCAACCATATCTCGGACAAGTATGGACCAATTTTGTCCATACTTGGCAAAAAAACCATGCATGATGTTTTCCAGATGCGCGTCATTTTGTTTCACGATGCGATCAAAGATGGCCGACTGACGGCCATTTTAGTAGTAAAAAAACCCGATGTTGAACACGTACTCAACCATTTATTGGACGTGCATTTATTGGTCTTGTTAAAACTTGGCAAACAGACAAAGAATGATGGCTTACATATGCACATCATTTTTTTTGGCGATCAGGTCATAGATGGCCGACTGGAGACCATTTTTTTAGTTAAACGTGTCGCCAACCATTTCTCGGACATGCATGGTCCGATTTTGTTCACATTTGGCACAATCACAGGACATTATGGTCTACACGTGCACCTCACTTTATTTTGCGATCTGATCAAAGATGGCCGAATGGTAGACTGGCGGCCATTTTAGTTGTATAAAAACCCGATATTGAACACGTCCTCAACCATTTCACGGAAATGCATTAACCGATCATGTTCAAACTTGGCACACAGATAAGGAATGATGGCTTACATATACATAGCATTTGTTTTCGATATCAGATCAAAGATGACCGACTGGCAGCCATTTTGTTACCAAAACGTATCCCCAAACATTTCTCGACATGCATTGACCGATTTTGTTCAAACTTGGCAAAAAGACAACACATGAATATACCATATGCATAAGATTTTGTTTTGTAATCCGACCAAAGATGGCCGATAGGCGGCCTTAAAATCCGTACAGCAAAATAAATAAAACTATGGGGAATATGACATTTTATGTATTTTTCTCCTCGTTTTTTTTTTTAACCTATCGTGGTATTTTTACCACGGGCTTCTGCTAGTTTTTAGTATATTGCCGTAATCTTCATTCAACAGGTTAAAGAGACAAAATAGATTAAAGATGGATAAAATGGGTAAATGTTATTTTTATTGTAGCACAGGTAAGTTTGTACAATGAGAGACCACGTGACACTGCCTTCACTATGTGGTTCATCCATTTGTGTAAAATCTTAGTGCAGATGTCTACTTGTCCTTTATTCTTCTTTGCCAACTGCTGCAGTATGCGGAACCTTTATGTTTCATGAGTATTTTGGTATTCAATGATGCAACGCCAGCCAACCCTTGTCGCAGCTCAGAAGCTGTCCTAACTTAGGCAGTTGTTAACTCATCATGGAGTTGTTGGACACCTCATTTTCAATGTGTTAACATGGGAATCACGAGGATGCAGAAAATCTATTGATTGATACAGTTGATTGATAACTACACAGTAAGTATGATTTGTATTGCATATACCAAGCACTCATTGAATATCTAGTAAGAGTCTGTATAACAGATGTATTAATTCACTACATGCTCTCCATGCTGTTAATCTCTCTGCATGATCAAAACTGACATGTAACTTGAAACGTGCAAATAGTACAACGCCCCAGGTGGCAGTTGGGAGTAAGAATGACACATTTTACATAATTAAGGTATTTTGGAATGAAATAAGTACATGGTATGCCACAAATCGATATAATCTGTTCGGTTCCTTAACTTCACTGATTAATTCATTAATTAAATTGATTGCTCATTTAGTCCAATATTGTTTGTTCTTTGTGAAATTTAATTCACTCTTTGTCCAGTAGTTGTAATGTAACCGAGGATTATTAATTAAGGGGTTACTTCCCCAAACTGGTGTTGTTACCTGATTGAAAGTGGGTGCATTTTTTTAAAGTGTAGCACCGTTAAAGGTGGTTATACTGCGAAATGTGGTTACAATCTAAAAGTGGCTACCTTGTTATATGTGGTCACACTGTAAAAGGTGGTTCACTGTAAAACAAATATACACTGTTTTCCCCCAAGTATTGTCCTTTCAGCTTCCTCAACTTAATCCAATGTCTCCTCATTGCTTCAAAAAAAAAATAAACAACCTTGCCTCACTCCAATAAAAAAAAAATCATGAACTGAAGCTGCTTGTACTACCTGCACTGTATGCACTGCCTGTATGCTGTACATCATTCTTCATCCCTTCCTTTTCTCAATATCTCCAAAACTGAATCTTCATTGAATGAAATCCTGATTACCGGGTATTTTAAAAGCTTTCAGAATTTCAGAAAGAATTTCAGAAGCTGTTGAAACCAAAGCTTTCAGAATTATTGGAAACTCCCGCGACGAAACTAACTCCGAGGGCCTTTCACTCACTCACCGCAGGCAGGTTGGTGGTCTTTCTGTCTTCTACCGACTCCTCTCTGGCCTAGTAACCCCCCCCCCCCCCAGCTCTCTCTGTGCTCTGTCCCCCAAATATTCCTACAGGTCGCACAAGATCTGCCTGCAACCCTCTTGTGGTTAAACTGCCAAAATCAAGACTCTCTATTCACCTTCACTCTTTCATTTCTCTTTTCTCCTGCCTCTGGAACAAACTCCCTCGCTCTCTTCAATCCCACTCTTCCCTCCAGGTCTTTAAAACAGCTGTTCACCACCATCTCTTATCTTCCCCCATCCAAAACTGTGATCTTTTCTACCTCCGTTAATTCACCCCAGATTCACTTTTTTGAAATACCGAATTCTTTCCTGGAAGTCCGAGCAGTGTCCTTGTGTTTTTTCTTTGTTTTTTTTTTACCTCTCCAACCCTGGCCTTCCCATGCCTCCTCCCCCCAAGCACTTGCTTTCCCACAGATCTCCCGATGTCCCTGCTCTCCATCTTCTCTCCCGCTCCCTTTTTCATATGTTTTATGTTTCATGTGTCAGTTTGTCTTTTTGATCAATGTTAGCTCTTATGGAGCCTCCATTTTGTTTACGAAAAAAAAAAAATTCCTTTCATCTATCTATAATTCCAGTAATCTCTGTGTGTGTGTGTGTGTGTGTCTGTGACCGCTGTTTCTCGACAACCACGGGTCCGATATACTTGAAACTTGCCAGGTATATTGCTGGGGACCTGAGGATGTGCCTTTTCAAGGTTTCATATTAATCGGAGAAGTAGTTACCGAGCTATGTCCAAAAAACGATTCAACCAATCAGAGAGCAGCGAGCTATCACGTGTGCCGAACGTGGCGAACAGACTCTGCCTCGGACGGCACATTTGAGAGCGTATTCATTTATTTCACGTTGGCAAACTATGTTGGCGCTATGTTGGCGTTAAACTATGTTTTAAAACTAATTAAAACTAATTTGCGATTCTTTCGCTTTGCGATATGCGACCTTCCGGACAGTCAAATGAGGACGTCACTTCCGGACTTACGGATAGTCATAGTGACGCTGAACGTGGCGAGCAGACGCTGCCTCGGACGGCACATTTGAGAGCGTATTCATTTATTTGACGTTGCAATCTGTGTTGATTGTTGTAAGGTACGATCGATTGTAGTACATACATATTTATATTTTGTACATATTCATTACGGGCACGTCACGGGTACGGGTACGGTACGGGTACGGTACCGGGTACGGTACGGTTACGGGTACGCCACGTACGGGCACGTCCTAGTAATAATAAAGCTTTCAATGCCATTTTATAAAGCTTCACTTTCCTTATTTCTCCATGAGGAAAAGACCATGCCACACACTAGCCGACGCAGAGCAACAAGATTGTCGGTGACAATCTTTGATAATTGAGTCATGTGCTGCGGTGTCGTCAACTCATTTTACAGGTACATCGGCGACATTCCGAAGAGTTTAACGATTTCAATATTTACGACAAATTATTATCGGCAAAATTTTGCATCATTGTGTATTGTGTGATAGTCTCTGACAATATACAACTTTTGAAATGACATAATCCACCCTAGAATGCTCAGAACACATGCACAGAAACCCCTATAAATGGCAGTATTCAGTGCACCATAATGTATATTGTGTGTCAGTTAAGGATTGTTAACTAAAATGGCTCACAGACCATTTAAAAGAAGCTGAAAATATTTGGAAATGTTCCTACGAGAAAAGGAAGAGGGCATAATCTGCACATCCATAGATTTGGAGAACTTTCTAAATTTGACAAAAAGCTGATATTTGCAGCTCCCTGTAGTGTAAACTCCTGAGGACATGGCCCTAAAGCCAAAAGTAGAGGGCCCTAAAGTTCGTAGACTGGCATGTTCTACCCAAACCTTGGACTAATGACTAATGTTGCCGGTGAATGTTCTTTGAATGTTGTGGATTACCTTGTGTGAACATTGCATGCTTGGTAATGTATTTAATGGAAGTCTTAAATTGGAAATATGATGCCTGTCATACCCAACATTCAAGACTTTCCGGAGGGAGACACGGTATTATTATTTTTTTTTTTTTGGTATACAGGGTCGAGGCTTGTTTAAGAGCTAACGCATTTAATACAAAAACATAAACTGACACATAAAACACGAGAGAGAGAGAGAGAGAGAGAGAGAGAGAGAGATTCTTCCTGGAGAGAGAGAGAGAGAGAGAGAGAGAGAGAGAGAGAGAGAGAGAGAGAGAGAGATTCTTCCTGGAGAGAGAGAGACTGACTGTTTCTTCCTTTTATGACAAGAGTACAAAAAATCAGTTATGTTCAGTCACAAAGAAACAAAACACAATAGAATGGTCTCAAGGAAAAATTATTATCAAATCATCATCATCAAGTGTGCATATGGCATCATTAAAAACCCACTTTTCTTTAAAACATGTTAAATTCTTGTTCATTTTAGAAAAACCGGTACTCTAGCTTTAGTCTTGCATTTACAAGAGCCTTAAGGGTGAGCAGTACATCATATGACGAGTCAGAAGCGTTTCCCATTTTTTTCTTCCTGGATTTGTAAATTGCAAACTTGGCCTGGCCAATTAAAAAATTCACTAAAACCACATTTCTAAGGGAAGACGGTCCTAAAACACCATAAATAAAAACATTGTGATTGAAGAGGGAACCAAGCTTCACAAAGTGTTCCTGAAGGAATGTAAAAAGAGGTTGCAATCGTTCACACTCAAGGTATATATGCGGTAGGGTTTCAATGGATGCACAGAAAGGGCATAGATTAGAGTTAGCAGTAGAAAACCGGTTCAGTAAAACATTATAAGGTAAAATCCAGTGTACAAGTTTCCAATGAATATCTCCAACATACTTTGGAGTAGGCAAGAGATAAACACTTCGTCAATTGGGGCAATTGGGGGGGATTGGGGGTAAAACATCCCGCCATCGAAGCCTCGGGTGCTCAGAAAATGTTTTTGCGTATAAAATTTTAACGTACGCATTGTACAAAGTTTTCTTTGGAAAGGCGGGAAGGGATAATGCAGTATCATCAGGGCTGTTCAGGCCAGGGGACAGATTAAGTGGCGGGCTGAAGACTAGGAGTTTGGGGAAGTCACCCGCTGTTTCCTCGGGGGAAGGGCCAAGTTCCTCGCAGGTATTACGATACGCTGTGGATATCCCTTGAAGGAACCGAGAGATGATCCTGACAGATTTTATTCCGGTTTTTTGTGCCACAGCGGCAGCACTCAGCCAGCAGCTCCCAGACTCTGTCATGAGGTCTTTCACTCGCAGCAGCTTGGCATCAACAAAACGTTGAACGAGTCCCCTATTATTCAAGCTGTTTTCCAGGAAGGGGTTGTAGCATAGGGGCTCATTCAACAACATTTCCATGTTGTATGTTGCCATTTCACGGGAAAAGGACAGGGCTTGCCAGGCGTTCATCACCCCTTGGTAAAAGGTGGGCAGCAAGGATGAATCGATTTGATGAGGGTTCATCAAGAAAAGTTCTCGGTCGTAACCCAGCTTGCATGTAAGCTGCAATATGCAGTTAGCCAGAGGCCTCCAGAGTAGGGCTTCATCTCCATATACAAGTTGGCGCACGATATGAAGCCGGAAGACCATAATCCGGCTGCGGATATCAATAAGACCTTGGCCACCTTCAGTGAGTGGTAAGTATGCCACGGGGGGTTGGAGCCAGTGTTTCCCGCTCCAGAAAAAGTCGACAATGCTCTTTTGCAGTGTAATAAGAAGGCTCCCGGGCGGTTGTAGGCATATCATCTTATGCCATAGCATAGAGGCGACAAGATTGTTAATGACGAGAGTTCCTCCGCGGTACGAAAGTTGAGAAAGAAGTCCTTTCCAGCAGGCCAGTTTTGCCATTACCTTGTCCGGTAATCCCACCCAGTTCTGCTGCTCAAAGGTGTTGTCTCCTAGGAAAATACCGAGGTATTTAATGCCACTTTTCTGCCAGTTCACTCCTCCTGGGAGGACAATTGGCGGGCAATCTCCAGGTCCTATCCAAAGGGCTTCACTCTTCTTCCAGTTTACCTGGCCTGAACAAGCCTGACAATATGTCTTTAGTGCCTGAGCCACCGCAGTGACGTCAGCACTATTTTTTTTATAAAAATACAGACATCATCTGCATAGGCAGAGACTTTTAGCGGTGTGGTAAGAATTGATCCAGTGAAGCCAGAAATGTGCGTACGTAATTGGAGCAGAAGAGGTTCGATGGCAAGAGAGTATAAAAGTCCAGATCGCGGGCAACCTTGCCGTACTCCCCGTTGTACAGCAATGGGGCTACACAATACTTGATTAATTTTAAGAACACTGGATATATTACAATACAAAAGTTTAACGTACGAGATAAAAATAGGTCCAAACCCAAAATTCTCTAAAACTCTAAAAAGGTACATGTGGTCAATACAGTCAAAGGCTTTTCCTTGGTCAATGAAAAACAGACCAACATTCATATTAAAATTGTTACAAAACCGAACGGTATCACGGATAAGAAAGATATTATTAAAAATAGTACGTCCAGTAATACAAAAGGATTGATGTTCTCCTATTAGTACATTCATAAAAGGTTTCATTCGATTAGACAAGGCTTTGGCTAAAATTTTATAATCCGTACATAAAACAGAAATAGGACGCCAGTTCTCTATAAGTTGAGTGTCCGCTTTCTTAGGAATTAAGGTGGTGACTGCTCTCCGGCAACTCCATGGCAGTTGTCCATCCTCTAAACATTCATTCAATACCCGCAGTAGGTGAGGTCCAATGGCGTCCCAAAAAAACTGGAAAAATTCACTAGTCAGTCCATCCAGTCCAGGGGCTTTATCAGGTTCCAAGGCCTTCAAGGCAGCGGTGAGCTCAGTTAAACTAAGAGGATCCTCCAACTGCTGCTTCTGATCCTCCGCCAATGTTGGAAGGTTAGAAACAAGTTCCGATATTGCATCCTGGTTAATGTCATGCCGCATAAACCGTTGTTTAAAATGTTTCCGGGCACATTCCCTGATTCTGCCATCTTCATAAAGGAGTTCCCCATCATGGAGCAAGCGTGTAATCATTGACGAAGAGGCCCCCCTTTTAAGGCTGAAGAAGAATTTGGTTGGAGCATCAAGGTCGTGTATGTACCTCATCTTCAGGCGCAATAAAGCATTTTGTGCTCGCCTTTCGGATATGGAATTCAGTAAGGCCGTTTTTCCATGAATTTGTTGCCTCATTTCCTGGTAGCTCACACTTGCAGTTCCCTGAAGCTGTTCCTGTAATTCCAGGATTTCATCTTCAAGTAAGGTTGTGGTTTTTCTTTCCTCTTGAACACCATACGCACGATATTGTTGGCAGAACAGTCTAATGTGCGTTTTGGCATTATCCCACCATTGTCTGAGGTTTGAGAAATTCCCTTGGGAGGCAACTAGAATATTCCAAATTTCCGGAAAAATGTCCTTAAAGGTACTATCATCAAGTAAGTTGTTATTAAATTTCCAAAAAGCACTCTTGTGTTTCGGGCAGGGGGCAGAAATTTTGAGAATTGTTGCGCTGTGGTCCGAGAATCCTGATGGGCAAATTTTGGATGACAGAACGAGGCGTTCAAGTGGAGGATTAATATAAAACTTGTCCAAGCGAGCAAGTACAATATTACCCTGATGCATCGACACCATGTGTATTGCCTGATTGATGGGTGCTGTACCCACCATATATCTGTCAAATTCATTTGTTTTAAAAATTTGGTGAGAGGGATTGTGGAGGCAGGATGGGGCTCTGCACTGTTCCTGTCTAGTTGGGGTTGGAGGGTGCAATTAAAATCTCCACCAATACAAACATGATTGTCTTGGTTTTTTAGGGCGTTTTGGCTGTCGAGGGACGTTAGGTGTGTCCCAAGGTCATTAAAAAAAACCTCGCCAAGCTACAGGCGTACTTGTAGCATAAATATTAAAAATAGTATAAAATTTTCCACAGTAGTGGAATTCTAGGGATGCTAGGGATCCCTTGTGTATTTCGTCGAATTTAAGCGATGAAGGCGAAAAGGAGGGGCGAAGAATTATTGCGACACCGCCTTTGCGGGAGTCACCGTTACTAAAAAAGGACAGGCCGGGGAAGAGCCTACACCACTCTGCGACACAGCAGTCGTTGGCATGGGTCTCTTGTAAGAGGGCAATGTCAACTTTCTTCTGTAATAAAAAATCCCTTACTTGAACTTTACGGACAGAGCTACATCCTCCGTTAATATTCAGGCTACAAATGGAAAAACTCATTACAGCTACAAGGAGGAGTGACCACCACTCAATTTTTTGATAGCAGTTCATTCTTAGCTTTTTGCAACCACTTCTTTAAACGGTGACGTTGGGAGGAATTGAAATTAAAAACGTGGGGCCGTTTTACCATCAATCTAGCGGAATGTATAAAATCAGGTAGCTCCGGAAAAAAGGTTTCTATAACAACATTCCTTTTTCGGAATGTGTCCTTAAGAAACCTTTTTATCTCGGAGGGAGGGATTGGAGGGGTTTCTTCTTCCTTAAGGCTACCACATTCACTAACAGAGTCATCTATATCAGATGGCTCAGATGGTGTGTCACACTGGTTTTCATCATTTATCTCCTCACCGTCATCACATCCCTCCACGTTATCGGATGGGGCATAGTCCATAGAAGGAGGGGACGGGGAGGGAGAGAAATGAGCCATCTTCGGGGGAGGGGGGGGAGGGGGGGGGTACAAATTTTAGCGGTTCAACCATATCAGTTTCTAGGTCAGTAGACAAGGGCGAGGATTCATCCACATCTATGTCCTCCAATACAGAGAAACGATTTTCTGTGACGAGGGACAAATCTAGGGCAGAGAGGAGGAGCTGTCGGTTTTCAGTTGTAGGTTTTTTAAAGAGATGACCGTTTTCATCTGTTGTTTGCAGATGTCTTTTTCCTTTTGGGCAGACTAATTGAAACTCGTCCTGGTTAGTGGGAAGAGATTGCAAGGGTTTGGGGGGAGGGGGGGGAGGACGTGATCATCGGGAGGGGATTTCCATTGGCTACCACGGCGAGAGAGGTAGGATCAGTTATAGCAGGCAACAAGCTGTGATTGGACGATGTTGCCTGGGGGGTGAGGTCTATCGTTAACAGGAGATGGCTGCAATTAGATCCTTCAGTAGAGGGAGGGGCCCCTGTTTCAAGGGGAGGGGAAGGGGGTACGGCGGGGGGGGTTGGATCGGTGGTAGGAGGGCTTGGGTCGGTGGTAGACAGATTGGGATCAGTGGTGGTAAGGCTTGGGTCGATGGTGGGAAGGTTCGGGTCGGTAGTGGGAGGGCTTGGTTCGGCGGCGGGAAAGCTTGGTTCGGTGGTGGGAGGGTTTGGTTCGGTGGTGGGAAGGCTTGGGTCGGTGGTGGAAGGGTTTGGATCGGTGGTGGGAACGTGGAGGGGTTGCTTATTCCCGGTTCGGAGGGGAGGTTGTACTTGTGGAGAATTCTCTTTTCGGGGGCAGTCATGCTTAACATGCCCAAATTGTCCGCAGCCAAAACATTTTAGAACGTTGGTGGACACGTACACTGTATATTCGTTCTGTTGATGTTTTAATTTTATTATAAGGTTTAAATCCTTCTGGGAATTTTTTAAAATCATAAACACTTGCCGCCGGAATGAAACCACGTGCCTTAAATCGTTGTTTCGTGACCCGAAGGGAATCATGGAGATACGAGACACGATGGTACCGTATCGGGACAACTCTTTAATTAGTACATCGTCGGATACAAATGGGGGGCAATTGGATATCACGACTTTTATCGCTGGGCTATCTAGTGGGGAAATCATAACAAATAAATCTGGATCGATTGTCAAACCCTGTTCGACAATTTGTGGGACACAATCCACGTCGGACAAAAAAATAACGATCCGCTTATTCATCCGCGAAGCGGCAACAACCTTGTCGATCCCGACAACACGACCGGTTGCGAGGACAACGTCCTCGACACTAACCTCACGTTCCGGAGGTACACAAAAGAACCCGTGCTTACGGGTCAGGCTCTGAAAGGCCGTAAATCGAGATAGTGCAGCTGCCATGCTGGAACAGCTGCACTTACAACCCCTCCCCAACTTGGGGAGGGTGAATATATAATATAATCTTCCCTACCCGAACTCCGGGAATGGGAAGTAATCAGACCTCTCTGATTTCCCTAACTTCGGAAAAGGGAGGCAACAAAACAAACTGAAGGAAAGATAAACGAAAGGACAAAAAAGGAAATCGAGGTTTAAGATGAAGGAGCAAACACCGATTGGGCGACGCCCAAAAACGGCGAACCCTTACCAGCGATCACCCTGTGCTCTCCGGCTCTCTCTCCCGTCTCAACGTATATGGGAATCATCAGGAAGACTCCACGAACAGGCACAAGGACACAGAGGGGGGAAACGGGGGGGGGGGGGGGAATGGAACAACAACACAGAGCACTCACAGGCCTCCACAAGCAGACGCCATGACAGTACAACCAGCATACAAACGGCCAGCAGAGAGAGAGAGAGAGATTCTTCCTGGAGAGAGAGAGAGAGAGAGAGAGAGAGAGAGAGAGAGAGAGAGAGAGAGAGATTCTTCCTGGAGAGAGAGAGAGAGAGATAGAGAGAGAGAGAGAGAGAGATTCTTCCTGGAGAGAGAGAGAGAGAGAGAGAGAGAGAGAGATTCTTCCTGGAGAGAGAGAGAGAGAGAGAGAGAGATTCTTCCTGGAGAGAGAGAGAGAGATTCTTCCTGGAATTGAATTTGCAACACCATTTATTTCACAAAAAAACACACCAGGTCAAGTTACATTTTTACAGGAGAGAAAAAATAAAAACAACAGTTCTTAATGTTAAAAAGAAAAGTACAAATTCGATTCATTTACAATACATAATGCTTCATTAATACACCATTTGCACTCAAAGAGTTTGACATTTTCATTCGCCACATAATAATCAAACTCTAACCTTATTCTTGCAGACACTAGCCCTTTAAACATAGGAACAACATCAAACCCATGCCCATTATCAATTTTAATTTTCCTTGATTTATATATTGAATATTTTGCTACAGCAACTAAGAAGTTTAGGAGAACACCAGAGTCCTTGCAGGAGGGTCTGAAAGATACACCAAAAATAAAAGAGTGTGAAGTAAAAGGAAAAGACAACTGCTCAAAAAGGTGTGTGAGAATCAAGAAAAGAGGTATTAGTCTTTTGCATTTCACATAGGCATGAAAGAGATCCTCCTTCTGGACACAGAAGGGGCATGCTACTGGCACTGAGCTGTCAAGGTGATGAACAAAGGTGTTCGTAGGGAGAGCCCAATGTGCTAGTCTCCACTGGATATCTGCGAGGAACCCGTAAATAGGTAGTTTGTACATATTAGGCCACAGTGGCGTGGCAGGAGACCCTGGCCCTAACCTTTCTGACCACAAGGCCACTCGCGCCACTCCGGAGAAGGGTGATGCTTGGTTTTCTCGAAGGAGCTTGTGAATACCCGCCTTTTTTACCAAATGAAAAGGAGATACAAGTTCACCATTTGACTGGAGAGCTGGGAGCACCTTAATTTCAGGGAAAGACAGCCGAAAATCCTCGACATTGTTTATACCTTCCCAGCCAATATTTAACTCCTTAAACTTCCTCTTGACGATGCGTATAATTTGGCTGACAATACGCACGGATCTTAAACCAAGAATGGCCGCCACCCTGCCAGCAGACATCCATTTTGTCCCAGATGTATCCCTCAGGTCACAAACTTTGCCAATTCCTCCTTGAGTAAATTTCCTAATCAAAGTCGGACTATGAGGAATGCATGGAAAAAAACCGTTATAGAAAATAGGCTCTTGGATAAACATCCGGCAATTATAAGCCTCAAGGCAACGATGAACCCCAAAACCTTTCCAAACTCTCAGCAAACCCTGATAAAAAAAATTGGGATTGAAACTAAGCTGACACGGTCAAGGTTCACCAGGAACAAGTGCCTATCATAACACAGGCCTCCTGCTTGTTGCAACAAGCAAAACCCAAATGAGCGCCAGGGCAGCTCTTCAGCATACAACAGACGTTGCACAGACTGTAGGCGAAAAGCCATAAGCCGGGTGGACACATCCACAATTCCATGTCCACCCTCCTTCCGAGGATGGTACAGTATTTGCGGCCGAAGCCAGTGGTATCCTTTCCAAAAGAAATTGACCAAGACCCGCTGGATGGCTGGTATCATCTCCTTGGGTGGCTGCAAGGCAATTAGTTTATGCCATAATCTTGCTGCTATCAAGTTATTTATAACAAGAGTGCGGCCTTTGTAAGAAAGAGATCGCAGCAGTCCTTCCCATCCTTTCAACCGGTGTGTAATTTGTTCAATCATTCCTTCCCAGTTCTTCATTTCTACTTCCTCGTTGCCGAGATAGACACCAAGATATTTGACCCCATCTGTTTTCCACTCTAAATTATGTGGGAGTGACGGTGGCAGTGTTAAAGAAAGGTTATCTGAACCGCCCCATAAGGCTACACTCTTGCCCCAATTTACTTTGGCAGAAGAGGCTGCAGAGTAGTCTTTAAGGCAACGCTGCACCGCAGCAACACTACTTGGGCCTTTAATCAGAACACATACATCATCAGCATAAGCTGTGACCACAAATCTTGAACTAAAAACGGCTCCCACATCCTGAGTTATTCGCTGCCTGATGGATGCTAAGAGAGGTTCAAGGGCAATTATATACAGAAGTCCAGAAAGGGGACAACCTTGACGGATACCCCGTCGGAAAGGAAAAGGGGGACATAAACTATTGTTTACTTTCATCATGCAGAAGGTGTTAGTGTATAACAGCTTAACATAGGAAATGAAAGTTTTGCCAAAACCCATCCGCTCCAGAACAGAAAACAAATATGTATGATCAACACGATCAAAAGCCTTTGTTTGGTCAAGAAACAACAACCCAAAACTGGCACACAAGTACTTATTACAAGAAATAATATCCCTTATCAAAAAAATATTGTCATAAATTGACCTTCCTGGTACACAGTAGGTCTGGTCAGGGTGCACAATAGAGCTGATCACAGTTCCCAAACGGTTTGCTAAAGCCTTTGACAAAAGCTTGTAATCCGCACACAGCAATGAGACAGGCCGCCAGTTCTCGACTAGTTGAGTGTCCCCAGCCTTTGGCAACAGGCACATGACTGCTCTTCTGCAGGACAGGGGAAGCTCTCCAACATGAAGGCATTCATCAAATACCTCAAGCAGGTCAGGTCCCACAAGTTTCCAAAAAGTCTTATAGAACTCTCCAGGCAAACCATCAATCCCAGAGGCTTTACCATCCTTCAAGCTCCGCATAGCAGTTTCAAGTTCAGCAGCCGAAACTGACATGTTCAATGTGCGTTGCTGGTCCTCCTCAAGTCTTGGAAGCCCAGCAGTCAGCTCCTGCAAGATCTCATTACTTATGCTCTGGGGGGAGTACAAGTTTGTATAAAAACCCTTCAAAACAGACTTAATCTCCTGTTGGGAGGTCACTATTGACCCATTAGCAGCACGTAGCCCGTGAATCTGTTGTGCTTTTTTGACAGAGTTCTCCAAACTAAAGAAGTCCTTATTTGGCATATCCAAAGTCAAGTAACTCATCCTCATACGCACCAAGGTACCCATTGCCCGCTGCCTCACCATTTCGGTCAGTAACGACCTTTTTGTCCATAGTAACTGATCATATCCCAAATCTTTCCCAGCCCCATTACGATTCTGTTCTAATTCTGCAATTTCGGCCTTTAATGAGTCAACTGAGAGACTTTGCATTTTAGTAGTAAACAGACTATACTGTTGACAAAACGTTTTAACTTGACACTTTGCAAGGTCCCACCATATGCGAAGGTTGGCATGCTCAAGCTTAGAGGACCGGATTTGACCAGTACGCGCTACCTCCTGATGTCAGGGGTAATTTAAAGGACATTACCACTAAATTATGATCTGAAAACCCTGTTGGGAGTATTTGGGTAGTGGACACCACATTCAGCATTGTGTTACGTGGTCCCCTCGGTGAATACCTGGTCTCGGTGACCCCCGGACCGTGAGAGGAACTCCGCCAGCAAGCTGTATTATATATGCGCTTTCGCCACGCAATCCATATGAATTTCACCCAGGAGACAACTGATGTTCAAGGATATATTTCCAATGGTAATGATACCATACAATTTCAATGACACAACCACGGAGATTTTCCCCGAGCAATCAACAATACACAACCATCAACAATTCCCAATTCACAAACACTTCCCTATGAGTAAGATGGCCATCTTATATATGTGTGTCCCGGTGAGTACTCACAACCCCCTTTCGGTCTCTGCTCCTCACAATGTCTCTGGGCCCCTCCTGACCAAGATACTGGTCGGCGTCGCCGCACTCGGGCGGTTGAACGAACCCCGGGTGGACGTTTCTCCACCGGGCAGGTATCGTACCAGGCACCGTGGCTGCAGCCCCTCGTGGCCACGCGAAGCGGGTACGGTAGAGCAAGCCAAACCCCACGCCGCTTGCAAGGCGCGTTAGGCCCCAACGTGCGACCTGCACGCGTCTGTTTAGATGGTGCCGCGAACGATGCCAGACGCGGGGTCGATGCATGGCCCCACGTCAACTTGACGTCTCCTCCGGGCAGGTACACGTCCCAGTAATTCCTCTCGCCAGACAGGCTTCGGAACGCCGCTTTTCCACCCAGCGCAAGGTCGATCCCACCTTTCGTCGGTGCGGGGCAAGGAAGAAGAATACTCGTCCTTTTTTCCTCGTGTCTTTTCCTCTTCCGTTTCCGGTCACTTCCGTTTCCGGCCACTTGTTCAGAAGGGCTCCTGACCCTCCAATCACAACAACCCTTAATATACTACACACGGATAAGCAAAGACCTGAATGGTAATCCACATACATTCACATAAATATGTAACACTCCCCCCCTTCAAGAAAGAAAGTTTGAACCCAGCGAAAACTTTCTTTGCCGGCCAATTTGGAGAAACAAACCAGATAACTCAACCCCCCCCACATTATTAGTTGCCCCCGGGCACAGTTATCACTTAAAAATAAAGCAACCAAAATTTCACCACAACCCCTCCAGATTACTCACTCTGGACTAAGCACCAGCAACGACATTGTCCCTGCCAAATCAAACTCCATCTCATGACCCTCTGAGGCATGACCGCCAGTTTCTTGTGACTGAAGGTTAAGGGGTTGATCAAAGATCCAAAGTTAAGCCACTCGATAGCACTTTTCCCGGGAGGCCAAGCCGAGTATTCACTACATGGATGCCTTTAGGAACGTGGAGTTCACGGTTAGTCCGTGCAGGAAAGTTCTCTACATGGGCGCCTTGAGGAACGTGGAGTTCACGGTTAGTCCGTGCATGAAAGTTCACTACATGGACGCCTTTAGGAACGGCGTTCACGGTTAATCCGTGTAGGAATCTTGGCTCGGCGGCTCCGCCGCATTCAGTGCTTCAACTTCTCAGAACTTCCCTAATAATTAGGGTGGGACCACTTGTCCATGTAGTCCCATGAATAGCGGTCTCCTTCTCGGCCACTACTTTGCCAATCCTTCCTTCGGGAGCGGCCGTAACTCCGGGAGCCTACATAATAATATTGATTGCGGCCACCACCAAAACTACCGCCCAGTTGTTCTCTCCTGTAGACCTCTCGACGCCTACGAAATGCCTTCCCTACTGTTATGGTCCGACCCTCCAAATCCTTGCCATTCCAATTCTTCTCTGCCTCTCTGGCGTCTTTTGTGCTGGCAAACGTGACAAAGCCGAACCCTCTTGACTGTTGCGTTTCCCAGTCTCTTACCAACCGCACTTCCACCAGCGGCCCATATCTGTTGAAGACAGAGGTCAGAACTTCTTCCTCTGTTTTGAAGTTCAGTCCCCCTACAAATAACTTGGCACTTTTGTCGCCATCCCGAGCTGGTGTGGCGTTATTTTCCCTGCTGGGCTCTTTACCAACCCTCAGGTTACCATAAACTTGACCCCCGGCCAAATCATTCCCGATAACCACAGATACACCCTCTACAGGAAGCGTGGCTTGTAAACCGACGGTGACCGGTCCTGACACCAAATCGGACTCCAAATGGATGACATGAAGGGGAGCACTAACACCGCCCCCGATCCCCTGTAAACGAACACTATCCCCCGTTGCCGTCTCCTCGGACCATGGCAAAATGCCTTCAAGCATTAAAGATTGATGTGCCCCTGTGTCCCTCAATATCCTAACCGGTTTCCGGTTAGTCGAGGCTCCATCCCGTGACACAAACCCCTCTGAAATAAATGGTTGGTAACCCTTTTGATGGCGATTTCTCACAATGGCCATTGCGTTTGGAGTCGTAGTAGTCGGACTCCGCTCTGGGTCTTCGCTTTTCATGCGGTAACAACTGGACATCAAGTGTCCAGGTTTCTTGCAAAAAGCGCAAGTAGGCCCGGAGGAAAAACTCGTGGTCTGCCTCGGGCCCCCCGAACTATAAGTTTGTCTTGGGCCCGCATCCCTCTGATTTCGAACAAGTGGGGTATCATAGTTGTCCCCATAATCATCTCGAGGCCGCCGCCATGTATGGTCGTTCTCCGCACCTGCTGTTCCCCACCTCCCCTGCGGAGATCTAGGCGAGGAGTTAGGTTCGTGGACCCCTATTCGGTGGGTTAAGGCATAATCATCTGCCATGGTGGCTGCGTCCCACAACTTTGGTACTTTCTTTTCCTGCAGGTACACTTTGATGTCCTCGTGGACACACTGCTGGAATTCCTCCACCAGGATCAAGTCCCGCAATGTTTCGAAGTCTTTCCCGACTCCTTTTGACTCACACCACCGATCAAACATGTTTTCTTTCACTCTGGCAAACTCCACATGGGTCTCACTCTCCCTCTTCCTGGCATTCCTGAATTTTTGCCTGTAAGCTTCCGGAACCAACTCATAGGCTTTGAGGATGTGCTTCTTCAGTACCTCATAATCTGCACATTGGTCCATTGGTAGCGCCGAATAAATTTCCTGAGCTTTCCCCACCAGCACACTTTGCACGAGTATGGTCCAGGCCTCCTCCGGCCAGTTTAATTGTCGAGCCACTTTCTCAAAGTGTGGAAAAAATTTCGCGACTTCCTTTTCACTGAACGGTGGAACCAGCCTCACATGTCTGCCCACATCCCAGGTTTTCTGGTTAGGTGTCGACCCCGTCAGCAAGGGTGGTGCCTCTCCCCGTTCTCTCATTAACTCCAGCTCCTTGAATTTGATTTCTTGCTGAAGCTCCATGTCACGTTCCTTTAATTCCCTTTCCGCTTTTCTCTCCTCTGCTTCGAGGTCCCTTGCAGCTCTCCTCTCCTCTGCTTTTCTCCCTTCTAACCTTTCCTGGAGTTCTCGTTCCACTCTCCTTTCCTCTGCTTGTTTCTCTTCTCTCCTCGCTTCTGCTTTCCTTTCTTCTTCTGCTCTTTCCTTTTCTGCTTTCCTTTCTTCTTCTTTTAACCTTTCCTGGAGTTCTCGTTCCACTCTCCTTTCCTCTGCTTGCTTCTCTTCTCTCCTCTCTTCTGCTTTCCTTTCTTCTTCTGCTCTTTCCTTTTCTGCTTTCCTTTCTTCTTCTGCTCTTTCCTTTTCTGCTTTCCTTTCTTCTTCTTTAATCCGTTCCTGGCTCCGTAATTGCAACTCCAGTTTCCGGAGCTCAACGTCTTCTGGTTCTTCGGGTAGCCACTCCCAGGCTAACTCGTCCCATGTTCCTAATCCCACCATAGATTGTATCACCGTGGCCTGCAACTCTGCCTTCCTCAAATTAGTTCGGACCTCCAAGTTAAAATGTTTGGCCAATTTCAAGAGGTCCGACTTTAGCAACGCTCGGAACTGTGCCTCACTCGGGGTTACCCCAAAGTTCTGTGCCACAAACGCCATGGTGTCTATCGTTAACACCTGTTAACCTTCACCCAAGACTTTACCCCAATTTCTCAAAAAATTTACCAATTAATAATTAATTAATAAATTTTAATTAATAAAATATTATTATTTTATTATGTTATACAATTTTAGATCCCGGACGAGCCCCCAATTCTGTTACGTGGTCCCCTCGGTGAATACCTGGTCTCGGTGACCCCCGGACTGTGAGAGGAACTCCGCCAGCAAGCTGTATTATATATGCGCTTTCGCCACGCAATCCATATGAATTTCACCCAGGAGACAACTGATGTTCAAGGATATATTTCCAATGGTAATGATACCATACAATTTCAATGACACAACCACGGAGATTTTCCCCGAGCAATCAACAATTCACAACCATCAACAATTCCCAATTCACAAACACTTCCCTATGAGTAAGATGGCCATCTTATATATGTGTGTCCCGGTGAGTACTCACAACCCCCTTTCGGTCTCTGCTCCTCACAATGTCTCTGGGCCCCTCCTGACCAAGATACTGGTCGGCGTTGCCGCACTCGGGCGGTTGAACGAACCCCGGGTGGACGTTTCTCCACCGGGCAGGTATCGTACCAGGCACCGTGGCTGCAGCCCCTCGTGGCCACGCGAAGCGGGTACGGTAGAGCAAGCCAAACCCCACGCCGCTTGCAAGGCGTGTTAGGCCCCAACGTGCGACCCGCACGCGTCTGTTTAGACGGTGCCGCGAACGATGCCAGACGCGGGGTCGATGCACGGCCCCACGTCAACTTGACGTCTCCTCCGGGCAGGTACACGTCCCGGTAATTCCTCTCGCCAGACAGGCTTCGGAACGCCGCTTTTCCACCCAGCGCAAGGTCGATCCCACCTTTCGTCGGTGCGGGGCGAGGAAGAAGAATACTCGTCCTTTTTTCTCGCGTCTTTTCCTCTTCCGTTTCCGGTCACTTCCGTTTCCGGCCACTTGTTCAGAAGGGCTCCTGACCCTCCAATCACAACAACCCTTAATATACTACACACGGATAAGCAAAGACCTGAATGGTAATCCACATACATTCACATAAATATGTAACAATTGGCTTATTGATATAGATCCTGTCCAGCCTTGCCCTTGATATGATGCCATCATGACATCTGCACCATGTGTAGGCCCGTGAAGTTGGATGCTGCAACCTCCACACATCCTCAAAACAATAGTTCTTGATGAGGCTCGCTAACACCTTTGCAGAAGCGCCGTGGGGTTCATGTCCATTCCTGTCAACTGAAGGATCAATTGTACAGTTAAAGTCCCCTGCGATACAGGTGAGAGCAGCTGGATCCAGCCCCTCTACAAAGTCCCGCAATGTGGAAAAGAATGTTCTTCTTTCTATAGGTTCACTTGGTGCATACACATTTACTATAATAAGCTTTTGTGTATTGCAGTAGAACTCCACCGCTATCAAATGTGCCTTATGGACCTCCCTATAAATAACACTCTGAGTGGGAAGCCTGGGACTTAAGGCGATGGCAACACCCGCCTTGGGTGTGGAAACCCCACTCAGCCACCATTGCCCTTTAAAGAGTTTACACCATTCAGCTGCCAAATTGTTTGTGGCATGGGTCTCTTGCAATAGAATGACATCTGCTTTTACCCTCTCCATTGCCTGGATTGCTTGAATTTTTCGTAAGGGGGCACATCCCCCATTGATGTTCAGGGAGGCAATATGTATTTCTCGCGTTGTCATTCTAAGGTGGTAGCTCACCGTCCGCCTGCAATTCCTTATTCGCCTTTGTTACTGCTTTACGAAGACGTTGAAATTGAGGCTCTGAGAGCATGGGGTCATTTTTCTGTAAAAGAGGTTTCGAAACCTTAATGAAAGCTTGAACATCAGGGAAATGATCTCTAATTACAACATGACGTTGTCTAAACGTTTCGTTTAAGAAATCAATGACCTTCCCTTTTGTCACCTCTGCTTGCCTCACCTGCTCCTTCTGAGACTCACTCAGGGCAGCAAGACTGCATCCTTCATCAGCCTCGACCCCACTCTCACCCAGTGGTGTGTCAGGCACTGGCACCTCATCTGTGTCATTGTCACCATGGTATTTTTGTTGCGTCTGCATGGCACCAACTACCCCATCATTGTTGTCTGCCACCGACTTATCAATCTCTTTCTCATCATCTTCCGTTGAGATGAGGGTCCTTAACTGCTCGTCGCATGGTGCAGGGTGTCCACCATCACACACGGTGACACGCTCGGTAATGCTTCGATTCTCTTCATCCTGTGAAATGGGCAGATTCCCATCTCTACCTATTGCATTACCATTTTGCTCATGGTCATCAGGTTGGTCTGTATTACCATCTTCCTGCACGAGAACCATTTTGTTTCCTTTTCCTCCATTCTCATCGCTTACAAGAGAGCGTTTCAAGTTTCTCCTGGACTCGGTCTCCTTCAGCTTCACCTCCTCGAAGTCCCTTTGTTCTTGAGGTTGTAGCCTCTCCTCCACATATGGTTGCTCCACTACCGTATGGGCTTCTCCACCAGCACCACTGTCACCCGCACCCTCGTATTCCGGTGTTGACATTTTTTCGACACCCGGCTCATCTACAGGGTCGTTCAAGTCATTTACAGGGGGAGGGGGGGCTGCCCCAGCTGCTGTGGCATAACTCTTCCTCACATCAGGACAATACTGCCGAGTGTGTCCGTATGCCCCACATGTATAGCAAATCAAGGTCTCAGTAGCTGCAAAGATCCGGTAATCATGATCTCCTATTTTAAAATTTATAGATATGTTCAGCTGTTTTGCCTCATCCTTTAGTACGACGAAACAAAAACGTCTAAACGACTCTACATGCTTCAGCCTTCCGTTCCTGGTTCGCAGGGGGACCGTGATAATTCGTGAGACGACAGTCCCATGCTCCCCTAATTTACGTAGGATTTCTTCATTCCTCAGAAAGGGCGGAACGTTACTTAAAATAACTTTAACCGCCGGCGTGTCCATGGACGATACCGGAACAAATTGGTCGTTCCCCAACGTTAACCCGTTTTGCAGCACGATGTCTGCAAGGCTAACTTGTGACACGAAAACCACCACTTTGTGGTTCATTCGAGACGCAGCACGAATGTTATTTACCCCGATCAAATCCCCGATTGCAAGTAGACCATCGTCCATTTGCACGTCTTCCGGCGGAACAAGGCACAGCCCGTGCTTACGCGATAACACCTCATCACTAACACGATCAGCAGTCCTTTGACTATTCCTATTAGCCATTTATCGGCAATAAACTAAACAAACTAAACAGTAACAATGCAATAAACTAACCAAACAAATCAAAATTAGTTAAATAAGTAAATAAATAAATAAATAATCGGCACGATATAACCAACCCACGTTATAAATTAATACAGGTGGCTAACCGTTACCGTGCTGTCTCTCTCTCCCTCTCTTGTCTCAAGAGCAGAAGGGAAACACGGAGAAACTTCACAAACTCGTACAAGGTCACAAATGGAGTGAAAGGAGGATAGGAAAGACCACCAACACAGCACCGTACTCACAGCTCAACACCCACAGCCGCCATGATTACCACACCCACGCATGACTCACAACCATCCAGAAGGGGGCGCGCGCGAGAGAGAGAGAGAGAGAGAGATTCTTCCTGGAGAGACTTTGACTTTTTAGTCCTTTTATTACAAAAATATAAAAGTAACAATATACACGTTTTGCAATGAAATCAATAATGCCAATAAAAAGAAAAAGAAAAAGAAGAAGCACCCAATGATCATCAAATAAGAAACAATCAGTATCTCACAACAGTATTCTAAATTCGTTTTCTTTAACCTCACAAAACCCACCAACACACCAAGTATCAACAAAGTTTTGAAAATTTCCGGCCTCGTTGGAAAGGGTAAATTCCAGTTTCAATCTTGCTGAGACTAATGCATTCAAACACAACATGATATTGCAGTGCTCTATCGGTTTGCCAGATAGTTTGTCTTTTCTTGTCAAATAAACAGCAAGTTTCGCAGTTGCTATTAGGAAACTAAACAGTTTAGACGCAGGATTCTGTTTAGGAGCAAAACCAAAGACGAAATTCCTCAAAGAAAAAGTAACATGCATTTCGTGTGCAATGTAATTCAACCAATGAAACAAAGGAAATAATCGGATACAGTCTATGAATGCATGAAACAAGTCCTCATTGACTGTACAGAAGGGACAACAAACAGATACAGGAGAAAAATGTCTAATAAACGTGTTGGAGGGAACAATCCAGTGGGCCAAACGCCACTGGAGATCACCTGTTCTTTTGGATGTGGGCTCACTATACATGGCTTCCCAGATAGGTTCGGAGGGGGGTCCTCCGGGTAACAATCCTTTCCATCGGGTAACTCCATTTAACGAAGGGTTCCCATTTAACAGCTTGAGGCACATCTTGTAGATGCCCTTGCTGTCCATTGTCTGGAAAAGCTTTGACCCATCGCTAACAGGGGGCAAATCGTTTTGAATGGGTTCAACAATCAATTTAGGCACTGTCGGCTCATTTAGATCTTCTTCTGTACCTCGAGTCCAAGTTAGGCCAAGTTGCCGTCCCACCTGAATCATTTTCCTCAAAATTTTTGCAATCATCCTATGGGACCAAATCCCTGTCAGGTCGGCGATTTCACTTACGGATTTCCAACCATACCCTGAGTCATGTCGGAGATGCCGCACCTTCATGATACCAGCTGCTATAAAATGTTGGCAAAAATCTCGACTCTTTGGAATGTCGGGAAAGAGAGGGTTATAGAACAAAGGCTCGTGTGCCAGCATTTTCGTTACATATGTGTCCGCCTGACGACTCACAGAAAGACTCTGCCAGGCATTTAAGAGGCTTTGGTAAAAAGCAGGGAGAACCGATATGTCGACATGTTGGAGGTTCATTTGAAAAAGTTCAAACCCGTACCAGAGCCTACCCGCTCGCTGCAGTACAAGGCATGCAGGGAGCCGGCCTGGCAGATGTTCCATGTAGAGGAGACGTTGAATGGACCGCAGCCGGAAGGCCATTAGGCGGGCTTTGATGTCGACGAGGTTGTGGCCACCCTCAGCCGAGGGGCGACATATCACATCGGGTCGTAGCCAGTGGTAGCCTCCCCAGAAGAAGTCCACCAGTTTGCCCTGGAGTGCTTTGAGTAGGGCCTCCGGCGGTTGCAGGCAGATGAACCTATGCCACAACATTGTGGCAACTAAGTTGTTGATCACTAGCACACGGCCCTTGAAGGACAAATGAGGTAAAACCCTTTTCCATCGGTTCAATCTTTCTCCCACTTGCTCAATTACCCCGTCCCAATTTCTCTGAGCATACTGTGGGGAACCAAGGAATATGCCCAAGTACTTAATTCCCTCACTTCCCCACAGCAACCCTGCGGGGAGGGATAGGGGCGGCTGTGGTACAGGCTGAAGAAGGTTGCGATAAAGGGAGGGTATCCATAACGTCTTGCTCTTGTTCCAATTGATTTTTAAAGAGGAGGCAGCGTGAAACTTTGATAGGCACTCAACAAGGATATCAATATCATCCTTATCTTTAACAAAGATGCAGACGTCATCCGCATAAGCACATAGGGTTAGCGGTGCACTCATGGGAGAAAGTGCTATTCCAGAAATCTTCTTTCTCAGTAGATTGAGAAGAGGCTCTAAAGAAAGAGCAAACAATAAACCAGAGACTGGGCACCCTTGCTGAACCCCTCTCCGAACCTTGATGGGGGGAGCCAGCACATTATTAATCTTAATTAAACTAAATACATCTGTGTATAGCAAGGAAATGTAGGAACGAAAGTTTGCTCCGAGGCCGCATGCCTGTAACACATGATGCATAAACTTATGGTCGATACTGTCAAATGCCTTTTCAAGATCAAGCGACATCATTCCAAAGTCTTCTTTAACACGGTTACCATCAATGAGATCTCTGATTAAAGAAATATTGTCATGGATGGATCTTCCAGGAACACAGTAACTCTGTTCTGGCAGTACTAGATCGCCAATAGCCTTTTTTAGTCGATTAGCTAGTACTTTTGAAAAAAGCTTGTAGTCCGTGAACAGCAGGGAGATCGGTCGCCAGTTCACCAAAAGTCGGGGATCTTCAGTTTTCGGGAGCAAGCACACTACGGCTCTTCTTAGACTCAGCGGCATTATACCAGTCTGTATAGAAGTGTCCAAAACATTCAGCAACTCAGGGCCTAAAAGGTCCCAAAATGTCAGAAAGAATTCGGGAGGTAGACCGTCAATACCCGGAGCTTTCCCTGAATCCATGGCAACAAGAGCACAGGTTAGCTCAAGGAGGGTGATTGGTAGGTCAAGCCATCATTGTATCATTACAAACAGTCTGCTCCTCAAAAGGTTTTGTAAAGAATTCAATAATGTTTAGTCTAACATCATCCTCGTTGACAACAACGTTGCCTCTTGAGTCCAAAACAGAAGAGATTAGCCGTGATGGCTTGCTTAAGGATTCTAAATGAAAGAAAGACTTGTTTGGGGTGTCTGATAATTTTACATTCTGTATTCTAAGTCTAATTAATGTACCGGCTGCTTTCTCTTGAACTAACTCCCTTAAAAGAGCTTTCTTTACAAGCAATAACCGGTAATTGGCGTCATTGTTTTCATGAGCCAATTTACTCTCCAATTGTAGAATATCCAATTCCAACCGGGCCATTGTAAAGTGCTTGTCGTTTGTGCTGTGTGATTGGAAACATTGACAAAAAACCCGAATTTGAGATTTCATGTTATCCCACCATATGCTGGATGAAGAAAAGGAAGATTTCTTTGCTACTAGACTTGCCCAGAAAACACGAAAGGCTTCTTTAAACATACCATCTTCTAGAAGTCTAACATTAAACTTCCAATAAGCGCTCCTATTTGCGGGTTGAGGAAAGGAAAGGTTTAGGGTTACCATATGATGGTCTGAAAACACGGAAGGAAAAAGATTTGAAGAAACCGCAGTATTTTTAAAGGGTACGTTGATGTACCATCTGTCAAGCCTTGCCAAGGATACTCGACTATTGGCGCATCGACACCAGGTGTACTGGGATGTGTTTGGGTGGTGCAACCGCCAAACATCAACGAAGCCCATTGTGCTAAAAAAATTGGATAAGTGTACATGGGACTCAGGATGGGGTTCGACAGAGTTTCTGTCAACCGATGGGTCGAAGGTGCAATTGAAATCACCTCCAACACACACACAATGATCAAAATCAACCGATCTTAAGTGATTTATCATTGAGGTGAAGAAGGACTTACGCTCTACGCTATCACTTGGCGCATACACATTAAAAATGGTGTAATGGAAGTTATGGCTTACTAGTTTGAGAGAGCTAAGCCGACCATTTATTACCTCCTGAAAATGGCATGACTCACACACGAGGCCTGGCTTCAGCAAGAAGCCGATTCCAGCAGATGAAGCTGATAAATTGCTGAAATAGCATTGGCTCTTAAAAAGTTGATGCCAGTTATGTTCCACATTTGGTGTGATGTGAGTTTCTTGAAGTAAGATCACATCCACCTTTTTCCGTTGAAATATGTTTTTTACTTGAACCTGGCGGAGGTGGCTAGCACCACCACCGTTAATATTTAAAGTTGCAAGTTTTATAGTTTTCATCCTGTATTGATGAAATCAGCCTGTGGCTGGGAACACTCTACACCTGCACGTGTGATGAATTTTCTTAACCTGTGGTATTGTGACTTATTCAGGTCAAATTGTTCAGGCGTTTTAATTATGGATTTTGCAGTGTGGATGAATGCAACCAAATCGGCAAAATAGTCTTTAATGACTATGTTACGCTGTCTGTACGTTTCGGCTAGAAACGACACGATGTGTTGGGGGGGTATCTGTGACTGAGATGCTGATGACTGTGACAGCTCAGTCACTTCCACCTCGTCCTCAGACTCTGACAGGTCTGATAATGTCCCACCTGGATCTTGGGCTTTACTTGCAGCTCTCACAGGCTCCTCTGGATGCATATCCTGAGATTTCGTTGGGTACTCTGGTACACACTCACGAGCAGACTGGTGCTTACTTTCTTTATGTGTGCTTTGGCAAATGGCTGCAGATCTCTGCGTAGCCGGGGTTACGATTTCTGTTTGTAAGACAGAGCAATTTGTTTGGTCACCAGTCCGCTCAGCTACTGGAGGGGGAACCGGTAGGGCTTCGCGTTCAGGCTCAAAAATGGCCGCATTGTTCGGATCAATGTAGGCTTTATTCTCAGAGCCTGGGAAATCAGTAACATCCTCTTTTCCACTTTGGCGTTCGATATTTTCGTTTGCTGTAAACGTTTTGCCCTCTTTTGCAGAAACAGTGTCTCTGCCCAAGACAGCCTTCTTTATCGCACCATCGGGGCTATTTGTTAGTGGTGCTTTCCGTTTTTTGGTCAGTATGACAAGTTCTTCATTCATGGGTTCGCCAGCAGTACTAGCATCACCAAGTGCCATCTCACTGGGTTTGAGTAGCACCGGGGCGTCGGGAAGCACGGTCGGGGCGTCGGGAAGCACAGTCGTGGCGTCGGGAAGCACAGTCGGGGCTTCGGGAAGCACGGTTGGGGCTTCGGGTAGCACGGTTGGGGCTTCGGGTAGCACGGTTGGGGCTTCGGGTAGCACGGTTGGGGCTTCGGGAAGCATAGTCGGGACCTCGGGAAGCACAGTTGGGACATCAGGAAGCACAGTCGGGGCGTCGGGAAGCACGGTCGGGGCTTCAGGTAGCACGGTTTGAGCGCCAGGAAGCACGGTTTGAGCGTCGGGGATCACGGTTTGAGCGTCGGGGAGCACGGTCGAGGCGTGAGGAAGCACGGTCGAGGCGTGAGGAAGCACGGTCGAGGCGTGAGGAAGCACGGTCGAGGCGTGAGGAAGCACGCTCGAGGCGTGAGGAAGCACGGTCGAGGCATGAGGAAGCACGGTCGGGGTGTTTTCTTTTTTACAGCCCACATTGGTGTGTCCCAATTTGCCGCACTTCGTACAAGATGCTTTGGGACAAAACCTTTTAACGTGTCCGAAGGCTCCACAAAGGAAGCACGTTAAGGTGCCTGACGAAGCGTACATTTGATATTGACGATCATTTACCGAAATTTTAAACGAGATGTTTAGTCCTGTATCATCGCCGCGATCAGGAAGCACCATGAATACTTGTCTCCGGAAACTCATAACATGTTTCATTCGTTCATCCCGACATCCCAGGGGAATCATCGAGATTCGGGAAACAACAGTTCCATACCGGGTCAGAACAGCCATTAACTTATCATCTGTGATAAACGGAGCGACATTTGAAATAATAACTTTAATCGCCGGTGTGTCCATCGGGGAAACCATGACGAACTGCCCACCTTTCAATGACAGACCGGTACTAACAACATCATGCACGAACTTCTCGTCCGACACGAAAACAACAAACTTTTGGTTCATCCCAACAAACTTTTGGTTCATCCGCGACGCGGCGCGGACATTTTCATCGCCGATAACATTCCCTGCAGCTAGGACAATGTCCTCGGTAGGAACACCTTCGGGAGGGACACACACGAAAGCATGCTTCCTTGTTAGGGTTTCAAACCCTTCCTGCCGTGCACGAACACTCGCCATAACGGCGATGTCTCACCTTTCCACCTTGACCAGGCGGAAAGGACACAAAATAAATAAAGTCGAAATGAAATAATGAATAATAAAGTTCACACGACGCGAGTAAGGTAAACAGCACCGACGGAGCAGGTAAACTGAACCGAACGGGTCTGCTCTCACCTTTGGGCTCTTCTCTCACTCTCTCTGTCTCAAGGGAGGGAAAGGGGCACAGGTGGTAAAAAAGGACACGACAAAGGCGCGATGGGAAAGGAAGGAATGGGGGGGGGGGGGACGGGGGTCAACACAACACAAGCACGGAGCTACAGCACACGAACACCAGTGCACGCCATCTTGCCACGCCCAACACACGAACGGCCAGCAGGGGGCGAGAGAGAGGGGGAGAGAGAGAGGGGGGGAGAGAGAGAGAGAGAGAGAGAGAGAGAGATTCTTCCTGGAGAGAGAGAGAGAGAGAGATTCTTCCTGGAGAGAGAGAGAGAGAGAGATTCTTCCTGGAGAGAGAGAGAAAGAGATTCTTCCGAGAGAGAGAGAGAGAGAGAGAGAGAGAGAGAGAGAGATTCTTCCGAGAGAGAGAGAGAGAGAGATTCTTCCGAGAGAGAGAGAGAGAGAGAGATTCTTCCGAGAGAGAGAGAGAGAGAGAGAGAGAGAGAGATTCTTCCGAGAGAGAGAGAGAGAGAGAGAGAGAGATTCTTCCGAGAGAGAGAGAGAGAGAGAGAGAGAGAGATTCTTCCGAGAGAGAGAGAGAGATTCTTCCGAGAGAGAGAGAGAGATTCTTCCGAGAGAGAGAGAGAGATTCTTCCGAGAGAGAGAGAGAGAGAGAGAGAGAGAGATTCTTCCGAGAGAGAGAGAGAGAGATAGAGAGAGATAGAGAGATAGAGAGAGAGAGAGAGAGAGAGAGAGAGATAGAGAGATAGAGAGATAGACTTTTGTATCTTTTTATTATAAAAATAGAAAAAGAAAACCCCCAAATAGGGGTCACATTGTCATTTCAAGCAGAGAAACAAACAAAAAAAATATTAATACAGTAAAATACAGTAAAATTATGCACAAAACATTTCACAAAACAATAAACGTTTCTCCAGGATTTTACAAATAACTTCCTTCACGCACCATTTGGTCTCAAACTGTGGCAGCCTTCCTGTTATGGAGAAAAAGGCAAAGTCTAACTTTACACGGCTCGTCACAAGATTTTTAAACAAGAATAAGGCATTTTCCTCATTAGCTCCGAGATCATCAACTTTTCTTTTTCTTGATTTATACACTGCCATTTTTGCCTGTGCAAGCAGGAAATTACCTAACACATCATTCATATTCTTGTGTGAGATGTCTAAGCCATAAATGAAAACACAAGTGTTGAAAACCAAGCCAATCCTGCCAAAACAATTCTTAAGAAAGATAAATAAAGGAGCCAACCGTTGACATTCAACATAAATATGAAAGAGGTTTTCAGGCCTTTTACAAAAGGGACATTCATCTGCTAGGAGACTTGAGAAGCGGTGCAGCAAGTGGTTAGAGGGGAGGATCCAGTGTGCAAGTCTCCATTGGAGGTCACCATGTCGTGGCGGCACAGGAGGATGATAGAATCCTTTCCAATTAGGAAAATATGGGGGGGAACAAGGTAAGAGGTCTCTCCATCGAACCCTCCGCTGTGTCATTTGCCCTTGCAAAAGGAAACTTACGCAACCCAAATAGAGGTCTTTTTGTTTAGGAAACCCATTGAATCCTATGCTAAAGGGGGTACACGGAGGAGAGTTGGCAAGAGAAAACTTGCAAATAAGTTCAGGAAAGGTAGCAGGAGAGGCACCTTGTTCGTTGTCTGCTTGGACTTGCTCCCAGTTAGGTGCAAGCTGTACATAGGTATGAAGCACACAGCGTAGCATACGTGCCACAACTCTGGAGGATCGCACGCCAACCAGGCTTGCCAATGCATCAGCTTCAATCCAACTGCCACTTGGGCTTAAAAGATCGGCGACCGATTTTATGTTCTTCGCGACAAAGCATTGAACGAGACACCTATCAGCAGGCATATCATGGAAAATTGAATTGTAAAACAAAGGTTCCATCAAGAACATTTGCTTTGTGTACGAATGCGTAGCTCTTGTTGTCGTTAGAGTTCGCCATGCGTTTAGTACACTTTGATAAAACCTGGAGAGGGGAGACATATCAAGATGCGAGAGATCCATCAAGAATATAGCGTGGTCATAGCCTAGTCTCCCCGCCTGCTGCAAAAGGCGACGAGCGACGTCGACCCAAGGTGGAGAGGGGTGCATGTACAGCATGCGTAGAGCAACCGAAAGTCGAAAGGCCATTAACCGGCTCTTTATGTCAACCAGGCCTTGGCCTCCATCGGTCAGTGGCAAGCTGAGGACCTCGGGTCGCAACCAGTGCTTTCCATCCCAGAAGAAAGACACAAAGCACTTCTGGAGCTGTTGAAGCAACACTACCGGAGGGTGCAGCACAAAGAACCTGTGCCATAGGGTAGAGGCCACCAAACTGTTGATCACCAAGACCCTTCCACGATAAGACAGTTGTGTTATCAGATTTCTCCATTTTTGCAGTTTCCCTTCAACAAGATCCAACAGACCAGCCCAATTCTTTGCTACTGTGGCGTCATTACCCAAGAACACTCCAAGGTATTTCATGCCATCAGTGGCCCATGCAAGAGGAGCAGGAACTTTGGGTGCCGAGTGACATGACGGACCAAGCCAAATGGCGCTCGTTTTCTCCCAATTCACTTTGGCTGAAGAAGCCTTTTCAAACACGGATAGACAATAACGGACAACGTTAATGTCATTGAGGTTCCGCACAAAAACACACACATCATCAGCATATGCCAGCACCTTAATGGGCCGTTCAAGATGAGAAAACCCAACCCCGGTTAGTCTAGCACGCAAATAACCCAGTAAGGGTTCGATGGAGAGAGCATAGAGCAAGCCAGAGAGGGGGCAACCTTGTCGAATTCCCCTGTTGACAGGCAAGGGTGTAACAAGTCCATTGTTTATCTTAAGCACACTAGAGATATTGTTATACAGTATCTTAATGTAAGAAATGAAGGTCGGACCAAGTCCAAACCGTTCAAGCACTTTGAAGAGGTACCGATGATCGACGCGGTCAAAGGCCTTCTCCTGATCAAGGAGAAGGAGTCCCAAATCTGTGGGGTTTTCTTTGCACAGTTCAATCATGTCTCTTACGAGGGAGATGTTGTCATAGATGGAGCGCTTGGGTACACAATAACATTGGTCTTCTTTCAACAATGAGGAGAGATGAGGAGTAAGTCGCAATGCCAGGGCTTTTGAGAATACTTTATAGTCTGTGCATAGCAAAGAGATTGGGCGCCAGTTTTTAATATAGAGCAAGTCTCCTTTCTTTGGAATGAGGGTGAGAATAGCCCGTCGGCAACTCTGAGGGAGCTCTCCAAGCTGGCAGCTTGCGTTCAAGGTGTTGAGGAGTTCGGGACCCAGTAGATGCCAGAATTTCTTATAAAATTCAGTTGTGAGTCCGTCCAATCCAGGCGCTTTCCCAACAGCAAGGCTGTGCAGAGCGGCGCCAAGTTCGTCCAAGGTAATGGGCCCCTCCAGGTAGGAACGTCCACCCTCACACAACACTGGCAGCCCTACGGAGATAGAGGCGACACTGACGGGATTTATTTGCTCCATCGAGTATATTTTCGAGAAATATTCCTTTGTGAAAAGTTTAATAACTGATTGGTTGAAAGTGATGGATGAGTCTGCCAAACGCAGTTGAGAGAGCTGTTTGTTCGGGAGGCGTTTCTCTAAGGAAAAAAAATACTTAGTTGGTATGTCTGTCTCGTTAAGGTGCTGCACCCTCATCCGAACTAGGGCACCACGTGCATTCCTCTCAGTTATTTCTTTCAATAAAGACTGCTTTTCGGTTAAGGCTCTTTGCACATTATTATTTTGTCCTGTGACCCTCTGAAGATGTAAAATCTCTGATTGCAATAATTTCCTTGCTTCATAATCAGCCCTTTTTGAGAAGCTCTGGTATTGTTGGCAGAAGCCTTTGATTTGGGTTTTTACTAGATCCCACCACACCAGTGGGTTAACAGAACAGCTTAGCTTCCGTTCCAAGAGATCTGTCCAGAAAGATTCAAAAGCCTGAATAAAGTTGAAGTCTTCTATTAAACTATTGTTGAACTTCCAGTGAGAACTCCCTGGACACGGTTTCGAGAGTTGAACGAATGCTCGAGCTAGGAAGTGATCGGAGAAACCGGAAGGCACGATGTCAGATTTGCAAACTCCATGTAACAGGTGAGAATTTACATAAATGCGATCAAGCCTCGCAAGTGAGATATGGTTGTTGGAACAACGACACCATGTGTAGGATTGTTCGGAAGGGTGTTGCAAGCGCCAGACATCATGGAGATTATATTTTGCGATGATATTTGCAAAGAGTTTTGCGGTACATGGTTGAGGTTCCGGCCCGTTTCGGTCGCATGAGGCATTAACAGTACAGTTAAAATCGCCACCAATAATTAGACAAGTCTGCAGATCCAGTGTTTGGAGGAACTTTCTCAGTTCAGCGAAGAAGGAGATCCGCTCACCATTTTTGCTTGGAGCATACACATTAAGGATTGTAAACTTGACCTGATTGAGATAGAAGGTCACAGAGGCAAGATGGCCATCAATGATATTCGCAAATTGAAGCGAGGATGGTTGGAAATGTTTCCCTAAGACAAACATGATTCCTGCCTTAGACGAGGAGCTGTTACTAAAGAAACACTCCTTATCCATTAATGAGCCGCCACTGGGCCTGAGCAGATCTGACAGCGTGGGTCTCCTGCAACAAAGCTATGTCGAGACCGTTTGCGTTTATCAGCTGCTTGATCTGGATCTGGCGGAGTGAACTTCCACCACCATTGACATTTACTGTTCCAATCTTGAAACTCACCATGAATTAACTTAGAGTCTTTTTCGTCTTGGCGATCAATTTTCTTAAACGGTGACAATGTGTCTGAGGAAAGTTGAATAAGTCAGGCCTGCGTATAATAGCCTGAGCACACTCAAGGAAGGACGGTAAATCGGGAAAGTATTCTGTAAGGTTTATACTGCGTTTCCTGTACGTATTTTGCAAGAAAAGTCGTATTTGTTCAGGGGAAGTAGGACCTAGACTGGTAGGTTTCTCCATTGCTTCCACCTGGCTGTTTGCTTCCTCCAGGTCAGATTCGTCGGAGTCAGTTTTAATTTCCGAATCACACAAGCTTGTATAATCCTGCATGTCGCTGCTGTCATCAATATTGGCACACGGACCTGCACTAGTTGTAACATCTGTGTGCTCTCCCACCGTGGGAACATTGCTTTGAGGAATAACAGCAATAATCTGTGGATTTTGTGAAACAGAAACAGCATCAGCAGATGCAGCGATGTTGCTTCCCCCGACTGCAACAACCTCCGATGGTGTGGCGGTATCTAGCAGAATAGGAGTCTCTTGCAAGATATTGATTCCTGCGATTCCAGCTTCACCCGGTGATGAAGTGAGAGCAGTAACTGGGACAGTTTCGCTATTTTCTGCTGGCGGGAATTCAGCATCATCATGCTCAGGATTAACATTTTCCAAAGTGACAGCAAGTTCATCACCAGTGGCCTCGGCAGGTTCATCACCAATGGTCTCAGCAGGTTCATCACCAGTGGTCTCGGCAGGTTCATCACCAGTGGTCTCGGCAGGTTCATCACCAATGGTCTCAGCAGGTTCATCATCCATGGTCTCGACAGGTTCATCACCAGTGGTCTCAGCAGGTTCATCACCAGTGGTCTCAGCAAAATCATCAGAGGACTTTCCAATAGCCGAGTCCGTAACAGGTGAGACGATTCCATTTGATTTGTTAACAGGTAAACCAGTCCCTGCATGTGGAACGTCTATGTCCTCACATGAAAGGGGGCCGAACTTGTTGGCTGTAGGTACAGGGTTTGTCCCAGGTAAGCCTTGTAGAGTGGCATCGGTCACGACTGGGGGGGTGTTACCGACAGGTTGCTTATTGTTAAATGCTGCCTTTTTCTGAGTTAAATGACCGTCGGGAAAGGTCTTTCTCTTTCTTGACGGAACAATGGTGAAACCATCCCCGACGTTCGTTGTGCTGTTTGGATCATCGGGATGGGAAGGCTGAGCGTTATTGCCGGACATGGAAGATGTTCCCTTCACACTTCACAGCCGAAGCAAAAGATGAAGAAGAAGAATCCTTGTTGTTTACGTGGTTTGTCCCATCGTTCGACGAAGCCGTTTTTGGGCAAGAGCGTTTCAGGTGTCCGAATTTACCACATTCAAAACATTTCAAGGTGTCAGTGGTTACGTATAATTGGTAATCATGATTATCAATTTTGAATTTCAAAACAATGTTCAGCGTTCTTTCGACGTTAGAAGGAGGAAGTACAAGATAAGCTTGTCTCCTGAAAGACATCACATGTTTAGCCCGGTCGTCCTGGCAACGTAAAGGTAACATCGTGACATGCGAAACCACAGTACCATAACGAGATAGTTCGGAGACCAGTCTCTCGTTCTTCAGGAATGGAGGACAGTTCGAGATGATGACCTTAACGGCTGGAGTGTCGAGAGGGGACACGAGTACGAAATGTCCGTCATCTGTCGATAATCCTGTTCATACAATCTCGTGAACCAGTTCAGCCTCGGATACGAAAATAACGACACGTTTGTTCATTCGTGAGGCCGCGCGAACTTTATCAATGCCGATTATGTTGCCCACAGCAATAACGAGGTCTTCGACGCTGACCTCGTTCGGTGGGACACAAACAACGCCATGTCTACGAGTTAACGCTTCATATGCCGCGTAACGTGAAAACGAAGTCATAATTTACAGGGGACGAGGGGGGGAGGGTGGGTGGGACAGGGGACGAGGGGGGGGGGACAAGGGACGAGGGTGGGGGGTGGGGGTGGGACGGGGGACGAGGGTGGGGGGTGGGGGTGGGACGGGGGATGAGGGACGGGGGATGAGGGACGGGGGACGAGGGACGGGGGACGAGGGACGAGGGACGGGGGACGGGGGGCGGGGGATGAGGGACGGGGGACGGGGGGCGGGGGACGAGGGACGGGGGACGAGGGACGGGGGACGAGGGACGGGGGGGGGGGAGAGTGAATATCGCTCTCGAACAGTGATTAATTAATTACGAGCCGAGACAGATTTTCAAAGGCGAAAACAAACACAGCTGGTGGAGAAAAAAAGCGATCAGCCGGAGGACGGGATGGGCCGCCGATTAATGCAAAAGTTATCCACAAACAGCTGCGGGCTCTCTTTCTCTCTCTCAGAAAAGGAAAGGGAAACAAAGGACACGGAGTGAATATAAATACAAACGAGATAAGAAAAGGGAATCGAGGAGGGAAAAGGGAGGCAGAGGGGGATGGGGGAGGCCGAAGCCCCGAAGTGTTGGGTCTGATCAAAGGGGAGGGGTTGGGGCACAAATGCAGAGTAAGGATGTAAAGGTAAACGAACAGGGGGAAGGAAAAGGTGAGATACGACGTGGAAAGGGACAAAAGAGTAGAACAGCAGAGCAGCTCGTACCTCACCACACATGCACAGCCCCATCTTGCCGCGCCCAAACACACCGACAGCCAGCAGGGGGCGCGAGAGAGAGAGAGAGAGAGAGAGAGAGAGAGAGAGAGAGAGATATATACACACACACATATACTTGACTTGACTTTTATTACAAAAGTATCAAAACACACATGGAAGAACACCGCAAAATTTTTACAAGAAAAAGAAAGTTGTACAAGCAAAAAGGATGTATGTATATACATATACATGTATATGTGGACATTGAGCGTAAGTATAATTTACAAAAACAAACTCAACACCTCATCTGTAAAGCAATCGTCGTTCACACTGCCGAAACTTATCCGGGCCGACACTATTCCTTTAAAGCAAAACAGCACATATTCATCTCTGCCACTCAATTTGCTCTTCCTAGTTTTATATATTGCGAGTTTAGCAATTCCGCACAGAAAATTCAAGAGAGGGACCGCTGTCTTGCTCTTGGTGCTCCTTTCAATGCCATACACAAAAATTGCAACAGAAAAAACAAACTTAAATTTATAAAAGAACTGTTGGAGGAAACAAAAAAGGGGTACCAATCTCTTACATTTCACGAAAGCATGGGTCACATTTTCAGCCTCTTCACAAAAAGGACAAACATTCAGTACAGCAGGATCAAACTTATTAAGTAAGTATTTGGTGACCAGGGCCTGATGAACTAGTCTCCAATTTAAGTCTCCGGTTCGACCTAAAGTTGGAGACCTATACATCTCTTTCCACACTGGAGATAGGAACAAATTAGCTGGAATGATCTCATCCCACCGATTTTTTTAAGGTTTTGTGAAACCCGGTATAAGCACCTCTTGGCATATCCCATAAATAACTTTTTTCCCCATCACATGGAACACACCGCAACCATCTGACTTTGAGAAGACACACTGTTGTTTTTTTGAGGTGACTTGGAGCTCGGGGAAATAGAGACGAGAGTCCACCACTTCATCTGCCCCAGTCCACCCGATATTTAATTCCCTGAAAGTTTTAATCACAACTCTCAAAACTTTGTCCACCATTCTAGATGACCGAACCCCCACTTTTGATGTGAGAGAACCGGTGGATAACCAACCATTTATGGAAGGCTTCATCAGGTCTCGCACTCTGTTTATTCCATTACAGGTGAAGCAATGCATAAATGACCTGGAGGTTGAAATTTCAGGGAATAAAGGATTCAGGACCAATGGCTCATGCATATATTTTTTTGCATCGTAGGACACCTCTAATCGTTGTATTCCAAGGACTTGCCAGGCATTCAGAAGGCTCTGATGAAACTCGGGGAGCAGAGAGGTCCATGAGGAAGAGCTCTCGGTCATACTTCAACCCATCTGCTTCCTGCAGCCAAGCGTTTGTGAGAGGCCGCCACGGGACACACTCACCATACAATAAACGCTTTATCGTCAACATGCGGAAAGCCATTATCCGACTCGGAACATGTATCAAGCTTTGGCCACCTGCATTTCTGGGTCTGCACACCGTGTCTGGTCCAAGCCAATGGTGGCCTCCCCAGAAAAACTGAGTTAGAACCCTCTGAATGCCTGTGACCAAGTATCTCGGAGGTTGGAGGGGGATAACTTTATGCCAAATAAAAGGAACCACCAGGTTCCATCTAGCCAGTTTCTGCTTAATTCTTTCCAAGAAACCCTCCCAATTTTTTTGTTCATATGCTTGGACTCCGAGAAATAACCCTAAATATTTAAACCCCTCTTTGTTCCACTGCATTCCTCCTGGTAACACAGGCAGAGCTGAGGAAGGTGGACTGGGGCCCACCCATAAGGCAACACTTTTGTTCCAATTTACTTTTGCCGTGGAGGCGAGCTCAAACTGGGACAGACATCGAAAGACCTCACCCACATCATTTTGGCTGGAAACAGCAACACAAATGTCATCCGCATAAGCTGAAGTAACCATTTTGTGGTTTTTTGTTAAGGAGACTCCTTCCACTGAGTTTCGGAGCAAAGCTAGTAAAGGTTCGACCGAGAGACTGTATAGCATTCCTGAAAGCGGGCAGCCCTGACGGATGCCTCGCTGAAAGGGAAAAGGGCAACATAAGCTGTTGTTTACCTTCAACAGAGAAGGATGCATTTTCATACAACAACCTAACATAGGAAACAAAATTTTGTCCAAAACCAGCTCTCCTTAGTACAGCAAACAAAAAAGAATGGTCAACACTGTCAAAAGCTTTTTCTTGATCTAAAAGAACCAAACCAAAACCATGAGATGTAGTACGACCGAGACTGATCAAGTCTCTCACCAAAAAAATGTTATCGTAAATAGAACGCTCAGGAACACAATAAGACTGATCAATATCAATCAAAAGGGGGATGACTTCCTTTAGACGTATCGCGAGCGCCTTCGACAATATTTTATAGTCCGTATTTAGGAGTGACACAGGCCGCCAATTTGTGACGTCTTGCAAGTTCCCTTTTTTTGGAAGGAGACACAAAACTGACCTCCGGCAACTTAGTGGCAATTCACCTTGTTCAAGGCTATCATGAAAGATGTCAAGTAGAGTAGGGCCTAGGATGTCCCAAAAGGCCTTGTAAAATTCAACTGGGAGGCCGTCAAGTCCAGGGGCTTTCCCATCTTTAATTCCTTTAAGAGCAGCAGTAAGTTCTCCGAGAGAGATGCCAGGCTCCAGTTGTTGTTGCTGGTCTTCAGACAGAGATGGGAGCAGTTCAAACATCCCGTTTCTGTTTTCCTGGTTCACAGTTCTCAAGGCAAACAGCTTTGAATAAAAGTTTCGTAATTCATCCTTGATGTCACTTTGAGAAGACAGAAGCGCACCGGCAGAAGAGCACAAAGCGTGAATTTGTTGAGGGATCTTGGCTGTCTTTTCCAAGTTGAAAAGGTCTTTGTTTGGTTTGTCAAGTTGGATATTGTCCATTCGCAGTCGGACGAAAGCACCAGATGCATGCTCTCTCACCATTTCAGCCAGTAGAGGAGGCGGGGTTGCTATCTTTATCAAAAACTCTCTTCCTCACTCGCCCTGCACTGCACTCTCTCCACCTCACCCCCAGGAATACCTCTGGCTACGGCTTCCCCTTCGCTCCCACCTCTTGTTCATATGTGTGTTGTACCGTCCACCAAACAGTGATGACTCCATCTACATCTCGCTGTCTGATGATATGGGCCAACTTCTATCTACTCATCCCAACTCTCTCTTCCTCATATGTGGTGATTTCAACTGTCATCATGCCAGTTGGCTGGGTGTGGGTACCTCTCTCACCAGCCATGGCTCCTCAGCAAAGGACTTCTGCGACTCACTGGGACTGACACAATCTGTCAATTTCCCGACCCGGATCTCAGTCAACGGAACATCTTCTCTTCTGGACTTGGTTATGACTAACTTCCCTGAAAATGTCTGCTGCTCTTCTTCTGCTCCGATCGGATCATCTGATCATGTCCTTGTTAAAGTGGACATCTCTCTGACCATCCTCAGGGAGCCTGCTCAGCGTAGACGAGTCTGGCATTTCACTCAGGCCAACTGGCACGGTCTTCAAGCAGCCATCAATCATCTGGACTGGTCTCCCATCTCTACCACCTCTGACATCAACTCATCCTGGGAATTCTTCCAAAGTAAATAGCTCTCTCTCATGCACAGATTTATCCCATCTCGTCTTCAGTTGTCATACCCTTCCTCCCGTCCATGGTACACGGAATCTTGTGGTGAGGCTGTTGCCCAGAAACAACTTGCCTTCGTCTCCTGGAAAGCAAATCCAACGGAAGGAAATCTCATTTCCTTTCACAAAGCCCGAAACAAGTGTGTGTCCACCCTCAGGAGAGCCAGGAAACAATATCTCTCCGTTCTCAAGACCGAACTCTCTTATCTGTCTCCCTCTTCCAAATCCTGGTGGCGTCTGGTCAAATCCGTTTCTGGTGTTTGTTCCCCCTCCATCCCCTCCCTTACCTCAAACGGCTACACAGCTGACTCCGCACGTGAAAAAGCTGAATGCCTCAACTCTGTGTTTGCCTCTAAATCTTGTGTCCCAAACCCATCCCTCTCTGTACCCACCATACCCAGTCGTACCCTGCTGCTCCTGGACTCCGTGTCCTTTCCTCCTGACAAGGTGGAAAAGTTTCTGTCAACCCTCGACTCTGATTCTGCAACTGGACCCGACGGCATCAGCCCACGGGTCCTAAAATCCTGCTCTGCTGCTCTATCTCACCCTCTCTCTGTTCTCTTCACCCTCTCTTTTGCTCAAGGTCAACTGCCATCTGCTTGGAAATCAGCCAACATCACCGCTTTGCACAAAAAAGGTGCAAAAACAGATCCTAGCAACTACAGACCAATCAGCCTTCTCCCAATTATCAGCAAAGTCATGGAATCCATCATTGCTTCTGATATGAAATCTTTCCTCTTCTCCAATGGCTTGATCTCTGATCATCAATTTGGTTTCAGACCAGGTCACTCTACTCTGGACATGCTGCTTCTGCTGTCTCAACAATGGATGGAGGTCCTCAATGCCAAACAGGAAATTAGAGCTGTCTCCCTCGACATATCACGTGCCTTCGACACAGTCTGGCACCCCGCTCTGCTCACCAAACTCTCCTCCTTTGGTATCCATGGAAATCTCCACGCATGGCTGGCAGACTTCCTCTCTAGTCGTCGTCAACGTGTGGCCCTGAATGGGTTTCTCTCATCTCCTCTTCCTGTTCAGGCTGGAGTTCCCCAAGGCAGTGTTCTGGGCCCCGTGCTTTTTCTGGTCTTCATCAATGATCTCTCTGACTCTCTCGAAAATCCTCTCTATCTCTTTGCTGATGACTCCACTCTCTGCCGCTCCATTCCTCTTCCCTCAGATCGGCAGTCTGCTGCCTCCTCACTCTCTGAAGACCTGGACAAAATCACAGACTGGTCAAACAAGTGGAACATGTCTTTCAATCCTGACAAATCTCACACTCTTACTATGTCTCTCCGAAAAGATCGACTGGACAACCCTCCCATCTACTTTCTCAACAATCCTCTCCAAGAAGTTCTGTCGCTCAAGATTTTGGGTCTCACTATCTGCCATGATCTTTCTTGGGAAAACCACATTTCCAAGCTGGCCTCCAAAGCCAGTCGCCGACTGGGCATCCTCCGTCGTGCGAAGTCCTTCCTCGGCACACCTGAGCTCCTCACCACATACAAGGCTTTCATCCGCAGCTCAATGGAATACTGTTCTCCCCTATGGGCCGGTGCTCCTGCCTCACACCTAGCTCGGCTTCACGCTGTTGAAACCAAAGCTTTCAGAATTATTGGAATCTCCCGCGATGAAGCTATCTCTGAGGGCCTTTCACTCACTCACCGCAGGCAGGTAGGTGGTCTTTCTGTCTTCTACCGACTCCTCTCTGGCCTTGCACCCCCAGCTCTCTCTGTGCTCTGTCCCCCAAATATTCCTACAGGTCGCACAAGATCTGCCAGCAACCCTCTGATGGTTAAACTGCCGAAATCTCGGCTCTCCGCTCACCTTCACTCTTTCATTCCTCTTTTCTCCCGCCTCTGGAACAAACTCCCTCACTCCCTTCAATCCCACTCCTCCCTCCAGGTCTTTAAAACAGCTGTTCACCACCATCTCCTTTCTTCCCCCATCCAAAACCTTTGATCTTTTCTACCCCTGCTAATTCACCCCAGATCCACCTTGTTTGAAATTCCAACTTCTTTCCTGGAAGTCCTGGCAGTGTCCATATGTTTTATACCTCTCCCACTGCCCCCTTCCCACGCCCCCCCCCCCCAAAGCCCTCGCCCTCTCTCAGATCTCTCGATGTCTCCATGTCTCTCGGTCCCTGCTCTCAAATGTTGTGTTTGTGTCCTTCCCCCTCTCTCCCCATCTTGTCTACCGCTCCCGATGTTATATGTTTTATGTGTCGGTTTGGCTTTCTGTGTGATTAATGTTCGCTCTTTCACGAGCCTCGATCTTGTATACAAAAAAAAAAAAAAAAAAAAAGTGTTCTTTTCTCTGACAACTGCTGGACATTTTCGTTGGACATTCCAGATTTCTGCTCACAATAAAGTATATCGTTTTTTAAGGCAGTTATCACACCGAGTGTGTTACAGGTATTATAACGACAGTATTGCTGGCAAAAACACTTAATTTGGGATTTTGTGCAATCCCACCATTGCCTTAAATTTAGGTAGGAAAACTTTTGCATTTCACATTCCTTCCATACCATTCTGAATGCTTCTTTGAAATGCTCACTTTGTAAAAGTTTGACATTGAAAGTCCAATATGCACTTCTACACACATGATGAGGTAAGCCACATACAACAACAACCATGTGATGATCAGAAAAACCAGACGGCCTTATATAAGAATTCTTGACAAGATTTACCTTATCATGGTTAACATAAATTCTATCCAAACGAGCCATTGTCAAAAGATTTCTTGTGGCACAAACCCACGTGTACTGCCGGATATTAGGGTTCTGTGCCCGCCACACATCCACAAGTTGAAATTTTTTTATGAGCTGTGCCAAAGGCCTTGCACTCGGTGGATGAGGCTCAGGAGTGTTTCTATCAAGTTGTGGGTTGAGGGTACAGTTGTAGTCTCCCCCCAAGCAAACCAACATAGACAGGTCAATAGTGCTTAAAAAACCTGCTAACTTGTGAAGAAAAGCACTTCTTGCAGAGTTAGCACTAGGGCAGTATACATTAGTCGTGCAAATCTTTTGGTTACCGCTGACAAACTCCACAGATAGTAAATGGCCCTTGCAAATTTCTCTACATCTGATCTTTGATCTCCGACGGCTGGAGTCTAGGATGTAAGACTACTGCAACACCAGCCTTGGCATCAACGAAAGCACTGGAGAAAAAGTGACAACCTTTAAAGATTTTACGCCACTCAACCTCAGAAGACTGATTTGCATGCGTCTCTTGTAACATCAGCACATCAATTTTTTCATTCTGAAACATTTGAAACACCTGGAGGCGACGCACACAACTGCGACCACCGTTGATGTTTAAGGATGCTACTTTTATCTCCACTCTGTTAACTATTCATACAGTTCCTTGCCCGCTCGAGTTACACATTTTCTTAGCCTCTGGAATTGAGGTTCTGACATGTTAACCTGATAAGGTTCACGAATCATGTTCTTTGCAGTCAAAATAAAATCATGCAGATTCGGAAAGTAGTCTTTGATTTTTACATGTCTTTTCCTGAACGTTTCTTCAAGGAACTTGATAACATTTTCTTGAGAAACCATGGTGATGGTGTTGTCATCACACGCCTCACTCTCTTGAGCACTTGAAGCACTAAAGAGTGGAGTAGAAGAGGTTTCATCAGAATCAAGTGCTTCGTCTTGATCTGCATCTTTTCCTCCTATTTGCTGAACACTTAGTTTTGGAAACAGCAATTCTACAGGGTCAAGGACCTCCGCACTCTTTGCAGACCCTTCCAAATTTACCATATCCTCTGTGGCTATAGGTATGTCCCCCACCTCATCATCCCTTTCATTTTTATCTGTCAGGGAAGGGTTAACGTTATCCTCACAGTCGCAAGGACTTTCCCCTTTATCTATTTTTTCCTCACTAGCAGATCCAGCTGCTAACTCGTCTGAGCGAGTTTGGTTATCAGGACAAGGACTTACCACATCCTGAGAGGATCGACTATTTTCCGGGTCATACTCAATCTCAGCAAGTGGTGCAAGCGAATCTTCCTCACGTACATACACTTCCGGTACCATCTCCATTACCGCCAAGGAGTTTCCGGTGTAGGCCTCACCCTGGAGGTCCTGCGAGCCTGACACGATCTGAATCTTATTTTGTTTTTCTTCGGAATCACAGGATTCATCACTTGAACGCTTCTGACCTTTTTTCCTGGTATCCGCTACCGATACTTCCATGTTATCGTCCGCACTGTCGTGTACAGTGGACGAAATGGGAGAGGGTTCAACCACTTTAATTCCCACCTTAAATGGAGGAGCGGGGTTAGTCACCTCACGTTCTAGATCTATCACCTCCCCCCCCCCCACCCCCCCCCCGGTCGGGGTAGTCGGGTCTGGCGCTTCGCTCACCGCAGTCGGTGCGATGGGTGGATTAACCACTCGATCCGCCTCCTCCCCTTCATTGTGCGGTGAAGAGGAGTCGCTCCTCACCAACCCTCTGCTTTCCGGCGGTGTACCCGCATTGGGGCAGGCACTCCTCACATGCCCGTAAGCCCCACACCCGAAACACGTCATAGCCTCCGAGGAGGCATACATTTTGTATTCAAAGCTGTTGATTTTCACACTCAACACGACATTGAGCGTTTTTACATTTGCATAGTGGGGCGGCTTAGCCCAAATATTCAAAAGAATTGTGCATTTTGTGATACAAGCACCAAATTTGGCAGAAATGTACATTAATATGATGCGAACATTTTCAGATATTGGGCCACTTGAAATTCCATAATTTTTTTTTTCAAATTTTTTCAAATTTCGTCATTTCAAATTTTTCGGGTGACACCGTCACAATTTCGGTCTTCGAGGCCGGCCGATAGGCAAAGTGTGACCGGAAGGGACGAGGTTCTCCTGACCACGTGGCCCTCGATCTGGGAAGCGAGAGGCGTTCCATTAGTGGACGCACCCCTCACGCCCGACTTTCGGGCGGCCCCGGCAGGCCGTTTGTTTTGACGTTCCGTGACAGGCCCCGCACCCCTACCTCCGGGTCGACCGGAAGCTTGTGCTGAGTACATCATACCTGAACAACTCAGTGAGGCAGAACACAGCAGTGCACACCAGGGTGACCCCTTCAGTGCATAAACCAATTAACCTGTCCACTGCAGGGCATATAGAAATGAAGTTATTTTCTGCATATAATAATAATATAAGTTCAGTTCTATATAACAATTTCTGTTATCACCACTACCACTACAACTACCACTACTACAAGCTTTGTCTGGAATTTTGTGGACTAACAGACAAACAGACATACAGACAAGCTGGGATCAAAACATGACCTCCTTCCACCATTGAGTGTAGAGGTAAACATCATGGAAATTATATCATGCCCTAGATTTAATTCATGCTTACCCGTGTATTTGCTTCACTGGTTCACAAGGTCTTTTGCATACATGTAATTCAGACTCTCGTCTTCATTGCTGACCACACAATGTTCGCAACATATTAATGTACATTTGTGCCAAATTTGGTGCTTGTATCACAAAATGCACAATTCTTTTGAATATTTGGGCTAAGCCGCCCCACTATATCGGCCGGCCTCGAAGACCGAAATTGTGACTGTGTCACCCGAAAAATTTGAAATTACGAAATTTGAAAAAATTTGAAAAAAAAAATTACGGAATTTCAAGTGGCCCAATATCTGAAAATGTTCGCAACATATTAATGTACATTTGTGCCAAATTTGGTGCTTGTATCACAAAATGCACAACAGGTTTGCTATGCTGCTACACTAGCAGGCAGTATCATGTACACCACTCTCTTGAAGGACATGACATGTTTGAATCGATCGCAAACATTTCGCATCGGCACCATCGAAATCCTCGATACGACCTTACCGAACTTGCTTAATTGTTCACGTAAATCCTCATTTCTAATAAATGGCGGGATATTACTGATGGTAATCTTTACCGTCGGGGCTTGTAAAGCGAACACAGAGAGGAACGTGTTCGGTTCAATGAACAAGCCTTGTTCGAATACACTCGCCACCATGTGCTCCTCGGACAAAAATACGACGAATTTCTTATTCATACGAGAGGCAGCGCGAATACTGTGTGCACCAACGATGTTTCCAATGGCGGAAAGCACATCGTTAATTTCCACCTCGTTGGGAGGAACACAAGCTAGCCCGTGTTTATGAGTTAGCGATTCGTACGTATCAATGCGGAAATGTTCGCCCGCCATTCTAACTCGACCAAAGACAAGTTAGTAACCGAGAACCGAGAAAACCCAATGTTTGTCGAACACCAACAAACACATCAAATTCCCCACCCCCTTGTCCGAAACGGACAAGAAGGTATCAAACCTAAATAATCGAGCTAAAGTAAATAATAAACGTGCGTTATAAGCACAAAAATGGCTTACAAAGCGCCGTCAAAGCCAGTAGGCCGCACCCAACAAGGGCCCGCTCTCAATCCTCTCTCTCTCGAAGACAAGGGTGCAGAACGGATGAAAAGCACAATGCCGAAGCACACAGGATGGAAAAGGAGAGGGAAGGGGGGCAGGGGAAGGGACGCAACGGGCTCACCAAAGCACAGAGCAGTTGCTCACAGCCGCCATGACGCCACACCCAACGCACCGACAGGTGGCGACAGAGAGAGCGAGAGAGCGAGAGAGACTGTTTCTTCCTTTTATTACAAGAGTACAAAAAATCAGTTATGTTCAGTCACAAAGAAACAAAACACAATAAAATGGTCTCAAGGAAAGGTTATTTTCAAATCATCATCATCAAGTGTGCATATGACATCATTAAAAACCCACTTTTCTTTAAAACATGTCAAATTCTTGTTCATTTTAAAAAACCGGTACTCTAGCTTTAGTCTTGCATTTACAAGAGCCTTAAGGGTGAGCAGTACATCACATGACGAGTCAGAAGCGTTTCCCATTTTTTTCTTCCTGGATTTATAAATTGCAAACTTGGCCTGGCCAATTAAAAAATTCATTAAAACCACATTCCTAAGGGAAGACGGTCCTAAAACACCATAAATAAAAACATTGTGATTGAAGAGGGAACCAAGCTTCACAAAGCGTTCCTGAAGGAATGTAAAAAGAGGTTGCAATCGTTCACACTCCAGGTATATATGCGGTAGGGTTTCAATGGATGCACAGAAAGGGCATAGATTAGAGTTAGCAGTAGAAAACCGGTTCAGTAAAACATTATAAGGTAAAATCCAGTGTACAAGTTTCCATTGAATATCTCCAACATACTTTGGAGTAGGCAAGAGATAAAAACTTCGCCAATTGGGGCAATTGGGTGGTATTGGGGGTAAAACATCCCGCCATCGAAGCCTCGGGTGCTCAGAAAATGTTTTTGCGTATAAAATTTTAACGTACGCGTTGTACAGAGTTTTCTTTGGAAAGGCGGGAAGGGATAATGCAGTTTCATCAGGGCTGTTCAGGCCAGGGGACAGATTAAGTGGCGGGCTGAAGACTAGGAGTTTGGGGAAGTCACCCGCTGTTTCCTCGGGGGAAGGGCCAAGTTCCTCGCAGGTATTACGATACGTTGTGGATATCCCTTGAAGGAACCGAGAGATGATCCTGACAGATTTTATTCCGGTTTTTTGTGCCACAGCGGCAGCACTCAGCCGGCAGCTCCCAGACTCTGTCATGAGGTCTTTCACTCGCAGCAGCTTGGCATCAACAAAACGTTGAACGAGTCCCCTATTATTCAAGCTGTTTTCCAGGAAGGGGTTGTAGCATAGGGGCTCGTTCAACAACATTTCCATGTTGTATGTTGCCATTTCACGGGAAAAGGACAGGGCTTGCCAGGCGTTCATCACCCCTTGGTAAAAGGTGGGCAGCAAGGATGAATCGATTTGATGAGGGTTCATTAAGAAAAGTTCTCGGTCGTAACCCAGCTTGCATGTAAGCTGTAATATGCAGTTAGCCAGAGGCCTCCAGAGTAGGGCTTCATCTCCATATACAAGTTGGCGCACGATATGAAGCCGGAAGACCATAATCCGGCTGCGGATATCAATAAGGCCTTGGCCACCTTCAGCGAGTGGCAAGTATGCCACGGGGGGTTGGAGCCAGTGTTTCCCGCTCCAGAAAAAGTCGACAATGCTCTTTTGCAGTGTAATAAGAAGGCTCCCAGGCGGTTGTAGGCATATCATCTTATGCCATAGCATAGAGGCGACAAGATTGTTAATGACGAGAGTTCTTCCGCGGTACGAAAGTTGGAAAAGAAGTCCTTTCCAGCGGGCCAGTTTTGCCATTACCTTGTCTGGTAATCCCACCCAGTTCTGCTGCTCAAAGGTGTTGTCTCCGAGGAAAATACCGAGGTATTTAATGCCACTTTTCTGCCAGTTCACTCCTCCTGGTAGGACAATTGGCGGGCAATCTCCAGGTCCTATCCAAAGGGCTTCACTCTTCTTCCAGTTTACCTGGCCTGAACAAGCCTGACAATATGTTTTTAGTGCCTGAGCCACCGCAGTGACGTCAGTACTATTTTTTATATAAATACAGCATTCATCTGCATAGGCAGAGACTTTTAGCGGTGTGGTAAGAATTGATCCAGTGAAGCCAGAAATGTGCGTACGTAATTGGAGCAGAAGAGGTTCGATGGCAAGAGAGTATAAAAGTCCAGATAGCGGGCAACCTTGCCGTACTCCCCGTTGTACAGCAATGGGGCTACACAATACTTGATTAATTTTAAGAACACTGGATATATTACAATACAAAAGTTTAACGTACGAGATAAAAATAGGTCCAAACCCAAAATTCTCTAAAACTCTAAAAAGGTACATGTGGTCAATACAGTCAAAGGCTTTTCCTTGGTCAATAAAAAACAGACCAACATTCATATTAAAATTGTTACAAAACCGAATGGTATCACGGATAAGAAAGATATTATTAAAAATAGTACGTCCAGGAATACAAAAGGATTGATGTTCTCCTATTAGTACATTCATAAAAGGTTTCATTCGATTAGACAAGGCTTTGGCTAAAATTTTATAATCCGTACATAAAACAGAAATAGGACGCCAGTTCTCTATAAGTTGAGTGTCCACTTTCTTAGGAATTAAGGTGGTGACTGCTCTCCGGCAACTCCACGGCAGTTGTCCATCCTCTAAACATTCATTCCCTCCCATCTGGACAACCCTCCCATCTACTTTCTCAACAATCCTCTCCAAGAAGTTCTGTCGCTCAAGATTTTGGGTCTCACTATCTGCCATGATCTTTCTTGGGAAAACCACATTTCCAAGCTGGCCTCCAAAGCCAGTCGCCGACTGGGCATCCTCCGTCGTGCGAAGTCCTTCCTCGGCACACCTGAGCTCCTCACCACATACAAGGCTTTCATCCGCAGCTCAATGGAATACTGTTCTCCCCTATGGGCCGGTGCTCCTGCCTCACACCTAGCTCGGCTTCACGCTGTTGAAACCAAAGCTTTCAGAATTATTGGAATCTCCCGCGATGAAGCTATCTCTGAGGGCCTTTCACTCACTCACCGCAGGCAGGTAGGTGGTCTTTCTGTCTTCTACCGACTCCTCTCCGGCCTTGCACCCCCAGCTCTCTCTGTGCTCTGTCCCCCAAATATTCCTACAGGTCGCACAAGATCTGCCAGCAACCCTCTGATGGTTAAACTGCCGAAATCTCGGCTCTCCGCTCACCTTCACTCTTTCATTCCTCTTTTCTCCCGCCTCTGGAACAAACTCCCTCACTCCCTTCAATCCCACTCCTCCCTCCAGTTCTTTAAAACAGCTGTTCACCACCATCTCCTTTCTTCCCCCATCCAAAACCTTGATCTTTTCTACCCCCGCTAATTCACCCCAGATCCACCTTGTTTGAAATTCCAACTTCTTTCCTGGAAGTCCTGGCAGTGTCCATATGTTTTATACCTCTCCCACTGCCCCCTTCCCACGCCCCCCCCCCCCCAAATCCCTCGCCCTCTCTCAGATCTCTCGATGTCTCCATGTCTCTCGGTCCCTGCTCTCAAATATTGTGTTTGTGTCCTTCCCCCTCTCTCCCCATCTTGTCTACCGCTCCCTATGTTATATGTTTTATCTGTCGGTTTGTCTTTCTGTGTGATTAATGTTCGCTCTTTCACGAGCCTCGATCTTGTATACAAAAAAAAAAAAAAAAAAAAAAAAAAATTCAATACCCGCAGTAGGTGAGGTCCAATGGTGTCCCAAAAAAATTGGAAAAATTCACTTGTCAGCCCATCCAGTCCAGGGGCTTTATCAGGTTCCAAGGCCTTCAAGGCAGCGGTGAGCTCAGGTAACCTAAGAGGATCCTCCAACTGCTGCTTCTGATCCTCCGCCAATGTTGGAAGGTTAGAAACAAGTTCCGATATTGCATCCTGGTTAATGTCATGTCGCATAAACCGTTGTTTAAAATGTTTCCGGGCACATTCCCTGATTCTGCCATCTTCATAAAGGAGTTCCCCATCATGGAGCAAGCGTGTAATCATTGACGAAGAGGCCCCCCTTTTAAGGCTGAAGAAGAATTTGGTTGGAGCATCAAGGTCGTGTATGTACCTCATCTTCAGGCGCAATAAAGCATTTTGTGCTCGCCTTTCGGATATGGAATTCAGTAAGGCCGTTTTTCAATGGATTTGTTGCCTCATTCCCTGGTAGCTCACACTTGCGGTTCCCTGAAGCTGTTCCTGTAATTCCAGGATTTCATCTTCAAGTAAGGTTGTGGTTTTTCTTTCCTCTTGAACACCATACGCACGATATTGTTGGCAGAACAGTCTGATGTGCGTTTTGGCATTATCCCACCATTGTCTGAGGTTTGAGAAATTCCCTTGGGAGGCAACCAGAATATTCCAAATTTCCGGAAAAATGTCCTTAAAGGTACTATCATCAAGTAAGTTGTTATTAAATTTCCAAAAAGCACTCTTGTGTTTCGGGCAGGGGGCAGAAATTTTGAGAAATGTTGCGCTGTGGTCCGAGAATCCTGATGGGCAAATTTTGGATGACAGAACGAGGCGTTCAAGTGGAGGATTAATATAAAACTTGTCCAAGCGAGCAAGTACAATATTACCCTGAATGCATCGACACCATGTGTATTACCTGATTAATGGGTGCTGTACCCGCCATATATCTGTCAAATTCATTTGTTTTAAAAATTTGGTGAGAGGGATTGTGGAGGCAGGATGGGGCTCTGCACTGTTCCTGTCGAGTTGGGGTTGGAGGGTGCAGTTAAAATCTCCACCAATACAAACATGATTGTCTTGGGTTTTTAGGGCGTTTTGACTGTCGAGGGAAGTTAGGTGTGTCCCGAGGTCATTAAAAAAAACTCGCCGAGCTACAGGCGTACTTGGGGCATAGATATTAAAAATAGTATAGAATTTTCCATAGTAGTGGAATTCTAGGGATGCTAGGGATCCCTTGTGTATTTCGTCGAATTTAAGCGATGAAGGCGAAAAGGAGGGGCTAAGAATTATTGCGGCACCGCCTTTGCGGGAGTCACCGTTACTAAAAAAGGACAGGCCGGGGAAGAGCCTACACCACTCTGCGACACAGCAGTCGTTGGCATGGGTCTCTTGTAAGAGGGCAATGTCAACTTTCTTCTGTAATAAAAAATCCCTTACTTGAACTTTACGGACAGAGCTACATCCTCCGTTAATATTCAGGCTACAAATGGAAAAACTCATTACAGCTATAAGGAGGAGTGACCACCACTCAATTTTTTGATAGCAGTTCATTCTTAGCTTTTTGCAACCACTTCTTTAAACGGTGACGTTGGGAGGAATTGAAATTAAAAACGTGGGGCCGTTTTACCATCAGTCTAGCGGAATGTATAAAATCAGGTAGCTCCGGAAAAAAGGTTTCTATTACAACATTCCTTTTTCGGAATGTGTCCTTAAGAAACCTTTTTATCTCGGAGGGAGGGATTGGAGGGATTTCTTCTTCCTTAAGGCTACCACATTCACTAACAGAGTCATCTATATCAGATGGCTCAGATGGTGTGTCACACTGGTTTTCATCATTTATCTCCTCACCGTCATCACATCCCTCCACGTTATCGGATGGGGCATAGTCCATAGAGGAGGGGGACGGGGAGGGAGAGAAATGAGCCATCTTCAGGGGAGGGAGGGGGGAGGGGGGGCACTAATTTTTGTGGTTCAACCATATCAGTTTCTAGGTCAGTAGACAAGGGCGAGGATTCATCCACATCTATGTCCTCCAATACCGAGAAACGATTTTCTGTGACGAGGGACAAATCTAGGCCAGAGAGGAGGGGCTGTCGGTTTTCAGTTGTAGGTTTTTTAAAGAGGTGACCGTTTTCATCTGTTGTTTGCAGATGTCTTTTTCCTTTTGGGCAGACTAATTGAAACTCGTCCTGGTTAGTGGGAAGAGATTGCAAGGGTTTGGGGGGAGGGGGGGGGGAGGGAGGACGTGATCATCGGGAGGGGGATCCCATCGGCTACCACGGCGGGAGAGGTAGGATCAGTTATAGCAGGCAACAAGCTGTGATTGGACGATGTCGCCTGGGGGGTGAGATCTAT
>NC_136263.1:168590648-168617523 GCF_964187855.1 Myxine glutinosa
GCCCTGAGGCTCAAAAATACCCTGAACACCCAAATGGCCACGAAGACCCAAAATACCCCAAGACCCCAAAGACCCAAAACACCCCAAATACCTGAAACACACTGAAGACCCAAAACACCCGGAAGACCCAAAACACCCCGAAGACCCAAAACACCCCGAAGACCCAAAACACCCCGAAGACCCAAAACACCCCGAAGACCCAAAACACCCCAAAGACCCAAAACACCCCAAAGACCATAAATACCCTTGAAGGCCCTGAGGCTCAAAAATACCCTGAACACCCAAATGGCCACGAAGACCCAAAATACCCCAAGACCCCAAAGACCCAAAACACCCCAAAGACCCAAAACACACTGAAGACCCAAAACACCCCAAAGACCCAAAACATCCGAAAGACCCAAAACATCCCAAAGACCCAACCCACCCTGAAGACCACAAATATCCTTAAAGATCCTGAAGACCCAAAAGATCCTGAATACCCTGAAGACCCCAAAAAACCCAAAACACCACAAAGACCCAAAATACCCTTAAAGGCCCAGAGGAAAAAAAAGACCCTGAATACCCAAATGGTGCCGAAAACGCAAAAGACCCTGAAGACACAAAATACCCCAAAAGACCCAACAACCCTTAAAGACCCAGAGGAACCAAAAGACCCTTAAGACCAAGAAGCCCCTGAAGACACCAAAGACCCAAAATACCCCGAAGACCCCAAGACCCTGAAGACCCAAAAGACACCAAAAACCTAAAATACCCTGAAGAACCAAAAGACCCCGAAGACCCAAAAGACCCCGAAGACCCAAAACACCCCAAATACCCAAAACACCCTAAAGACCCAAAACACCCCAACGACTCAAAACACCCCAAAGACCCAAAAGACCCCGAACACCCAAAAATACCCCGAAGACCTAAAACACCCAGAAGACCCGAAGACCCAAAAGACCCCGAAGACCCAAACCACCCTGAATACCCAAAACACCCTGAAGACCCAACACACCCTAAAGACCCCAAATAACCTTAAAAACCCTATAGACCCTTAAATCCCCTGAAGAACCAAAATACCCCAAAGTCTCTTAAAGACTGAGAGGAAACAAAAGACCCTTAAGACCCAAAAGCCTCTGAAGACACCGAAGACTCAAAAGACCCCAAATACCCAAAACACCCCAAAGACCCAAAATACCCTTAAAGGCCCAGAGGATCGAAAATACCCTGAAAACCCAAATGGCCCTGGAGACGCAAAACAACATGAAGACTCAAAAGACCCAAAATACACCAAAATGGTCAAATATGCCTATCCCTCTGAAACAATGCATGGTTAAGCGCGTAGAGCACGCCGAGTCACGCGAGTGTTATTAATTTGTGATTGGAATGATGAATTATGCTGTTTGGATTGAAAATATAGAGATATTGAGTTCTTTTTGTTTTTTTTGTTTACTGAATCGAGGCTCGTGAAAGAGCTGACAACCGCGAGGGAAAGACAGCACAGGGGGACCACGAGGGAAAGACAGCACAGGGGGACCATGAGGGAAAGACAGCACAGGGGGACCAAGACGGAAAGACAGCACAGGGGGCCACGACGGAAAGACAGCACAGGGGGACCATGAGGGAAAGACAGCACAGGGGGACCACGAGGGAAAGACAGCACAGGGGGACCACGAGGGAAAGACAGCACAGGGGGACCGTGAGGGAAAGACAGTACAGGGGGACCGCGAGGGAAAGACAGCACAGGGGGACCGCGAGGGAAAGACAGCACAGGGGGACCGCGAGGGAAAGACAGTACAGGGGGACCGTGAGGGAAAGACAGCACAGGGGGACCGCGAGGGAAAGACAGCACAGGGGGATCACGAGGGAAAGACAGCACATGGGGACCGCGAGGGAAAGACAGCACAGGGGGACCATGAGGGAAAGACAGCACAGGGGGACCGCGAGGGAAAGACAGTACAGGGGGACCGCGAGGGAAAGACAGCACAGGGGGACCGTGAGGGAAAGACAGCACAGGGGGACCGTGAGGGAAAGACAGCACAGGGGGACCACGAGGGAAAGACAGCACAGGGGGACCGCGAGGGAAAGACAGTGTTCAAAGGGAGGGAGTTTAAAGCAGAATAAGGATATGACGTAAGGGTTTCCATCCTTGACATTTGCGGATTCCCCATAGCAGTTTCGCCATTGACTGGATTATAGCAACATTCAGATTAGGTACGTTTTTTGTCCAAGTCCTTCACGAACCTGCTGTCAATGCCTGACGTTCGACTGAAGGTAGCACAGGAATGTGGATTGTACTGGTTCATCGTTTGCCATTCGCCGTTTTTTTTACCCAAGTCATTCACTAACTGGCTGTCCATGCCTGAAGTCAATTTTTTTTAATTCTTACATTATTTTATAACTGGTATCCCCACCCAGGTCATACTATCCAATTCAACTGAAGTATCAAACAAACCCGGCTATGCCGATGTTAGACTATTTGTCTTGTTTTTACACTGTGCGCTTCTCTGGAAGTCAAACAGAATTGAAAATCATTACAAACAGGAAACTTACTGTTTTTAATGACGTCATAAAGGACACAAACATCAGGCACTAATAACTAAGGTAACATGTTACATAAGGTGGTATGGAAGACTTTGCATCAAAGGCGGTAACATTTTTGAATTTTTTCTTCCTACAACCATTAAAATGTTTACTTTAATTAAATTAAATTATATACTTGAACTATGTAGAACACAAATCGCCTTTTTAGCCCTCTCAAAACTCGTCAGCAATACTTGTACAAAACATTACGACATTTCATGTCATCACGACCAATCAAATTTGCCGTTCGTAGACCACGCCCATGGCCTTGTTCGTGAAGTCAGCGTTCTATGCTTCCTGTTGTCTTTGTCCTTCATACGCACATGCTCTTCCATGAACCTTTGTATCATTGAGCGAAAATGAACGTGATTGTGAGCGAAACGACGTCCTTCGTGAAGAGTCGGCGAGTTATCGCCGGCACCCTGAACAAACTTACAAAAAAAACAAATCACAAACGAGTGTTTCATCCTCGAATGCTGATAAATTAGTGCTGGCACATGAAATTTCATTTTCCCACCCCATCATTCCCAAACAGTTACTGTGCTGTGTAGATTTTCAAAATCAATTTGCGCATAATTCTCTTGGACTTTGTCAAAGCCGTTGATTCGTTTTGACATCGTTGTTATAAGCAGCGCAGGCATTAACAAACAGACTTTTTTTTGGGGTGTGTACAAGTTTGTGTCCACATTAATTTCCATCCCACTACGTTATAATATAAGCAGCTTGTAGCAACCATTTCATAATGAATGTTAATGAGGAACCGGAGAAATTGATGCTTTAAAAGCAATTCCTATGAGAAATGACGTCACGTTGAATACCCGATTCCGAATGAGTGCGCCCCTCTCGAATTTGGAGACGTCGTTGATAATATTATTCCCCCCCACCCCCCTAGCCCCCATTGCCAATTTTTTTACAGTTAAATGTATATTCCCCCACCCGACGCTCCTTGCATCGCCAACTTGTCCTTGCTCGGTCGTTGAAAGGATTTTGTTTCATACAAGGACCAAACATCTCAAAGGTGCACGCACAGGTAGGTTTCTGATGAAGCTTCGAAACAGAGACTTGTCAGGCATTTCGTAAAATAAAAAATTGCTGTTTTCAGTCTGGAACATCTCCTTTCAAATATGAAGGTCCAAAGCTCAGGTAGACCTACACAATCGATGTTTTTACCTGCCACTTCGACTACAGTTGCTGGTGCCTTCATTTTGGAATATAGTCAGGCATTTGTCCACACCTGAGTGACCATTTGATTTCTGTGACTATAGTGACTTCGATGGTGAGATTGCATGATTATTTTGCGCTTGTTTTCCAAATGGATTATTTTGCATCCGCCAACGAAGGCGCCGGAGACATTATGTTTTCGGATTGTCCATCTGTCCGTCCATCCGCCCGTGATAGGCTTTCGTTACCGCGATAACTTAAGAACAGCTGAAGGTTTCTAAGTCAAACTTGGTACAAGTATTTATAATGACGCAGAGATTAACTGATTAGATTATGGGGTCAAGAGGTCAAAGGTCAGAGGTCCTGTTAGGTAAAAATTCGGTTACTGCACTAACTTGTGAACCATTGATGGGATTTTGACCAAACTTTGAATAAGTATATATGATGCAAAGATTGATTAGATTTTGGCATTAAAGGTGAAAGGTCAGAGGTCATGGCAGGTAAAAATGTGATACTTGAGAATGACAGAAGGGATTTAAATCAAACTTGGTACAAGTGTGTGTATTGTCACGTCTGAAGCTCCTGTTAATACAGAAACCTCAGCGCCAAGACCTTAGCCTCGGTAAATGGACCGAATGATGTTTTTTTGCACTGTGTTCAATTAATTAATTCTAACTTCACTGTTCCCAAAGGATCGTTCAATCGGGCGACAATAATGGTGGCAAATGCACAGGAAAACAGAGGCCTGAAACACGTTTTATTCCCTTTTAGATTTCTTTGTAAAGTAAACAGGGAAGAGGGTAACAAGATGCAACAAACAACAATGGAACGAACCAAGCGAGTCAAATAGACCCAAAGATAAAAATTGGAATATTCAAATGTATGTACATGGATTAGGAAATAAGACAACTCCTAAAGCCATGGTCCCATAGAGCCTGCGTTGGTATACGATGGTCTACGATGGTAGGATCGTGGAGCATCGTGGAGCATCATGGAGCATCGTGGAGCCCATCCTGCGTCGACGTACGATTTTGTGGCCATCGTAGGTTGGAAAATCATCTTTTGAAATGTTCAAAAGATGGTCTACGATGGGCCACGATCCTACAATCGTAGACCATCGTACGACCGTCGTACGGCACGTACGATATCGTACGACATCGTACGACGTCGTACGATATCGTACGACATCGTACGATGTCGTACGATATCGTACGACAACGTACGACAATCCTGCGAGGACGCAGGATCATCCTGCGTCCTCGTGCGTCCTCATAGCTACTTTGGGGGTATATAAACCCCAGCCATCAGCCATCACTTCATCATCATCAGTTCATGTCGACTTGTTCAGGGTGATCGTGGGCCATCGTAGGTTTGGGCTATCGTAGCCCATCGTAGCCCATCGTATACCAATGCAGGCTCTACGGGACTGTGGCTTTACATACTAGATGCCACAGATCACACTCATGCAACAGAACAATGTTAGGTAAGACTTCCCTTTCTCTGATGTGCAGGGTGGACGCCAGACTCAAAATATAACACTTCGGGAACCAGATGCGAGCTGATAACTCCCATGAGCCAAAACGAGCATGATGAAGATGGTGTTTGTTGTCGAATGCCAGTGATGATCCGCCTCCTCATCCAGGCCTCTTGAACCCCTTTGTCCATCTTCATCTCCAGGTCTCTGTTCTTCCCTTTGTGAGGTCTTTCTCATTCTCATACTCCTCGGCGGAGTCCTCTGCTCTCGCGATGCTGCCCACAGGGGCAATGCCTATAAAAATTATTGCAAGATGATTAATGGCACTTCTGTCTCCACAGAATATTACACCACCATGGCTGACACACAATGGCCAGACAGGTTGTGATGGGCAGACAGATGTGTGTCTCTCTCATGAGAAGTTTGTGCCTACTAGCCCCTCCTACCACATGAGTTGTTCATGCCCACAAATTAAGGTCGAACCTTTCTCTATATTACATATGCTGCATCCTCAGCGTCATGTGTAACAAACAACTTAACCTGACAGGTCCCTGATACATGGCGATCTAACCGCTACGCGAAACACAGATGGACAATACTACATTTACCATAGTCTGGTTATGTATCACCCCCCCCCCGCCCCCCTTATTACACTTACCACAGTCTGCTATGGGTCAGCCCCTTACATGTAACACAATTGTATAATGATGTAATAATGTGGGTGGAGGCATATCGGTCGATGTATCGATGCCGAATAGTGCCGCTTTTGCTTTTTTCACCTTTGATCAAAGTAGTTCCCTTTATCTTCTATGAAACCGAAGATCATGGAAGAGTGGGAGAGGGGTTAAAGGCAATGCACCTCGAGGCTATCCAACCCGCCCAATGGGTGATACACAGACATGGAAATATGTGACGTTTTTGTTATTATGCTTGAAAAGTTTAGTGTGAACATTGAATGTTTATTTTCTTTTTCATATCAGGATCCAATCAATCCAATTGGACCAACCCCCCCCAGAAAAGGGAGAAATGGTCATAAAATGTTTATTGTTGTTGCATCCAATCAGAAGTAGAATGCTGTTATCTTTTGTTTCAAAGTAAAGAAAAACAAATCAGCATGGATTCTATTACTTGGGAAATGATGCATTTCCTCAAGCATCCCAGCATCGAATATAAAGCTCCAGTTTGTGAAGTGCTCATCTGCACGATGCTTCCCAATGCAATAACTATAGTGTTGATGCAGGTGGACCAATTCCATCTCCACATACACACGCTCCATTAGGGAGCCTCGGGTAAACACAGTCGCTGTCCGCCACCCATCGCCACATCCTTCCTCCCTCGGGTGCACTGATCAGTTCGAGTCTCGCACACTGGCCTATCGCATGCTCCCCATCTGCGTCTCCGCAGAGCGGTACTTCTCCGCTAACCGCAGGAGACATAAATCAGGACGCCCGAACAAAAAGGCTCTTTTCAACTTTGTTTTTCTTCCCCATATTTATTGTAATTTTGTCCTGTCTACATCATAAAAAATAATGTAGGTTTGGGGTATAGTGTCCTTTTAAAATGGCCTCTTGTAGACCATTGCATGGCATGGTTGAGCAGGCCATGACCTAGTCTGCCTGATCAAAGTCCCAAAGGCCTCTGGAATGCATTAAGTCTGCCGTGTGTAATATTTGTAATAACTGGAATATTTATGTCCATAAACCTGTGTTTTCCAGGACAATATAATATTATATTATTATAATGACAGTAGGTGGATTGTCCTCGTCTGCTTCTGTCTCATTTTACATCTTGGAGGTCTTGCAGTCTTATCCAGTTGTCTTCAGTGTTTGCTTCTTCCACATTCTCACCTCTCTACCGAATCATCAAAGGCTTTCGACAAGAAATCCTTACGTTGTTACCCTCCCAAATACGAATCTTTAATGCTCACCTTAATTTGTGCCTCATTCCCCCCTTTCCACCCATCCCTCACTCCCCCCATTTCTCTCGGGTGTGGGATCACATTGCCAAATATGTTAGCTCGTGCTTCCCTCCCGGTTTCAGGTGTACTTCACTATGCTCCCTCATGGTGTCTCCCGTTTCTACCTCAAGACCCTCTATGCCACTTCTCACCTGCTACTCCTCTTGATATATCTATATTATAATAGCCGTAGATGATTCTGTCTGTCTGTCTGTCTGTCTATCTGTTGGGTGTCTGTCCGGGGTGTGGCTTACTCGGTTTGCAGAGTAGCTCCACCCATAGCTCCACCCATTCTGGGAGTGGCTATAAACAAATATCCACCATTTTATTAACTCGCATAGCTTTGAGTCCTGTTTTGTAGGCCCGTGGTGTCTTGCTCTCCCCCAGTTTTATTTCAAATCAAATTCGATAAATCATTTCATTTTTCACAGTCGCTAACATAGTTTTAGACTCGGTTGAAAAAAAACGGGAAGAAAATCCGATGAAAGTTGCCGTTTATAGAACGAAATGAATTCTCAAAGGCCTGTAACTTCAAGGCCATTGAGTCTCTCTCACGCCTTTATCTCCAATCTAACTCACCATATGATTTCATTTTTATCGATGGTTTTACTTTTAGACTCGGTGTCAGCAATAATTGAGAACAATCCACACACGCGGGAAAATGCAGAGATATATTTTTTAAAATCGCGTCATGGTGTATCATACACCGCCCAACATGACACCGCCGGCAATGTGTCGATATATATTAAAAATTCGCTTTTGCTTTTCCGTTATGATATATTACTATTTCGTTTGATGATAGTCGTCACAAAAACGTCAACAATGATGCCGACATATATTTCTTCGTTTTTATTTCATTCAACATATTAGCCGGAAGTAAAATATGTTTCAGGAAATTACCGAGAGATATTTCTTCGTTTTTTTTATTAGTTATGTGCGCATACACTTTAAATAGGTTTATTTGAAATCTTTAATTTTCCACAAACATTCCACACACGCGGGAAAATGCAGATATATTTTTTAAAATCGCGTCATGGTGTATCATACACCGCCCAACATGACACCGACGGCAATGTGTCGATATCTATTTTAAATTCGATATATCATTTCATTTTTCACAGTCGCTAACATAGTTTTAGACTCGGTTGAAAAAAAACGAGAAGAAAATCCGATGAAAGTTGCCGTTTATAGAACGAAATGAATTCTCAAATGCCTGTAACTTCAAGGCCATTGAGTCTCTCTCACGCCTTTATCTCCAATCTAACTCACCATATGATTTCATTTTTATCGATGGTTTTAGAGTCGGTGTCAGCAATAATTGAGAACATTCCACACACGCGGGAAAATGCAGATATATTTTTTGAAATCGCGTCATGGTGTATCATACACCGCCTAACATGACACCGACGGCAACGTGTCGATACATATTAAAAATTCGATATATCATTTCATTTTTCACAGTCGCTAACATAGTTTTCGACTCGGTTGAAAAAAAACGGGAAGGAAATCCAATGAAAGTTGCCGTTTATAGAACGAAATGAATTCTCAAACGCCTGTAACTTCAACTTCAAGGCCATTGAGTCTCTCTCACGCCTTTATCTCCAATCTAACTCACCATATGATTTCATTTTTATCGATGGTTTTGGACTCGGTGTCAGCAATAATTGAGAACATTCCACACACGCGGGAAAATGCAGAGATATATTTTTAAAAATCGCGTCATGGTGTATCATACACCGCCCAACATGACACCGACGGCAACGTGTCGATATATATTAAAAATTCGCTTTTGCTTTTCCGTTAAGATATATTACTTTTTCGTTTGATGACAGTCGTCACAAAAACGTCAACAATGATGCCGACATATATTTCTTCGTTTTTATTTAATTCAACATTATTAGCCGGAAGTAAAATATGTTTCAGGAAATTACCGAGAGATATTTCTTCGTTTTTTTAAATTAGTTATGTGCGAATACACTTTAAATAGGTTTATTTGAAATCTTTAATTTTCCACAATATAATTTACTTGCCATTTATCATTTGATGATTACGAGACAAATTCCTCTTGAGGATCGTGACAATTCATGCGCTGCGTGGAAACTTCTATTTCCAAAATGAATGAGACGATCGATGAAGAACGCAGACTTGAACAGGATGCAGCAAGAAAACGAATGAGACGGGCGAACGAGTCCATCGACGAACGTCAATGCAAACTTGCGGGGTCACCCGTGGGAATCCCACGGGCATGGATGTGTGTGACATTTCGACATATTGAGTTAGATGCTGCACATTCATTTTTACAAAATGGTTACTGGCAAGTCATCAGATCCAGAAATGGTGTAAAAACCACCGTTTAGAGGCCATTTTTCCCCGCAAAGCGGGGGTTGGCCTTTTCGGGGACCGTGGTAGTTGTTGTTTTTTTGTCCCCTTTTTGAAGCAATGTTTTACGGCCGGATGCCCTTCCTGACGCCAACCCTTTTTGCCGCCTTCAACGACAAACAGGGAATTACCAGTGAACTGGTACTCAATTAGCCGACCTCGGAAGGATGACAGGCTGAGTCAACCCCCCTGGCATTAATTCGGCGATCGACCGAGATTCGAACCCAGGATCCTAAGCCGGCACCCTAGCCGCTAGCCCAACACCAGAAATGGTGTCATGAACACAATTTATTTACAAGCAATTTACAAATTTAGTCATGAACACAATTTACAAGCACAAAAGCAAGACGGGCCGATTTCCGATTCCGACGGGCGAGACGGGCCGATTTCCGATTCCGACGGGCCGATTTGGAGCAAGAAAAAGAACGAGACGGGAGAAAAAGGAGAGAAACGAGACGGGGAAAGCCGATTGGAGAGGCGAGTGAGGCGCGATTGGAGAGGAGTGTGAGGCGCGATTGGAGAGGAGTGTGAGGCACGATTGGAGAGGAGTGTGAGGCGTGATTGGAGAGGAGTGTGAGGCACGATTGGAGAGGAGTGATTGGAGGGGAGTGTGAGGCACGATTGGAGAGGAGTGTGAGGCACGATTGGAGAGGAGTGTGAGGCGCGATTGGAGAGGAGTGTGAGGCGCGATTGGAGAGGAGTGTGAGGCGCGATTGGAGAGGCGTGTGAAGGATTGCAGAGGAGAGGAGTGTGAGGGATTGGAGAGGTGAGGGATTGGAAAGGAGAGGGATGTGAGGGTTTGGAGAGGAGAGGAGTGCTAGGTGGAGAGAGGAGAGTGTCAGGTGGAGACAGGAGAGTGTCAGGTGGAGACAGGAGAGTGTCAGGTGGAGAGGAGTGAGGGGTCACATATTATGTGAAATAACTAAATTCACACCATTTCTGGATCTGATGACTTGCCAGTAACCATTTTGTAAAAATGAATGTGCAGCATATAACTCAATATGTCGAAATGTCACACACATCCATGCCCGTGGGATTCCCACGGGTGACCCCGCTAGTATATATATATTCCTTGATAGCAAAAGTACTAGCAAAAGTACCCGCAGACTCGGCGACAGAACAAATCTAATCGGGGGGCATTAGGGTAACCGCGGGTGGGGGGCTGGGGGGGGGGGCACAAACTGCCGTTCGAGAACTCGATCTATGATGTAAATGCTTGATAATAAGAGTTTGCCGTCAACAACCAACACACCAACCCAGTTCCAATTTAAAAACATGCTGCAAAGTCTCTCTCTTTCACACACACAGACACACACACACACACGCACACACACACTGCACAAAATATAGCCTATCTGCCAATTTGGCGCCAAAGGCTTGGCCTGCGGGTGGGGGGGGGGGGGGGGGGGGAACAATAACTCATTTGGGGGGTATGGCCCGCGAGTGCCCCCCCCCCCCCCTTGACGCCGACCCTGAGTAGCCGGCATTGCCGGGTAACAGTGAGTCGTTTCCTGGCGGGCATATGAGTGAGGGGAGTGGTGAGGAGGGAGGGAGAGGAGAGGAAGAGAGGAGGTGGGCAGGAGAGGAGGAAGGGGGAGAGGAAGGGAGGGGAGTGGAGGGGAGGGGGAATGAAGGGGGAGGGAGGAATAGAGGAATGGGGGAGAAGAGGAGGGAGGGGAAGGGGAAGGGAGAGGAGGGAGGGGAAGTGAGTGGAGAGAAGGGAGTGGAGAGAAGGGAGGGGGAGGGGAAGGGAGGGGAGGAAGGGGGTGGAATGGGGAGGGCAGAAAGGGAAAGGGAAAGGGGTAGGGGAATGGGGAGGAGGAGTGGAAGGGAAAGAGGGAGGGGGGAAATGGGAGGGGAGGGGAAGTAGTGTGAGAAATGGTGAGGAGAAGGAAAGGGAGGGTGAAGGAAAGGGAGGGGAGTGGAGTGGGAGGGGGAGAGAGAGGAGAAGGGGAGTGGAGGGGAGAGAGAGAAAGGAGGGAGGAGAGAAGAAGAGAGGGTGGAGGGGGAAAGGGGTAGAGAGGAGGAAGAGGGCAAGGAGGATTGGGGGAGCGAGGAGGGGGAGGAGCAGGGAGGAGAGAGAGAAGGAAAGGTGGTAGTCAATGAAAAAATGGGTATGTAAAAACAAAAAGGCAGCTCTGTCTACTGTTATGCCATGGCTTGCAAAAGCAGCCTGAATAGCATTCACCAAGTGGTGGTTAATCATATTCTAAAATATATGCAATCTGGGTCCATCATCTAGAGGGAATTATAAAAACAGATCCAGGTGCAGTGGAGCAGTGGTGTATCAAGGAAAAATGAGTTTCGGAGCGAGATGTCAAATTGCCGCCCCTCGTAACATCCCGTAAGTCCTTTATTATGAGAATATGGAGAAGGCAAATTCATAATTCAGTCAAAAGTTCAAAGGTCAGCATCGCATAAAATCATCAATTTTCATGCGATTGACCTGAAATTTGAGAATTTGCATATTGGGTCAATTAATTTGTGGACAGCACAGATGAAGTACACAAAAACGGCAAGACAAAGATTTACCTTTAAATAGTCTTCTATAAATGTAAAAATCAAGCAGCAAATCAGCGAAATGTGGAAACCATTGAGAGCAGACAAAATGTTGACTTTACATTTGCAATGAAATATTTCGACATGGTGACGTTATATGTGAGTTCCAAACACGATGTTTGATTTGTTTGTTTTTTAATAAGTATATTTTTGTAGGGACATTAATATAACTATGAAGGAGTCCGGACTCCAGCAGAATACGAATAAAGGATGGCAAGGCACAAACTCGTCCGAGAAGATGTTTATTCGTAAAACCAACTCGGGAACACTGAAAAGCCCGTTTATCGGGCTGCATTATAAAGCACAACCAGAAACCGAAACCGAAACCGAAAGCCACGCCTCTCAAGCGAGGCGTGCTTCGGTGGTCACGTGATCAACAGGTGTAGCTGATTATACCCGCACGCGCGGCACGCTTTGGCGGTCACGTGACCAGCCACTCTGGCGCCGTGGATCCCCGCCGGTGACGTCACTGGCTGGAGCAAGGAGATTCTGATGCCGGTCTTGCTTGGGGGACCCATGGGTCGCTACACACGCCCCCCCAGAATGGACTTGGTCCAGGAAGGTCAACCTGAGGGAGGTCCGGATGACCCGACCAAAACGACCCCTGGCCAGTCGTGGGGGGGGGGGGGGGGTCCGGTGTGGTGGCGGGTGGTCAGACGGGGGGTGCAGGATGGGGGGCGGCCGAGTCCTCGGGGGAGGCTGCCGAGGTTCCTCACGGGCCTCCCAAGGTTGCAGTTCGCGGGTGCAGTGCCGAGAAGGCTCGAGCGGTGCACGCGAAAAGCGGGTGAGCCAACCGAGGGGCTGGTCAAGGCCTCGGGGGAGGCTGCTGAGGTCCCTCGCGGGCCTCCCGAGGATGCGGGACTGGTCAAGGCCTCGGGGGATGCAGTGGATGGGGGGTGGCCGAGGGCCGGGCAAGTCCTCGGGGGAGGCTGCCGAGGTTCCTCGCGGGCCTCCCGAGGTTGCCGTTCGCGGTTGCAGTGCCGAGAAGGCTCGAGCGGTGCACGCGAAAAGCGGGCGAGCCAACCGAGGGGCTGGTCAAGACCTCGGGGGAGGCTGCCGAGGTTCCTCGCGGGCCTCCTGAGGATGCAGGGTCGGAGAAGTAGTTGCGGTTGTCGTTGTAGTAGTAGTTGCGCGAGGGTGACGAAGCGGCCGTGCCTTCGGAGGGTCTTGGAGTAGGCTCGCCCCTCTGGTCGTAGAGGAGGAGCCGAGCGCGGTGCGCGAACCTCATAGTCATGGCCGTCGTCGTTTCCGAAACTCCGGCATTTCGAAACCGTGTTCGAAACTGTGCCCGAAGCTGTGCGGGAGAAGCCGGCGTCACCAGCTTAGGTGGCTTCCCTGGCTAGGGCGTGCTTGCCGTGTCCGTTCGCAGCCCCCGCATCCGTGCGGGGGCAGTCGGGGTTGCGTGTTCAAATTCGGGGTCACCAGTGAAGGAGTCCGGACTCCAGCAGAATACGAATAAAGGATGGCAAGGCGCAAACTCGTCCGAGAAGATGTTTATTCGTAAAACCAACTCGGGAACACTGAAAAGCCCGTTTATCGGGCTGCATTATAAAGCACAACCAGAAACCGAACCTGAAACCGAAAGCCACGCCTCTCAAGCGAGGCGTGCTTCGGTGGTCACGTGATCAACAGGTGTAGCTGATTATACCCGCACGTGCGGCACGCTTTGGCGGTCACGTGACCATCCACTCTGGCGCCGTGGATCCCGCCGGTGACGTCACCGGCTGGAGCAAGGAGATTCTGATGCTGGTCTTGCTTGGGGGACCCATGGGTCGCTACAACTATCTATTTATACAAGGAAAGTATATTGCACAAAAATGTGAGCTCTGTCTGCTATAACGCCATGGCTTGCAAAAGCAGCCTGAATAGCGTTCACCAAGTGGTGGATAATCATGTTAAAAATATATGCAATCTGGGACCATCATCTAGAGGGAATTATTTAAACAGATCACATTACAGTGGAGTGACACCATATCCCATGGAAGTTTGAGTCTATCCTCATATCCCAATCCAGATTTTGATGATATGCTTCAATTATGTAATGAAAATCAATCGTGTTTCCAATGTGAACGTTTGAGTAGGCACATTTGAGTAGGTCAAAACAAAACGGCAGCTTAATATAACCCAGCGAGATGCAGTGGGCTGACCAAGATGGCGGGCCTTTTTGGTTAGCCTTTTTGGGTTTTTTTTCTTATAAGCACCTCGTTAATCATCTTAAAAAAAGGGTGTTATATCACACCCAAACACCCATTTTCATCAATGCAATCTGTTGGAGGTTTAGGTTTGGGGCCACTCGGTTTCATGGCTTTGGAGTTAGGGAGGAGACAGACAAATGGACGGATGGACACTGCCTTTTATTATCGTATATATATATATATATATATATATATATATATATATATTTATATATATATATATATATATATATATTTATATATATATATATATATATATATACATATATATATATATATATATATATATATTGTTACGGACACGACTTATTAAGATGTTATGATGGGCCGAGCGGAATGGCCGCCGTGTTCGCACAGTTTACCCGATTCCACCCGACGTTGACCAAATCGCGCTATGCTAAATCAATGAAGGAAAGGACACAACGGCTGGGATAAATGAAACGACACAAGGGGTACAGTTCTCAAGACCTCCGGAGGAGGATATAATTGGTGGTGCAGAAAAGGGGTAGATTACAAGGTAAGAGGTAAAGCACAGAAAAGATGGGCACTTAGACACAATCTTATCTATCCCCGACAGACCACAGACAAACGGAACAAGACTGACTTACACAGGGATTGATGGCAGGGAAGGACAGGCAGTCGATAGCACAAGGTGCACCTTGGCTCAGGGGCAGAATCAAACACGGTCCGGTCCAGAGATGCAGGGAGGTATTGCAGCGCTCGGAGGTGGCGTCTCTCTTCCTTCAAGTCCAGCGCGCATCTGACGTCACCTCCCTCTTCCTGCGCATGCTCAGCGGGGAGTGACACGCCCTCGGCTCGTTGCCTCTGCCCCAGATGGAATCGGTCTGCCGCTTCTATTGGGTGCGGGGGGTTACCGGGCTCCGCCCTTGACGAGGAGCTGACAGCGAGCCCCTACGTGGTAACCCCGTTGGAGCACATGTTCGATGGCGGCTAACCAAGCCGGAGTGAGGACGCGCACTCCCCGCGCCGCCGCCGTTGTTGTTGCTGTTGTTGTTGCTGAACCGTGAGGAAGAGCTGCGTGGAGGTATTGGGAGGTCCTAAACTTCCTAACGGTGCCATACAATTACATTCTGGTGCAACGAAGAGTCAGAATTAAGGGAAACGAGTCCTTAACTGACATAGACTAAGAATAACTAGCAAGATGTCCTATAGTTGTCTACGTGAGATGCGGTGGACCTGGATGCGACATTTAATGGGGGAAATAGGGGAAGGTCGGGTCTACAGAGTGTTGTTTACAGAAAATGGGACTAGGGAATGGGGGATTGGGGATAGTTGGGAAGTATTGGGGAAATAGGGGAATATTTACAAGCGGATATGGATGGATCCAAATCCCATATCCGCAACATTGCACCCTTCTCTACCTCGGGGCGTCCCGACCCGATAAATCTTTACCTACGTTAGTGTGGCACTCAGATGTAGTTCCCTCTACTATTAACTCAACCCTGAGTGCGACAGTTTTACAGATGTTCACAAATGAGTAAATATGTCCCCCTGCGACGTTGCACCCTTCTCCTCACAGAAACACACCCACAGGATAACCGAATCGCGGAAAGAATCCTCAAACTAAACATACAGCCGGTAGGGAGCATCATTTATACAAGACTGATATTTACACTACGATCCAGGACCTGTTCTTTGAGGAACACATGCAGATGTTATGCATAGAGAGAGCGCACGCATGCCAGCATCGATACACCAACCCACGAGTGCCCTGTGGCCCTACGGCCTTTAATAATGTGCAGAGCACCCCATCCAAGCACCAAAAGCACCACCCCATACATACAGTCAGCACCATCCGGTGCACCAATAAAGTGTTCATAGTCACCGGTGGTGTCGCAGCCGGCCGATGTTCTGCCGCTGGTCTTGCCTTGGAGCCCACTTGGCCTTCTGGCTTCCTTAGAAATAAAGAAAGGCACCAACCGCGTCCATTTCTAAATTGTGGCCGTCAGGGGGGCCAACTATAAGTGGTTCACCTGTATGGCATAGGTGCCACGTTGACCCAGAGGTCCATCCACGGGTGGTGCTTGCCCGCAAAAGAACTGCGGTCCATGGTGGGCGGCCACAAAAATTGCGGTCCATATGGTGTATCGATCCAGGCAGCAAGCAGCGAAAGTACAGGCCCACAACTGCAGAGCCAGCACCTCTCTCTCCTCTCTCTCTGCCCCAAAGCCAGATCCTCGGAGGTGGGAGACAAAAGAAAACAAGTGAGTAAGGTGGTAAGGGCGCAAAAGTGCATGCAATACCAGGTAATGCACACTAGGGGCACATGGGAACCAGGTGAGACAGGTACGTTCCTACCGTACGCCCCCCCCCCCCCCCACCAGGTAACCTACATTGCCCCTCCCTTACCCCTTACTGTATCCACAAAACACAACACTACCCATAAACATCTACTTTACACATCAACAAACGTCCCTACTGTCTTCCCCATTCCTCCCATAAACCAAATTCGTCTTCTCTCCCTCCTAACCAATCAAATTTGCCATTTCCAACTCTCATCAAAATTTGCCATCTCCAACTCAACATCAAAATTTGCCATCACCAATTCATCATCAGTCCCTCCTAAGGAGGGAGAGATGGAATCACCCCAATGTCTCATCCACGTCGTGATGCGTCTCACAAATCCAAACAGCAATTCTCACTTCCTGCAACGCAAAACAAAGAAAACACAGGTGTGGAGTCATCATCATCACCTCAGGTAAGTGGCTGCGTATGGTGCGACAGGTTCATCAATCCTAACTATTTCCTAAATGACTTTAACAACTTTACATTACCCGGGGTCTTTCCCTGCCAATCCATTGGCCAACTTACACTATGGGTTCTAAAAACCAATTCCCATTGACCAAACTGTGGTGCTTCTCAATTTGGGGTCTCACTCCCCCGATTCAACACTCGGTGCTCTCGCACAATTTCTGGGCTGTGATGTGTAGCTCTCCCAGCAGGTCTACCCACCTGCACACCTCCACCACTGTAGTTGCCACCCGAGCTTACCTGCTCCTCACCCTAACCTAACTAACTGGGGAAGGCCCTCTCCTGGCTCTGTCACCCCTCGGTGCCCTCTGGCACTGGGCTACCCGGGTCCGTCCTCCGGATCCTCGGGCCCCATCCAAAACAACTACTACCGGCTCCCAGAGCCCACCTGCGGCCTCACCTGGCCGACATCCTCACAGTGGTGGAGTGCCCAAGCCAACTACACACACTAACAGGCTACACGCCCAGCCATTTCCACAACACTAATGCACCCATCCACAATACCATTCTTCCACCCGCACCACAGATGCCAATATCCAACCACAATTTACCTACCCCTTCTAACTACTCTTTAAACTACCCTCCCCGGGTACTCGTGAAAGGGGTCCACTCTTCCCCCATCCACACCTTCGCACCATGCACACCACTCCGTACCACTTACTCCAACTCTCTCCACACCACTCATTCTCTGCTCCATATATTCCACACACCTGTACTTGCACACCTGTGCTCTCACACCTGGTGCCACCTGCACCCTTCTCTCCCCCAAGCGCATTCGCGCTGATCCACAACACTCACTACTCATACACTGCTCCATCCACCTGTCCAGTTGCACACTTTTTTTTTCTTTTTGTTTTTTTTTTTTTTTTCTTTTTTTTTTTTTTTTGTATACAAGATCGAGGCTCGTGAAAGAGCGAACATTAATCACACAGAAAGACAAACCGACACATAAAACATATAACATAGGGAGCGGTAGACAAGATGGGCAGAGAGGGGGAAGGACACAAACACAACATTTGAGAGCAGGGACCGAGAGACATGGAGACATCGAGAGATCTGAGAGAGGGCGAGGGCTTTGGGGGGGGGGGGGGCGTGGGAAGGGGGCAGTGGGAGAGGTATAAAACATATGGACACTGCCAGGACTTCCAGGAAAGAAGTTGGAATTTCAAACAAGGTGGATCTGGGGTGAATTAGCGGGGGTAGAAAAGATCAAGGTTTTGGATGGGGGAAGATAAGAGATGGTGGTGAACAGCTGTTTTAAAGACCTGGAGGGAGGAGTGGGATTGAAGGGAGTGAGGTAGTTTGTTCCAGAGGCGGGAGAAAAGAGGAATGAAAGAGTGAAGGTGAGCGGAGAGCCGAGATTTCGGCAGTTTAACCATCAGAGGGTTGCTGGCAGATCTTGTGCGACCTGTAGGAATATTTGGGGGACAGAGCACAGAGAGAGCTGGGGGTGCAAGGCCGGAGAGGAGTCGGTAGAAGACAGAAAGACCACCTACCTGCCTGCGGTGAGTGAGTGAAAGGCCCTCAGAGATAGCTTCATCGCGGGAGATTCCAATAATTCTGAAAGCTTTGGTTTCAACAGCGTGAAGCCGAGCTAGGTGTGAGGCAGGAGCACCGGCCCATAGGGGAGAACAGTATTCCATTGAGAAATGGAATACTGCACGCCTGTGCAATCACACCTGTTCAATCACACCTGTTCAATCTTCAAACACACGGCATCATCTCAGCTAACTACTCCCCTCTGAAACTTGCGCTTCCCAGTCGTCCCTTTAAACTATTGCGCTCCCACGTCATTATCATCCACGCTAATCTACCTGCGTCCCCACTACAGGTATCCTTGTCACTAACTAACCTTAACGTTACCTAATGTCATCTTCGCTAGATCCCTACACACGATATATCCTAACCCACCTGGGCTAGTTTTCACTGCCATACACCCCATAAACTATTGCGCATTTGCCCCACTTTTGTGAGGGATGACAGAGTTGCCATCCCACCACATCGGGCATCTCCCACTACCAATTTTGCACATCAAATTTCAACAAATCAAAAATTTGCCAATCACTACCCATCATCTGCCAATCATTACTGCCAATCCTTTGCCAATCATCAAATTTTGTTTTTCTAATTTCGGGGCCAAAACACTATCCTCGTCATTACAGTCTACTTACTAATGCCTCTCGGTGCGCCAATTCACTTCCACAGCTCGGCTTCGTACAGCCAAGCCATGAATGCGGGTTGTTTGGTGCCAGCGGCTGGATACGTCCCGCATTCGGTGCAGGGAAGGAGGTTTACCCGGGCCGAGATCCCACGCACCATCTCGGCACGGAGCCATCCCATGGCCCGATCTCGACCTGCCGGAATGCCTCAACAAAAAGTGGTCGCCATGACGACCCTTCCTATCGGGCTGCCCGCTCCGCCTAGTGGAGCACGGACGCGGCCGTTCAAAGCGAGGCCCAGCGTGGATCGCGTACGGCGGTCCTTTCGAACCCGCCGTGGCTCGGATCCCCGCTGGTTCTCGCGGCACGCGAAGCCCGGCACGCACCGAGGGCCCGATTCGGCTATAAGTCGCTCTAACCGCTAACCCGGTTACAGTCGATGCTTCACCTGCATGCTTACACGCATACGCTACCCCTTTCTTGCTCATACCTCCAGCTGTTCCCATGCTCCTCGTACCTTTCCTTACACACCTCGGTACACTCATTCCACTCACAGCCTTGGTCACACACCTGACCACCGAACACCTTGGCACACATTCGTCGCTCGCACACCTCACCAACACACCTCCTCATGCCCCCTCCTCGGTCACCGCCTCTGTGACAATCACAGGTGTGCTTTCACTCGCACACCCAACCACGTGCCTCACTACCAACTCAAGTGTGCATTCCCACACACGCTCTACCATTCCAGGTGTGCATCCTTCCATTCCAGGTGTACATCCTCGCTCTCCTGTCACAACTAACTCACGCTCCATGTCACTCTCACTACTCTCACCTCCACACTTGACAGCGCACTCACCCTTACTCTCGACAGCGCACTCTTTCCTCATGCACCCGTCCGTTACACACCTTTCTCGCGCACACTCTCCTGTTACACCCTTTGTAACACTCACCACAGGCGTGCATTCTTCCTTACTTTTGACAGCGCACTCTTTCCCCATGCACCTGTCCGTCACACATCTTTCTCGCACACCCTCTCCCGTTACATCCTCTAACACTCACCACAGGCGTGCATTCTCCCTTTACACCCTCCGTAACACTCCTCACTACGCGCTTCCATGTGCTCCCTCGCACACACGCTACGACCGACTCACTCTCGACAGCACCCTCACTCCTTGGCACGCACTTTTTCCTCACACACCCCAGAGTCGGACTTTCTCGCACACCTCCTTTTTCGCACACCAGACCTGTCGCACACTTCACCAACGGCCTCTCACGAACACCCGGGTCCATCTCGACCCCCAAGCTTCTTAAATCACCTGGCGCATCATACGCACGATCATATTGGTCACCACTTACACCGGGTCCTCTTTCTCTTCGCTTCTCCTCCATCACCTGCGAATCCCTCATCCAGTTAATGAGCACATCATCACGATCCGAACACAGACTTTGGACCAATTCTTTTACTTCCTCTTTTATCTCTTTCTTATCCCCTCTCCGTCGCTTCTTAATTTCGCTTACCCCTTCTTCCATTTCTTCTAATTTCTGCTTCACCTCTTTTATTTCCCGGTGCGTCTCCTCAAGCTCGTCCTCTAAGGCCACCTTGACCGTTTCTATGTGCGTCCTCACCTGCCGGTCCTTCGTCTCCATTACCTCTGTCACCTCGTCCAACCTCGTTGTCAGTCCCTCACGTACCATCTGACATTCCCTCTTCGTCGCTATCAAGTCGTCTTTTAGTTCTTTCTGTGTCGCTTTTAACCCTCCTAGTACCGCAGTGTTCCTTTGTACCTGCTCCACTAACTCAGTCTGTCCCACCGTCAGCTGTTCCACCTCCTGCGTCAGGTCCTCTATGCCCCCTTGTAACTTTACAGTCCCCTTTCTCACCTCCTTCTCCATGCGCTCCTTACAGTGCCTCACCTCCTCGCGCACTCCTCCGACCTCCTCACTCACACCTCTTCTGATCTCTTCTCCCATCACTTGCATCTCCTGCCCAGATGCCACCCTCATCTGCTCCATTTCCTCCCTGTGAGCATCCAATTTAGTTTCTACCCCCATTCTGACCCCCTCTATCTGCTGCTCCATTTGTTTAACTTCCCTTTCCGCTTGGTCCCTCATGTCCCTTAATTTGCCTTCCATACTGTTTTCTAACCCCTCTAACCCCTTTTTCATCCCTTCCATTTGATTCTCTTGAGCGGCCATTCTGTTTTCTACCCCCGTTAACCCCTCCTGTATTTCCCCTAATCTATTGTCTAATCCCTCAAATTTGTTTCCTAATCCCTCTATTCTACTCCCTAACCCTCCGATCTGGGCCCCCATCCTTTGTTCTAACTGTTGGCTATTGGCCCCCATGTCCTCCCTCAATTTCTCGCTATTGGACCCCATGTCCTCCCTCAATTTCTCGCTATTCTGGGCCATAAGGGCCTTCATTTGTATTAAAAAAAGGTTCAAATCTACCAGCGGCGCTACTACGGTCGCGGGCGCGGTCGCCGTGGCCATGTGCGAGGCGCCATTTTGCGTGCCCGTAACCTCGTGCGCGAGGACGCCATTTTGCGAACCTGCCACCCTCACTGCTTCGCTCTCCTCTTGTCCCTCAATTTGGTCCTGGATCGACCCTGCCTCACTCTCCTCTACCGGAACCCAGCCGTCTTGATCTGCCATGGCGCGACTTTCAAAATTCGGGTTTTTATTTTTGTAAAACAAAATCAAATTTCGCCGTTAATAATTTTGAGCGCGTGAAGCGCGCTTCGGGTCCAATCCCACTCCTGACACCAATTGTTACGGACACGACTTATTAAGATGTTATGATGGGCCGAGCGGAATGGCCGCCGTGTTCGCACAGTTTACCCGATTCCACCCGACTTTGACCAAATCGCGCTATGCTAAATCAATGAAGGAAAGGACACAACGGCTGGGATAAATGAAACGACACAAGGGGTACAGTTCTCAAGACCTCCGGAGGAGGATATAATTGGTGGTGCAGAAAAGGGGTAGATTACAAGGTAAGAGGTAAAGCACAGAAAAGATGGGCACTTAGACACAATCTTATCTATCCCCGACAGACCACAGACAAACGGAACAAGACTGACTTACACAGGGATTGATGGCAGGGAAGGACAGGCAGTCGATAGCACAAGGTGCACCTTGGCTCAGGGGCAGAATCAAACACGGTCCGGTCCAGAGATGCGGGGAGGTATTGCAGCGCTCGGAGGTGGCGTCTCTCTTCCTTCAAGTCCAGCGCGCATCTGACGTCACCTCCCTCTTCCTGCGCATGCTCAGCGGGGAGTGACACGCCCTCGGCTCGTTGGCTCCGCCCCAGATGGAATCGGTCCGCCGCTTCTATTGGGTGCGGGGGGTTACCGGGCTCCGCCCTTGACGAGGAGCTGACAGCGAGCCCCTACGTGGTAACCCCGTCGGAGCACATGTTCGATGGCGGCTAACCAAGCCGGAGTGAGGACGCGCACTCCCCGCGCCACCGCCGTTGTTGTTGCTGTTGTTGTTGTTGTTGTTGCTGAACCGTGAGGAAGAGCTGCGGGGAGGTATTGGGAGGTCCTAAACTTCCTAACGGTGCCATACAATCACATTCTGGTGCAACGAAGAGTCAGAATTAAGGGAAACGAGTCCTTAACTGACATAGACTAAGAATAACTAGCAAGATGTCCTATAGTTGTCTACGTGAGATGCGGTGGACCTGGATGCGACATTTAATGGGGGAAATAGGGGAAGGTCGGGTCTACAGAGTGTTGTTTACAGAAAATGGGACTAGGGAATGGGGGATTGGGGATAGTTGGGAAGTATTGGGGAAATAGGGGAATATTTACAAGCGGATATGGATGGATCCAAATCCCATATCCGCAACAATATATATATATATATATATATATATATATATATATATATATATATATATATATATACACATATATATATATATACACACATATATATATATATATATATATATATATATATATATATATATATATATATATATATATATATATATATATACATATATATATATATATATATATATATATACATATATATATATATATATATATATATATACATATATGTATATATATATATATACATATATGTATATATATATATATATATATATATATATATATATATATATATATATATATATATATAAATAGATATATATATATATATATATATATATATATATATATATATATATATATATATATATATATATATATATATATATATATATATATATATACTGAAACGCAAAAGAAACTTACCACCTTTGAAACCTTTAAATATCAACAATAACACTGCGTGTAGTAAATGTGTGAACTTATTTGTGGACAATAGTGTCCTCACTGTCAGACAAAACGGTCACGGATGGTCACTTGAACCTTCAATGGTCACTTCATAGCACAGCTGTTGAACAGCCATTTTGACTGTCAGTGATTAGCCAAGGGGTACGGGATGATTTTAATGAGCTGCACGTGATGTCTTGATATTGGCTTTAAAAAGACCAGTGCAAAATGGGCATTTCAATCAACATGCCACGATTGTCAAGGGATCAACGGCAGCGTGCCCTTGGCATGCTGCAAGGTGGACTGAGCTACCGTGAGGTGGCACGTCGCCTTGGCTGTTCACACCAGACAATATCGGCCCTGGTGGACAGAGACACCCTCCACAACTCTGCAGATGACAGACCTCGATCAGGGAGGCCAAGAGTCACCACTGCAAGGCAGGACAGGCAGATGGTCCGAAGTCACCTGCGGGATCGATTCCGTCCAGCATCCCGCACTGCGGCAGAAACTCTGGGGCGTGCAAACCCACGGATCTCCAATGATACTGCACGAAGACGACTGCATGAATATGGTCTGACTGTCATAAGACCATACAGAGGCCCCATGATGACGGCTGCCCATCGCCGCAACCGACAGAGATGGTGCCAGCAGCATCAGCGGTGGACCTTGGCGCAGTGGAACGAGGTCGCTTTCAGCGATGAGTCAAGGTTCTGTGTGGACAGTCCTGATGGGCGTGAGCGTGTCTGGAGAAGAACTGGCGAGCGATATGCCGATTGTTGCGTGCGTCAAGCCAACAGGTGGGGTGGCCCAAGTGTGATGGTGTGGGCCACCATATCGGGCCGGTACAGGACGCCACTGGTGGTTGTGGATGGGAATCTTAACGCCCAGCGGTATGTGGATAACATCCTGCGACTTCATCTGCTGCCATTCCTGCTAGACCACCCAGAACTGAGAACCTTTCAGCATGACAACGCTCGTCCCCATGCTGCTCGCTTTACCACTGCATTTCTCCAAGGCGAGAACATCAACACCATGCAGTGGCCTGCGCTCTCCCCTGACCTGAATCCCATAGAGCACCTGTGGGATGAGCTTGGGAGACGCGTAGTTGGCAGGGCCAGCACACTGGCGGAGCTGCTTCAGACATTGAGGACTGAGTGGGACAGAATCCAGCAGCAATCCATCCAAAGACTGGTAGGCAGTATACACCGACGATGCACTGCCTGTATCCAAAACAATGGTGGCCACACACGCTATTGAAAGGGGGACTGACATTGCACCCTGTGCTGTTCTGCACTGTAGAACAAACTGATGAAATGGTGTATCTTGGTCAAAAACTTGACATGTCATCAATAAAATGCCAATGTTTCAATTAGCAATTGTTGGTTTGTTTTATTTTGAACTGTTACAATTTTATTACATTTCAAACAAGTGGTAAGTTTCTTGCATGACTGCAATAGTCATGCAGTCGTCTTCGTGCAGTATCATTGGAGATCCGTGGGTTTGCACGCCCCGGAGTTTCTGCCGCAGTGCGGGATGCTGGACGGAATCGATCCCGCAGGTGACTTCGGACCATCTGCCTGTCCTGCCTTGCAGTGGTGACTCTTGACCTCCCTGATCGAGGTCTGTCATCTGCAGAGTTGTGGAGGGTGTCTCTGTCCACCAGGGCCGATATCGTCTGGTGTGAACAGCCAAGGCGACGTGCCACCTCACGGTAGCTCAGTCCACCTTGCAGCATGCCAAGGGCACGCTGCCGTTGATCCCTTGACAATCGTGGCATGTTGATTGAAATGCCCATTTTGCACTGGTCTTTTTAAAGCCAATATCAAGACATCACGTGCAGCTCATTAAAATCATCCCGTACCCCTTGGCTAATCACTGACAGTCAAAATGGCTGTTCAACAGCTGTGCTATGAAGTGACCATTGAAGGTTCAAGTGACCATCCGTGACCGTTTTGTCTGACAGTGAGGACACTATTGTCCACAAATAAGTTCACACATTTACTACACACAGTGTTATTGTTGATATTGAAAGGTTTCAAAGGTGGTAAGTTTCTTTTGCGTTTCAGTATATATATATATATATATATATATATATATATATATATATATATATATATATATATATACTATATATATATATATATATTTATATATATATATATATTGTAACGAATGTGGAAACGTTACAATGTGAACATTACAAAAGTACGGTAACACCCTGTTAATGTAAATAATGGTCGCAGTCGGCGTCCTAGTTAATTGCATGAAACTTACACGCAGGTCATGATATATCTTTTAAATAGTGTATTTCCTTATTCCATGTAGGCTAAGTATGTGTTTCCCACTAGATTGACTTTGCATTGTATCAAACAAAATAAGCGTAGGCCCTTCCAATTTCCCCAAACATCTCCGCTCTCCAAAGTTCCTTTCAAAAGGGTGGGAGTTGTTTTCAATCCCGCAGGCCGCCATTGCCCATGTGCTTTGAGTCGGAGAAGAAAGGCGTGTCTCCACCTCGTCATAAGAGGGAAGGAGTGAACCAGCCCTAAACAGCCAATCAGCACCGCGGTGAGCGACCCGGTAGGCGTGCCCTCGGAGCCGGCGGCTTGATTTCGCCCGAGGTGATAAAAGCGACTGTAAGGGACTGCTTTACGAGATGACCCTGGGAGAGGAGCAAAGAGGCTGCACCAAAAAGGAGCGGTGAGATGCGAAATGCTCCGAGCAAAAGAGGAGAGGTGCTCGGCAAGGAGACCAGCTTTGGAGAGACGCGCTGAAAGGAGGGAGACGGCCCCACCCCAAGAAGAGGAGCAGGTGTGCCGAACCAGCGCGTAACGTCTACCGCAGTGGAGACACGACGGAGGGTTTCCCGCCAAAACCGCGAGGAATTGCGAACTGCGGCCTCCCGACCTGGCCTCCCTCTCAAGCAATCCATCTCAAGCCCTACCTGCCTGCAATATCCCCTGTGTAAGTGTGAACGTCCTGTCCTACTCGTGTCTTGGGGCTAAGTAAAAATGAATAGTGTAAGTTAACGATTCGCTGTGTTACTGCTTCTTCCATCCATTGCTTGTGTGTGTATAATAAAATCTGTTCTTCCTCCGTATTCTTCTTCTTTTTCATTCTCTTTCGGTCGCTTTAGAGATTTCCCGATTGAATACCTGTGGGGCGATCTGGTCAATGTCGGGTGGAATCGGGTTTTAATCGGGGAGTAACTGTTCGGACGCGGTTAAATACACCACCGCTCGGTCAATATAACATCTAAAACCCGCGTCTGTAACATTTGGTGTCGGGGAGTTGGATTCGGACCTGGGACTAAATTTGTTAGGCCCAAATTTTGGAACACCAATTGTACCACTAGGGTAACAATT